>NC_142011.1:21366860-21691860 GCF_049901735.1 Notechis scutatus | reverse complement strand
AACTGGCAAAACCTGTTTGATCAGAACAAGGGAGGGAAAAAATATGTGTAATCTCACATCACTTTTGATGGTTTTAGACAGGTAGTGGCTGATTCACCCATTGCACAAAGCCATAGTTTAGCTCAGTCATGGTTTATTGAACAAGCTATAATATCCTGCCTGACTCATTGCACCCAACCCTGCTTTATGATTCCTAATGGCTGGGTTCATACACCACTACTTAATAATCTACAGTAGGACCTCTCAGAGCATTCCCAAATTTTATTCCACACACCACTGGTAGACTAACCTATGCATGGAGAGATCACTGAATAAAAATACAATCCCGTGTATCAAGTATCATGTGCCATGTTGCATTGTTATTAGTAGGGTAATTTGTTTCGGAAGCATCCTTGTGTAGTACTGAGTTTTTCACTTGACAACTTTGTGCATTGATACTCTATGCAAATTCAGCCATTAAGACGTGAGAATCCAAAGATATTTTGACAAATTTGGAAGGAAGGGAAGGGAAAGGAAGGGAAAGGAAGGGAAGGGAGGAAGGGAGGAAGGGAGGGAGGGAGGGAGGGAGGGAGGAAGGGAGGGAGGAAGGAAGGAAGGAAGGAAGGAAGGAAGGAAGGAAGGAAGGAAGGAAGGAAGGAAGGAAGGAAGGAAGGAAGGAAACCTCTTACTTTCAGTTTGGCACTTTGTCTTGAAAATAGCCTTGGGAATTATCCTTAAAAAGAAACAATTTGTAGTTAATCCAAAAAAGCATGGGTCAGAGACTAATTTCAGTAGCAAATGAAAATTAATACTGCAGCACATAACTTCATGAAATTTCATACAACACTTCAGAGAGGGGAAGTATGGAAAATTAAGAATCTGTTGCATCAGGCAAAGGAGGATCCAGTCCAGCATTATATTTCTTCTTTCCTATGAACCAGATTTGAAGAACATTGTAAATAAAACCTTCTCTTGCATGTTTTAGGAACTGAAAATCCTAAACCTATGGTACAGGTAGTATGCCTATTTGTTATTGATTTCCTCGTTCCCCGCCACAATCTCTTTGTCTAATCCCCTTTTATTGTTAACAAATTCTACACTTTAACAGCATCGTGGAAAGAAGGAAGGCTTTAAATACTGTGCTTATTGGTAGTTCTCAAATTATAACCACAAATGGGACCAGAATTTCTGTTGCTAAGCAAGGCAGTTGTTACCTGATTTTATTATTATTATTTGCCAGGTTGTTAAACAACTCATTTCCTTGTTGGAAGCTTGTAAAAAGGTTGCAGATGACCCCATGAATTTGCAACCATCATAAATACATACCAGTTGCCAAAGCACTCAAATTTTGATCACATGTCCATGGGGATACTGCAACAAAAGACAAAGATAATAACAAATGTTTCTTCCAACATAGAAATAACAAGAAAAAAATAAAGGAAACAGTCAGTCCACTAAAGAGAGAAGACGGCAAGGAAGTAACAGGCAACAGAGAGAAAACAGAATTGCTTAACTCATTCTTTGCATTGGTCTTCATGCAGAAAGAAACTATAGCTCAACCCACCAAAAACATAACTGTAAAAGACAGACCAGAAATAAAAGTTAAAATAAGCAAAAAAAAAAATAGTAAGAGAACACCTGTCTGATTTTGATGAACACAATCACCAGGGCCTGATGGATTATATCCCAGAGTTTTAAAGGAGCTGCCAGAGGTCATCTCAGAATCACTGCACCATATCTTTCAAAAATCCTGAAGCACCTGGGAACTACCAGAGGACTGGAAAAGAGCTGATGTGGTTCCCATCTTCAAAAAAGGAAAAAAAACAGACCCAGGAAACTATAGACCAATCAGCCTATCATCAATATCTGGGAGGGTACTGGAAAAGATAATAAAAAAACAGATCTGCCAACATCTAGAAACAAGTAAAGTAATAACTAGCAGTCAGCACGGGTTTATTAAAAACAGATCATGCCAAACCAATCTTATTTCATTCTTCAACACAGTGACTAAATTAGTAGACCAGCGAAATACTGTGGACATAATATATTTAGATTTCAGCAAGGCATTCGACAAAGTAGACCACAACCTACTTCTTAGTAAGCTAGAAAAAAGTGGAATAGATAGCACCACCACTAGATGGACTCGCAACTGGCTGACAAACCATACTCAAGGAGTAGTCCTTAATGGGTTTACTTCTACATGGAGGTAAAAGTAAGCAGTGGGATTCCACAAGGTTTTATCTTAGGTCCAGTACTTTTCAATATCTTCATTAGCAATTTAGATGAGGGAATAGAAGGGGAACTTACCAAATTTGCAGATGATACTAAGCTGGCAGGAACAGCTAACACTCAAGAAGATAGGCTCAAGATCCAGATGGATCTTGACAGATTAGAACACTGGGCTGTATCTAACAAAAGGAAATTCAATGTAGAGAAAAGTAAAGTCCTACACTGAAGCAAGAAAAACCAAAAGTACACATATAGACTTGGTGAAATCAGGTTCAACAGCAGTAACTGTGAGAGGGATCTTGGAGTCTTAGTGGACAACCACCTAAATATGAGCCAGCAGCATGTAGCGGCAGCCAAAAAAGCTAACAGAGGGATACAATCAAGATCAAGTGAGGTACTAATACCACTCTATAAAACCTTAGTAAGACCATACCTACAACCAATGGAACAGCATGCCCTCAGAAGTTGTGGGAGTGTTATAACTTGAGACTTTCAAGAAAAGATTGGACAGCTATTTGTCAGAAATGATGCAAGGTCTCCCGCTTGGGCGGGGTTTTGGACTAGATGACCTACAAGGTCCCTTCCAACTCTGATTATTTGTTAATCTGTTAAATGACTGTTATAATGGTACTGTTTCCATTATAACTTGGACGGTCATTAAGTGAATCAATGTAAATCAAAGACTACCTATATCTGGTGGCCTGCAGAACCTTTCAATCATGGTATAATGATCTGTGTACTGTATATACTGTCGGAAAAAATTCAGAATCACTTATAGGTTAGTATACAAATAGAAAACTGGGAGCCTATTTTTTTACTGTCTAACATGAGTGCTTTCTATCAGTAATGCCATAAGAAGAAAGTGGTAACTTAAAGCTGTAATCATTTTATCTCCTCTCCTCCTGCCCCCAATGTATTTGCAGAGGAAAGATAAGAAATATCTACTTATGTATGACAAATATGATAATCATACATTAACTGGTTCACTATGGCCAATGCTCCCATTTTAAAATATAAAAATTCCCATACGTTGTAGAATTCTTCCCTTGCCACTTCTTCCTTGCCCTGTTCCATTAGTGCTAGCCCACACAAAAATTAAGCTAATGCAGAGGAGCTGTGCATTTAATCCTTAACATCCAACCCCGGAGCTACTTTTGGCAATATGTACACACTCTATTGAATGGAGCATGTTTTGATTCAGGCTTACGCAGTGGTGACGGGGTGGGATCTGATTTCCCTTCTTCAAACTGATGCAGAAACATGTGATACCTGCTCCCAATTAAATCAGAATCTGGCTTCTATTCAAAAGCATTTCCCTCTCAAAGACCTGCAAGCATGTATGGCTGCCTGAAATGTACTTGCAGAGTTAGGCTGGATATGCTAAATCTGAGCATCAAAAACATTTATCACCTCTGGCTTAATTAAGGCCCCAATTGGGGATCAAGCAATAGCCATAGAGAGGTATTTGGGGCAAGTATCGACCCCACTTCAGCATCTTTTCAAGGCATCACGTGGAAACTGTGCCAGATGTTGCTATCTACCACTTATTTTCCCCACACTACCCCAGCACAAATTTTCTCAACCTTGGCTACTAGAAGCTGTATGGACTTTTAATTCCCAAAATTCCACAGCCAGCCATGAGGCATGCCATGCAAGCTAAGGAATTCTGGGCATTGAAATCCACACATCTTCAAGTGACCAAGGTTGGAAAACTCTTATCCCAATGAAAATTTTACAACTGGGTACAATCAATAAGTAACATGTGTGGCTACTACACGTATTTTCCAAAATAGTTCTCCTGGTGATATCACCCCAATAAAACAAAATGTTAAAAAGTTATATTTAGGTAGTTACTTACCAAGCATATTTAAATCATATTGACGTAAGCAAAATACTTTTGAGCACCCCTAATGTTTGGAAATTGAAAGTTGAAAATTTTAACATGTCCTAGACAGGAGCAAATAGCACTGTTTTGCAAATGCAGAATGCAAAGTATATCAGTGGAACAAATTTCCTGGAACTTTTTTAAATCCCTTCAGAGAATGGATAAACAAAGTTTTCAAACCATCTGTCTACACATGGCCATGGACAATGTCCATTTTAGCTGTTTTGGCATGTGGCTCTTCACTGAATTGGAGGAGATAATTCATATCTGAACCAAGCACAGGACAAGATTAGAAGACAAGCCGCACTGATTGAAATGGACTTAAAATCACAGGGAGGAAGATGCAGAGTTTTTTTCCTCCCTCTAGGGATAGCAAAGGTACACAATAAAACACATGCGCATCTCATTTTATAGCCTGTCCTACAAAGAAAATCTGGGCACAGGGATAGAATCTCTGGCAGTGCACTTCAGAACACCTTCTGGGATCAATTTAATGTGCTACCCAAACTTGGAAACAGAAGAGCCAATGTGGCGGACTAGCTAGAATAAGACTCTTGGATCAGTTACTGGACTGAAAAGGCACACGTTCAAAAGCACTCTGAACCCGAAGCACATTGGCTACAGCCAGATAAAATGTATTATCTGCATACTGTATTATCTAACCTTCCTTGCAGGTTTGATGTCAGATTATAATCAGGGTGGGCGAGAATCCCATGACTCACTTTCAGCTACCAATAAAAGGGAATATTGGTAACACAGGGTTGAAATGAGAGGTCTTTGGTACTCTCTGAATTTGGTTGTTTTCTTGCAGACATTTTATTACCCAAGCAAGGTAACATCATCTGTGCTCTGATGCAGCACTGGTGCTGTTCCCTAGCTGCAGGACTGATGATGGAACCCAGTTTGGGTAATGAAACATCTGCAAGAAAACAACCAAGCTCAGAGAGCATCAAGGCCCTTCACTTTGAGCTTCTTAAACATGTATATAAATAAGATAAACAACATTTTTTTTTAAAAAAAAGAGATTGCCTAATAATGCAAGGGTACTATTATTCACTCTGCCCATAGTTTTGGAACCATTTTTGGTGACAGCTGGCATTGAAATATTTTTAAATAATAATTAATATTAGTTTGGAGCAAGTATCACCATAATTGGTGTGCAAGTGTCTCAAGTTTAATATGGTGATGGCTCAGTGGTAAGAATGCAGTACTGGAGGTTAACTCTGTAGACTGTCCACAGTTCGATCCTGACCAGCGCAAGAGTGACTCAGCCTTCTATCCTTCCAAGGTCAGTAAAATGAGGACCTAGATTGTTGGGACAATATACTGACTCCATAAAACATTTAGAGGGGGCTGTGAACCACTGAGAAGTGGTATATAAGTCTAAGTGCTATTGCTATTGCTAATACTGATAAAGATTGGCTTCACTGGTTTCCAACATCCATTCATTCCATCAACCAGTAAAAATGCCATCCTGCAAACTCAGGATCAGTGGTCTTCAATTTTCAGGGACTCAGGAGATATGTGGAATTTTGAGATCATCTTACAGATACTCTCAGAAAATATCTACAGGGAAGGGCTGCCTAATTATAAATATTCATATGTTAAAAGTCAAAGTGCTGGCCATCAATCACCCACAATTTCATTTTCTAAGAATGCTTTTGTTTGGTATTTTGCTTTGTAGCACACCAACTACTCAAGCACTTTTTAAATAAAATAATCTTTTAAAAATTAATTTAGAACAGCAATTTTGAAATGAACTAAAGTACAAGTCAGCATACCTACGGTCACTGATAAGTAGTTGAGCACTGATGTCGTATTACACGCCCCACATTAAAACAGTGTTTTTCAAATGTAACAACTTTAAGATGTGTGGACTTCAACTCCCAGAATCCCCCAGTCAGCTTGCCTGCTGGAGAATTCTTGGAGTTGAAGTCCACACATCTTAAAGTTGCCAAGGTTGAGAAACATTGCTTTATAGCATGCAGGTCAAGACAACAGATGTCACATTAGAACACCCTTGACCTACCCTACTTATTTCACTTATCCTTGCTCTGTCCTTGAACAGTAGGAAAGATCAGCTTGATCCTCCATGATCTTTACTACACCTGCTCAGTTGGGTTGTTTTAAATGCTTTGATTTGCCACAAACAATACATAATTTTGCGTATCTCAAAGAGCTTCACCTGCTGATTCTACAATCTTATTTAAATAAGAGGTATAGGCTCAGCCTGAGATGGTTAATGCCTGGTTGACATTTCTTTTTCTTTTTAAGAAAAACAGGAGTTCCATATTCTGGAAGCTGCCTGTACTTTTCCTCTCCCTGCTTATTCCAAACAGTTAGTAAAGATACCACAAGACATTTCTTTACTGTAGACTGGAGAGCACATGTATGAATGGGCCTCGCCACGAATTTTCTCTTTGCTTCCAGCAGCAGAAACAAGCGTTCCAGTGTCCCATATTTAGCGAAGGCAAGCTGGATGATAAAGTAAGTATTCTGCTGAGCTCCCAACAAATGCTTCTTTCAGAAATAAAGTGGCTCACAGCTATCCTCGAGTCACATGACCCAGCTTGTGGATTTTAATGTACTCCACAGCAACTCTAATACCCTAAATGGAGCAGCCTTGACCAGAGTGTTGAGTTCCTGAAATGCATTCCCTGGATCTCTGCTGGAAAAGAGGTTTATTCTAATAACTTCCCTGAGTTTATGCCTTGGTTCCAACCTATATAAAAAGCATTCCCCAACCTGGTGCCCTCCTTTATTTTTATTGCTTTAAGAAACAAAAAGAAGGACTACAACGTATTCACTAAATCATCTAACTTTCTCCTTAGTAACAGCATGCCATTCTTCCTTTGCATTTATTTTTGAACCGTATATTTTCTGGGCTCAACAAGCAAAACTTTTTATGGGGCAGGCGACGTGTAGCCTGCCTCTCAACTATTCTGAGACCATTTTCTTTCTTCCTTTAAATTATGAGTTCAAATAATATTGAATTCAGTTAACTACCTCGATGCATTAAAATATCAGCATATTCCCAAAGACATTAGGATTGTCAAGTGTCCTGGACAGACTTGGGGAAAACAGGACTGAGTTTGCCCAGAAAGAAGGATGGTCCTACTCTGGAGGAAGCTGAGGAAGGTCTTGATTATAGCTGTTTTCATTGTGAGTCAGTATGAGATTTCTCTAGATTGCTGGAAGCAAACAGATCCTTGGGAACTGTCACATGGCAGAAGTGGGCACATCTTATTGTAAAACTCTAATATCTATAACATTACTTGTTAACAATCACAAACAAATACAGTTTGTTTTGTATTAACTTAGAAAGCAATGATTTATTCAATAAATCATTGAATATTCAATAGTCATTAATTAAACTATAGTTTTCCCAAAGGTAGTTTTTCAAAAGGCAAATGGACTTTGTTTTTCTTTGAAGGCATTTTGCTTCTCATCCAAGAAGCATGTTCAGAATTGAAGAAGCCTCTTGGATAATAAGAGAAATATCTTCAAAGAGAAACAAACTCCAGTTGCCTTTTGAAAAACCACTTTTGGGACAGCTATAAGACTGTTGAATAAATCATCCTTCTCCTGATTATTTCAAAATCCATAACTAGAAGGGAGGGGAGATCTGCTACTAATGATAAACAATATCAGAAAGTTCTTCCTGATTGACTGATTGACAAAGTATTCAAAGATTTACTAGTATCAAATTCTACTTTCAACTCATCCTCTCCCTGAGGGAAGAGATAGCTTTTCTTCATCTCTCTTTCCCTTTATTTCCCTTTAACATTATTTACTTGCAGATATTCCCATCAACTTGAATGCAGGTTGTGTGGGACAGTTTCCTGATTCTTTCTCACATTCAGATTTTCCACAGCAATGTGGAATGCACTAAAAATGATATCTCACTGGGAAAAAAAAGAACTGAATCACTGTGATGATCAAAATACCTAATTCTTGGGCTAATTAAGTTCCAGTCCTTAATTTTCACTGCAGAGTTAAATCTACTGGGAAAATAAACTCTGCATTTAACCTCTGCCCTTAAGCATTCTTTAAAAAGACTGTCAACGTCCATGGCAAAGTCACCCTAACAAGAGATTTTGTTACATAAACATTCCGAAACTATGATATTTGGAATCAACGTTCTTTGTTTACTGATGGCATTCTTGTGATGATACTTGCACTAACATTAAACTGGAATTATCTAGTTACTCGTTAAATGTTTGAAGTTTATTGATTCCTTTTTCTTCAATTGCAACTTGAAACCATCATGTCAGAGGCAAATGCCCTGCCTTGAATGAAGAGCTCGATTCACAAATAAATATGATTTATTCGCAGGTGTTTCTATTGGTTTTTATTTATATAAATTTGTTGGTATTGTAGTTTGTAGAATCATATTCTAAACTGTAGTATTCTAGTAGCATTTGAAGCGATCCCCAATAAGCATTGTGAACTGCCTAGAACTTGGAAGAGTAATTATTTGCAACCCTATATAAAACTGCTTTTTTGCAATGCACGATTTTTCTTGCCTCGTACATAAGCGAGGTCGAACTCCCATGAAAGTAGCAAATCTTCATGACATTAGCCAAATTCACATTTTTTACTATGTAACATCCTTTCTATATCTAAAGGAAGTTTTGATATTTAGGTCAGCTGTCCTCCAATTAGGCTGATTTACTCAAGGATAAAGATAAACTCATTCAGGATTTGCAAAATTTAGAAAATAAGAGGACAATTGTTAACAATAACCTGAAATGGTAATTTACTTGATATCCATGCATCTGATAAGCTATTTGCTAATGTGGTACAATTTTTCTTCTCTGAATAAGCCTGCACCTTCTGCTACCTTATTAGATAACTGTCAAACAATTATTCAGTTAGACTGTATCCCTAAGAATGTAACATAATCTATGCCAGATCTACCGTCACCCAATAACAGGCTTCTTGGCATTGCTTTCTGCAAGTCTGGTAATCACTATTTCTTTGTTTGTTAGCTTAATAAAGAAAACCAGTTTTCTGGATGTCTCTAATCTATTTATTTATTTGTTTATAAATTCATTGATTCGATTTATGTGCCACCTCAACATATGACTACAGTTTAGCCCAAAATTTATGTTGCTAAGTGAATCATTTGTGAAACATTTTACAACTTTTTGTGCCACTGTTGGTAAGTGAATTATTGCAAATGTTGAGTTAGTAACACAGTTGTTAAATGAATTTGGCATCCTCGTTGAGTTTGTTTGTTAGAAGGTCACAAAACGGGATCATATGACCCCAGGACACTGCAATCGTCATAAATGTGAACCAACTGCCAAGCATCTGAATTTTGATCATGTGACCATAGGGATGCTGCAGTGGTTGTAAGTGTGAAAAATGACCATAATTTAAAAGTGACCACATTTTCAATGCTGTGGTAACTACAACAGTTACTAAATGAACTATTGTAAGTTGAGGACTACCTATATGGGTTTCCTTTAGAGAACATTGTTTCTATCACAATGAATTCAGTCAATTATGGCTCATTCAGCAAATTGTGGATTAGCAAACCGTGGATGAATACAGTGTGTGAACCAGGTTAATGTGGTTCCCACAACTTCTAGCCAACAAGATATTGACAGAATAATGTGTGTAGATAACAAAATACATTCCTTTAATTTCCTAATAGAGTTGTTTAAGTACAATTCTCAGGGTCGATTGCCTAACTTATAGCTCTTAAGAGCTGATAAAATGCCTGCTCAAAGTTTGATACTC
Source organism: Notechis scutatus (assembly GCF_049901735.1). Lineage (NCBI taxonomy): Eukaryota > Metazoa > Chordata > Lepidosauria > Squamata > Elapidae > Notechis > Notechis scutatus. The sequence goes on along the minus strand of NC_142011.1, from coordinate 21,682,019 downwards.
ACATTGGAGATGATATTCAGATAAATGATCTAAATCAACTGCTGAAATGGTCCAAGAAACAGAGATGACAGGGAAATAAATTTTAAAAAATCAATGTTGCCTGATAGTGCTAAAGGAGCTTGCACATCCTTAGGATATGTTGGAACTGTGCACTGACTATGATAATAAATTAGAGATTTGAGAAAATATAACCCACTGGAGAATAAAATAGCAACCCACTTCCATTATTCTGCCAATAAAATCCAATGCCTATTCATAACTAGGATAATGTTAATATACTGGAAGATTAGCCTCCAAAATAAGAACATATCTAATGAGCTACTCATAAGGATTTACTGGGAACACCATTTAGCTGTTATTGTGGTTAGAGGCAAGAGGAAACCTCAATGGTGAGAAGGTAGGTAAGATTGCCCCAAAGGTGCTTCTTTAAAAGGCAACTGGACTTCCTTTGTTTTTTCTTAAAGATGTTTCGCTTCTTGGTCAGAAGACACTTCTTGGATGAGAAGCAAAAGGTCTTGAAAGAAAAACAAAGACAGTCCAGTTGCCTTTTGAAAAAGCACCTTTGGGACAACCATGGGCTGGATGACTGAAAATATCCATACCAATAACAATAGCACTTATATACCACTTCACAGTGCTTTACAGCCCCTCTAAGCAATTTACAGAGTCAGCCTATTGCCCCCAACAATCTGGGTCCTCATTTTTCCAACCTCAGAAGGATGGAAGGCTGAGTCAACCTTGAGCCTGGTGAGACCCAAAATGCCAAACTGCTGGCAGCCAGTGATCAGCAGAAGTAGCCTGCAGTACTGCATTCTAACCACTGCACTCTTAGATGTATGTAAGATTAGTATATGGGATATTAAAATCATCATCCTGGTAAAATTTGGTGTTGACAGAGCAGAAATGTCAAAGAATGAATACTGATATTCTGGGAATCACTAAAATGAAAATGGACTGGAATCATTCATTTCACATCAAGAGGCCATTGGTTGCTGTTACTGTAAACAAAACAGTATAAAAATTGATACATAGATACAATGACTGATTGTTCTGAATTTGACTTCAAGACAAGCCAGTCAGTATATTACAGGAATCCAAGCCAGTGCTCTAGTCCTTACTGTTTAGAAAATTGATGTCTGTTTTGTAAAATTATTGGAAGCATCGCTACTCAAACTTTGCATCAGATATTTTATTTACTTTTGTTTTGATGATTTAAGACCAGAATAGGATTTTTCCAAAGCATTCTGTGCCAATGTCAAGTGTTAAAAACTCTGAAAACTCCATAATCCATAATCCTTACTTTAGTTTAGTTTTTTTTTTTTTTTTGAAAAAAAATCCTTACTTTAGTTTTAAAGGCTGCCAGTGGTACTAGCCTGTTTGTTTCCTTTAAAACCCCAGGACTGAAAATGGTGAACATCCTTGGGTTCGTGCATATACAAGAGATACAATGATTATCAAAAATGGTTGTTCTTTTTAAAAAAGCAATCCTGCTAAGAATATGTGTGTCCTTTTTTCTACCATAGTGATACTATACTAATGGAATACTGAGAGCCAACTGAGAAGGAAAGAGGAGTAATTTGGGGTTGAAAAGACAGGATAGAAATGATTGTATAATTAAGGCCAGGGGTCCCCAACCGCCGGTCCGCGGACCGGTACCGGGCCGCGGAACAAGCCTTACCGGGCCGCTGGTTGCTGGGCGCCGCCATCTTTTTTTGGTAAAAAAAGCAATTTTTCGTCAAAAAAGATGGCGGCGCCAGCGCTTCGGTGAGCTTTTCCGGGTGAAAGCCATTTCTACCCGAAAAAGCTCACCAGAAGCGCTGGCGCCCATTTTTGATGAAAAATCACTTCGTGACGTCACCGGAAGTGATTTTTCGTCAAAAAAGATGGCGGCGCCCAGCTGACGCCGGAACCGGGCCGCGGCGCCCAGCTGACGCCGGAACCGGGCCACGGCGTCGAAAAGGTTGGGGATCCCTGATTAAGGCAATAGTCGCAGGAGGGGGTGAAATGGGAACCAAAACCACAATTAGAATCCCAGAAGGGAAATCACTTATGGGTGTGGGGAATCCATTTCATGTATTCATAACTATGTTTATACTTATACCTATTGATTTGATTGACAAATCAAATAAATAAATAAATAAAAATCTGCAGTTTTGAATCCCTCTCCCATTGTTTCTGCATTTTAGATCACCCCTGTCTCAAATTTTCATCTTCTAGGGGATAAAGAGCTATGGCAGATGATTCAGAAATATCTACAAATAATATATAATATATAGCTTGGCCCTGAAACCATATGGAATCCTATTCAACAATTTAACATCTTGGAAACTATTATGCTTCCATTAAGAAGGATGTGCCTCTTTTTCTATTACAAATAACCAAGCTTCAGCAATAGACAACTTAAATATGATCAGTTACTGTTTGCCAGACACTGAAAATGTGAGCGCATGACTGCACATTTCATTTTAAATTTAAGCATTGTCAGTTTTTCCTCTGCATCAAGCTGTTTCGTGATATTGGACTTTGTTCTGTTGGGAGTTTCCAAATTCACAGCCTTCTTCAGGGAATCCTGCATGAGGAGAGTCTGTGCAATTTAAGCAAGCACATTTCTGTGAAATAAATGGTGTGATTTTGATTCAAAGATAGGGGGATTCATACAAATCTAAGAAAATAACCTCTTTGACAGTGCATAAAGATCTAGTAACACCCTGGGAGACTATACAAACATCATAGTAGTACAGTGTAGCTTAGTACAGTGTAAAAGAAAGTTAGCATGTTTTCAAATGATGGCCTAAATCATAACACTGAAAGTATTATGTAAAGTGTTGTTCATTCAATTCTGGTAAAACAAGCCATGGTTTTGCTTTAATGCATTACAATATAATGCCAATATAAAGCTATGTACAATAAAGCTATATCGAAGAGCCCTGGTGGCACAGGGGTTAAAATGCAACATTGCAGGCTAACTGTGCCCACAGCCTGGAGTTCAATTCTGATTGGCTCAAGGTTGACTCAGCCTTCCATCTTTCCAAGGTCAGTAAAATGAGGACCCAGATTGTTGGGGGCAGTTATGCTGACTCTGTAAACTGCTTAAAGAGGGCTGTAAAGCACTGTGAAGCAGTATCTAACTCTAAGTGCTATTGCTATATACGAGTTCTGAGCATTGGGTACCCTGTTTTCTATTTCTAAAGCTTTATCTCATGAACTTAAAGACCAGAACCTGGGTCTCCAATACAGCAAGAATTCCTTGGCTTTTGCTAAGCTTCCATCTCTACCTAATTTTATTAATTTATAGGCTTTAAACCTGCAGTGTCTATGGGAAGGCAGCAAAAAGTTCAGACTGATATTAGTATCATAGCTTTGTAATGCAACTTCCAGAACTTCTCACAATGTCAGACACACTCAAAAGAGGACAGAATCTGCAGCACACATCGTAACATCATTTTCATCATTACTGCAAAAGTTGTAAACTCCTTTGATCACCATTGATTTCCTTATGGGTTTTTTTTAAAAAAAAACTCAGTTGAGAATTACTACGTGCAAAGCTGAGCACCACATTCAAGCATAACATGCATTTCCAAGCATGCTGCTGGAATGATAGACTGCTTTAGTTGTGAAGCAGTCCTGTTCTTCCCATGCAATTTGAGTCCAAGAAGCAATGGTCACAAGATTATTCCCTATTTAGCTCACCCATAGCCCATTCATTGAGATTTGGGGTATCACACCTAATTTCTTTATGTGTCCTCTGGGCAGTCCATACAGCAACACAAGAAACGTACCATTGTATCACAAAGGGGAAAAAATAGACTACACAAACTTTCCCCATCCCCAAATTGCCTGGTGTAAACTGTAATGCTTGTCATTTAAGAGACTTCAGTGGCAGTACAGCAAGGTAGGGCTGACTGGGGCCATGCCAGCTGTAGACAGGTGAGCTTCTCTGGAAGGAAGGGAGTCCTTGTGTTCATGCCATAACAGGGAGCTAAGAAGCACAGTTGCAATTTTCCATGAGGTTTGCAGCTCCCTTTATTTCTTCCCAGAAACCAAGTGGCAGGCAGTCTATGAGGCTGAAGGGGAGTTTGGGGCTCTCCTCAGAGTCGTGGAGGGAGGGGAAATGGCACAATCCGAGTACTCCCTTGTTCTTTTCTCACCAGTTATTGCTATTAAGAGATTTCAAGTTTCAGCCTTGGTTCCAAAGCAGCCAATGATGTCTCATCCATTGGGCCTTGCTACCAGTTGATTGAGTGCAGAGATTAGAGGGAATTAGCCAAATCCCAATCCTACAGGCGTCAGGGCTCTGGAATTTTGGACACATTCTGTAAATTAGCCCAACTGAAGTACATTGATTCAAAAATGGGTATTCTATGATGCCCCAATTGAAGGCTACAAAATACAAAAAAAAAAAAAGTTTTAATAGTACAGATATCTGGAAACTTTTGAGTAAATACATATCACATACATTCACTGTAGTAGAATGGTATTAAGTAGCACTATTTATTCGTATTAAAGAGAAAAGGGTAAATTGCTATGTAACCCAAATGGGGCTATATATGGAAAGCTGGACAAACTATAAAAACTTGCAAAAGTTAAAAATTGGGGGGGGAAAGTTTTTAAAAACTAAGGGGGCAACTACCCTCAAACGCTGTTCAGTTATGGCTATTCTGAGTGTCATCACTCTTTCCCTCTCTCTCCATCCTCCCACTTAGCCATATTGCTTGTCAACAGAACACTCTTTTGGCATGGACCTAACCAGGGGTGGGATTCAAAATTTTTAACAACCGGTTCTGTGGGTGTGGCTTAGGTGGTAGGTGGCTTGGTAGTCATGTGACTGAGTGGACATGGCTTGGTGGTCATGTTATTGGCTGGGTGTGGTCAACTCTATGTCACTCACATCGAGGCATGCATCTCCTCTCCTGGCCTCTCATGACTGCAGGGATGCTGCGACAGTCGTAAGTGTGAAAAATGGTCATCAGTCACTTTTTTTCAGTGCCATTGTAACTTTGAATGGTCACTCCACACAAGCAAAGTACCACCAAAGGAAGGGAAAAAAAACTCCAGAGAAGTTCCTGAGACAGGAAGTCTAGTCCTGCCAAGAATGTAATAAGGGTTAATGAAGAGGCAGTTTCTGTAAGCAACACCAGAATGTTTCCTTCCTGCATTCCTTACAGGATTAGGCCAGTAATTTTTTCTAACAACCAGTTCTCCGAACTGCTTAGAATGTTAACAACCGGTTCTAGCGAATAGGTGCAAACTGATAGAATCCCACCCCTGGACCTAACTATTAGCCCATTCTCTGGACAAGCTAAAGGTTTTCAGCCATGAAATTACAGTGCCATCACTGCTGCAGGTGGGGGGGAAGAGTGAGCGACAGAGGAAGAGACTTAATAGAAAATGCACAGCAAAAACTAATTAGCAAATTCAAAAGCATACTTTCAAAAAAGACCCCCCCCCCAAAAAAAATCCTGCTCAAAGCCCATGCTTCAGCACAAAATGTAGCGATGACCTCACATATCTAGCACAGGCCAATGTGGGTTGCAACATAGCAACCAAGTTTTATATACTCAGAATTGTATGTCTACATAATATACCAATTTTAGTTTTAATTAGGTATTTAGTTCAAGTTCTGTAAATTTTGTTTTTCTTGTCTGAAATAGTTCCTGCTGTATCCAAGAACAAAGCCAAGTTTTGTGCAACTGCTATTTCTATTAGGGGATTAATTTAACAGAGCCTGCAGAACTTTTGTTATAATACATCTAATGCTATTACATTTATCCTTTGTACACCATATATCAGACTATTTAAAAGAGAATCTGAAGGTAGCCATATTATTTTATCTTCTACACTACCTATGGAACTTTATAATGTATTACCATGTTATATACTTTATTTGAATTTTATCATATTTTACTATTTTTTTTAGAACTTGCACTGATGTTCTAATTTGGTCTCATACCATGAATAAAGTTTTATCAATAACCCAGTCTTATTTAATATGCATTCTTTGCCAAGAAAACCTGAACCCATACATCGCAAAGAAATTTGTACCAAGAAATTATAACAATATTATTATAATATTTTGCAGAATATGTCATGGCTCCATGTTTATGAAAATTGAACACAATCTTGCAATTGTAATTTTTAAATTTATTGAGAGGTTTAAAAAAAAAGGAGTCAAAAATTATTACAAGCCAAAATAGAAAAAAGAAAGAAAAAAGAAAGAAAGAAAGAAAAGACAAAGAATGCAAAATGTCCTTCGTGACATGGGACCAAGCCAGAGGTGGTATTCAGCAGGTTCTGACCAGTTCTGGACAACCAGCAGTGGAAATTTTGAGTAGTTCAGAGAACTGGCAAATATCACCTCTGACTGGAAATTTTACAGTATCCTTCCTCTGCCATGTCCACCAAGCCATGCCCACAGAACCAGTAGTAAAAAAAATTGAATCCCACCACTGGACCAAGCTATCTGAGGGATCAACTTTCTCCATTTACATCAACCCACCACAAAAGATCTTGCAGACAAGACATACTGCGAGTATAAAGATCTACATTTTTCCAACTATTATCTATCAATCCCAAGAAGAAAACTTCTGGTTTCAGTTGTGTATTAATCTTTAATATCCTATGAATCAGTGTATGCATTTGAACCCAAACTCTTACAGCTTCTTTGCATGTCCACTAAACATAATAAAATGTCCCTTCTTGTTCACATTTCCAACATAGATTTGAAGTGCTATTATACCTTCTAGATAATTTGTCTGGTGTCATATACCAACAGTACATCTTTTTTATAAAAGTTCACTTTTATAACATAGTGTAAATCTCAATCCTTGCAGTTGCAAATTTAAATAGCAGTAGTTCTGATGTATGCACGAGATGCATGAATATCTTATGTTCAATAATTCCAAAGGCATCTTTGCATATGCATCTTTTTCTAATGTGTCTGGAATTCTGGAAGTTGTATCTCTAATATACTTGGATTGGGGAAAGCTGTACTACTGTCTGTGCTACTTTTATTGCCTATGAAAGTTATGTATCTGGGATACCTTATTTCTATCCCCTCTTTAACTTTGAAGTTAAGACTCCAAGGGGAAAGTATATGCCTGTGGAGATTCTCAGTCATCCAGGTCATGGTTTTTCAAAAGGCAACTGAATGTTCTTTGTTTTTTTCCTTGAAGATATTTCACTTCTCATCCAAGAAGCTTCTTCAGTTCTGACTGAATCATGGAGAATGGAAGGATTTATATTCCTTACAGTCATCCGGTTGTTAGTACTCTCTCTGAGAATCATTGAGGCCACTTGGAGGTTTATCTGTGCCCTCAGAGTCACCTGATTACTGCAAATGGGTGTAGGAACTGCTGAAAGGGTTTCAGCAGTTTCAAGAAAGTTCTACACCCAGTTCAAAAATTCAGTTTCAATAAATTTTGTTTCACAAATCAGTTCAGACAACTGAATATAATTGGACTGATTTTCCAAATTGAAGTTCAAACCAAGTCAAAGATTGAATTTTATTTTGCTGATTTTCACACCCCTCTAAAATTATACCTTGTACTAATTTAACCCATTGGCCTACTTAATTCATTATTTTTGTTATCAGCCTTCCACAACTTGAAAGGCTTAATTTTTTTTATAGGCCCAGATGTGTTGGGTTGTAATTCCCAACTTCCTTAGACAGCATGGTTGGCCATGATGATTGCAGTTGCTGCATTTGTGCTTCACAGATTTGATGGGCTTTATATTGGGGATACTATTGTTGAAAATATTTCTCACTCCACATTGATTCTTTTTTAATCAAATGGCTCAATGATGAGCCTTTTTTTTGCCAAATAGAAAATTGCTTCTCTTTCCTTACAACTGTACCGTACCCATGAGGAGCAATGCTGCCACATAATGGGATGTGCCAAGGATTCTGCTGAGAGGCACACACACCCAATCCACCCTAGCTAGAGGGCCCAGAATAAGTCGACTTACTGTCACCATATTTAACAAGTTTCAAGAACTCCCTATTGTTCCTTTGGTTTTGATTTCAAGCCAATGACCAATTCAACTGCCTGAATTGCTGATTCTAGGATGCAGCAAGTTCTAGCTGGACACATAATCAGCTCATTTTGGCAGAAACTAGGACTCTACTTGGCTGAATTCTAGTGAGCCCTTGAAAACTAAAGAGAATATTTCAAGAGAAAATCAAAGGAAGAAGGAATGGAGATTTGAAATAGAACAATTTATTTTCTCTGCACAAACTGGGGGAACTTACTATCCAGATAGTAGATACCACAAGACTAAATAAGAATCTTGATTGCATATAAGAATGAAGAGCTTCTAAAGTAGATGGCTGGAGAATTCTGGGAGCTGAAGTCCACAAGTCTTAAAGTTGCCAAGTTTGGGGACCTCTGTTCTAAAGCATTGATTGTCCTCTGACAATCAAATTTCACTCCCTTCTAATATTCCCTGTAGTCCAAACCTATGGCTTTCCCCTCCCCCTGACTTTCTCAAGGTTTAATGGACAATCTATATTGTATTTCTCAGTTTTGGTGCTAAGTTGCAACTGATGTCTAACATAACTGACATTCCTGCCTTGAAAAAATCAAAACATCCAGCAGGTTTCCCCACCAATATATATCTTGCAAGATGACAGAAGTTCTTATAGATAGATGCACAGATCACTCAAGAATGTTTTGTTTATTTACAGGTTGTCTTCTATTTATGACTGCTCACATAGTGACCATTTGAAGATAGGGTTGACTCTGGGGATACATAGGACCCAGTTCAACAGTTCTGACAGCCAATCACTCCTCTCCTCACAGTCACATGACCGCATGTCAGGCAACTGGCAAAACCAGGCTATAGCAAACTATTGGTTTACTCTGCAACTGCAGCATTCACTCAATTACCACCTCAATCAAGGTCGTAAATCAGATCAGTCATATTGGTGATCTGATTTACAGCTGTCACTGACCGCAATCATCCAGGATCACAGTTCATGCTCAAACAGTTGCTGCCAGGATTCCTGATTCTAGTTTGATTTTCATTCTAGAAAATATACCAGCTGTTTTGTCACAATTTTAGAAAAATAGCTGTTGTTTCTTTTCCTTCTCCTTCTCCTTCTCCTTCTCCTCCTCCTCCTCCTCCTCCTCCTCCTCCTCCTCCTCCATCCTTGTCTATTTCTGCCTAGCAGAAGAAAAAGAAGGACCAATGCTCTTTAAGTTCCTCGAGAAAATCCATAGGAATGGAAAAGAAATCACATTAGAAAACAGCCATCCGGTTCCATTGCTCCCCCACAGTCGCAGCACTGGCTTCATTTTCCTTGATGCATTGGTGAACCTAACAGCAAAGATTTGGATTTTGTGAAGCGCTCCTTCATGGAAACATATTGAAGGCCCTTGAATTTGTTTTCTTTGAAAGACATTTGGCTCCAGTCATCCACCTTTCTATGATATATTCTGCACAGCTAAATATTAATATAAAAGGAAAGATAATCTATCCTTCACTAAGATTTTGATGTTTGCCAATATAATCAGTCATTTGAGTTCCAGATAATCCACTAAAATGCTTAATGTGTAGAGATTTAAAGCATAAATTCAAAAAGAAAATGGAAGATTCCTCAGTTGGCTGGCTTGGTTGCTTGTAGATGAATTTATCTACTAAATGGTAAATGAACATTATTTAATCTAGTGCTAATAAATTAAGAACAAGATATTACATTCCACAGGGATTTCCTTACTTCAAATGGAAAATCTATCAAGACAATGTAATTATGCTCTTTGTTGTACAATTCTACTAATGTAGATTTTAGCAATACTTTTTTTTTTTAAATAGTCTTGGCAGGAGTACGTGGCAGGAAAACTGCATTAGTCAGGCCAGCATCATCACGCTTCACTGTTGTTGAATGTTGGCACTCAACATGTGCTGCCTCAAACAGCCACTTTCTATACAACTGTTCCTAATAAATGCTTTGCTCCGTGGAACTTCTACTACTGTTGGCTGTATTTCAATGTAGCCCTAAGGTTTTTTTTAAAAACCTGTCTCAAATATACTCGGATTTTCGTGCAGCTTTTTCAAATGTCATATACATTCTTCTAGCAAAAATAGAATGGATCATTTTAGGAGATCATGAGATTTTGTGGTAAAAGAAATCTGCTGAAGATTTTTTTAACACTCCGCCCCCAATTGCATGTGTTACTAATAACATGCTGCAATTTGTTGGGCAAGAGTCTTCTTCTTCTTGACCAGAATCACCATGTCTGCACAAAAGAAACACAAAAACAGCCTCAAGCTTGTAACGAAAGTTTATTCTTACAGAAAAAGGCTAAGCTGATTCCCATGAAGTGGTTGTCTCAAGTGAATTCTCTTTGAAGACAAGGAACATCACAGGCATTGAAGTTTTTAAGTGAAAACATGTGAACCTTCTTGTGATTTTTCATTCCGTATGAAAACACATTGATCTTTTAAGACCAATTGGAAACATGGCATCGTTCCTTCGTTTTTCTATTTCTTCTCCTGCAGTGTTTAATTTTTCCACTCTCTCAACACTTTCCCCCACCCCCAATTCATTTGCATCTAAACACTTTGAAATGATGCTACCAAAATAATCCCCATTCATTTTAAATCAGAAAATGCAAGAGTTGAGTAAGTTCTCCATGTCTGGCAGCTGCACAATGCTTTATGTGACATGCTGGGAGTGCTCTCCAGAAGTGGATGGATCCAGGGCCACAGAACTGGAGAGGGGAGCTGCTGTAGGAGAAGGGGTTGAGGGCTTTTTTAAGGGGTCATGTCTCCAAAAGGCTCAAGAAACCACCTCATTTGTTAACATCCCCCATGCCCCCTAACAAACACCATTCTGGGCTCTGGATTGCTGGTGCAACAAATGAACGGTCGCACTTCAACATAACAGAATAACAGAGTTGGAAGGGACTCCAACCCCCTACTCAAGCAGGAGATCTTATATCAGGGCTGTCCGGGGTGGGATCTGACTGGTGTAACTACAGGTTCGGTGATTTTACATTTTGTATGCTGCGTGCACGTGTATATCGCCATCAGCTAGCTGCCTGGACAGCTGAGTAGCGCAGCACGTGGGTGCGCAGCGGTTGAAAAAGCACTTTTCCCCTGCTTTTTCAACCGTAGCTGTGTCATGCAAAGCAGCTGTGGTTGAAAAAGCAGGAAATAAAGGTAAGAGCCCGGGCGGGCGGGTGGGCCAAAAGAGCAGCAGACATAGAACCGGTTCTATGTATGCTCTCTGTCTGCTGCTCTTCATAGCAACCAGTTCTACAGAGGTGGACAGAACCGGTAGAATCCCACCCCTGGGGCTGTCAAACTCGCATCGTTACGGCGGCGTCACGGCATCATCATGTGATGTATCAGGACTTTTTTTCCCTTTGCTAAACCGGGCGTGGGCATGGCCAGCACGTGACACATCCAGCCCTTGGGCCATCTTATATCATTTCAGGCAAATGGCTGTCCAGTCTCTTCTTAAAAGCCTCCAGTGAGAGAGAACCCACCACTTCAGGAGGAAAGTCATTCCATTGATCAATTGTTCTCACCATTAGGAAATTTCTCCCTAGTTGTAGGTTGAATCTCTCCTTGATTAGTTTCTTCTTGATTGGTTTACATCCAATATGTATAAAGGGAGGACACAGACCTGAAAGTTGTTCAGTCTGGGATCCCTATTAAGACTAAAAGTTTCAGGTTGCATTCAATATATCGACAAAAGAGTCATCTGCTTGGTAGTTTGTTTGTTTCAGCTCTTTAAAAGCTGTGTTATTGCTAAGAGTGTGATCCAAGCTAGTGGGAAAAGTGAAATGAGGCGCATCTGTCAAACTAATCCTGAAAACTCTCCTCTGTATGCCTTTCAGAAAGCAAAAAAAGAAAAATTAATTATTGGTCTATTTATCACGTAGCTCGGTCAAGTCTGGCTTGTTATTTGATCACTGCCACAAGCAGGTGAAGTAGAGTTCCTATTCTGAAACTGTGAATTTGAAACCCATTGGAAGCTTTGCAGAACAAATGTTACTAAAGAGTCATGTTGATCCATCCAGCATGGATTTTTGGTATGGAGAAAAAGCAGCAAGCTAGATCCTGCCATGCTCTTAAAGACAGCAGCTCAGTGGACTATCATTCACTGATTGCTTTGTGGCTTTTAATCCAGAAATTTCATTCAATTTTTGAAGCAAGCATGTTAATACGTGGCGCAGTGGTTAGAGTGCAGTACTGCAGGCTACTTCTGCTGCCTGCTGGCTGCTTGCAATTTGGCAGTTCAAATCTCACTAGGTTCAAAGTTAACTCAGACTTCCACCCTTCCAAGATGGGTAAAATGAGGACCCAAATTGGGGGCAATGTGCTGACTCTGTAAATCACTTAGAGAGAGCTGTAAAGCATGATGAAGCAATATATAAGTCTAAGTGCTATTGCTATTGCTATTGTCAATTATTCTTAATAATATTGCCTGCTTGGATTCCAAAATTGAAAATAGAATCTTACATGTACTGGTTGGAACCTTACCTCATCAATACTTAAGATTCACTGGTTGCATTCTCATAATACAGTAGCTAACACTGGGGCTGTTTTAAGCTAAAATCAATCCTTTCTAACTTAAATGCTGACTGACCATTGGTATTAGCCAATCAGGATTTAAATTAGAGGGGGGCAATATTAACTCAGAAAAGTTACAGGGTCACTTAGAGCTAAATGCCTCCCCCATTCACCCATGTTGTGCAAAGAAGACCAAGAAGGCTATCAACATGAAGTACTAGATTAGCCTTGTAAAAATGGAGCCACTCTAGGGAGTCCATCTCACTGTTTAGCTTACTTTTTAGCTTTAGTCTAACAACCCCAAGGGATACGGGGTGGAATGGGGGAAGTAGTGGTAATGATACGTCTCTCTGCCTTTGTCCATCATTGCATTGAGTCTGATGAAAGATAGGCTAGGATCACATATTTAAGCGCTACAACATAAAACCTGGTCTATATTGGTATCCACAGGTAGACAAATGAGGTTGCGTCTACCATGACATCATCATGCAGTATTGTCTGTCCTCTGCACCTATGCTGTCAAGATTGATATGAGTGATTCTACTTGTGTAGTGTATTTAAATAAAGACTCCTAGGGCAATGTTCCTATTGGTTAGCAAAAGCAACGATACGATTGGTTAGTAACGTTGGTATCTGATTGGCTGCCTATAGCGGCGGGAAGTTTAAATGAATGTCATTGGTTGCAAGCCGCGGAGCAGCCGCTATAAAAAGGGCTGCCGCTGCTCGACTGCAGTTGAAGTTACTGATTTGTATTAAAGAGCTGAATTCAACTCCGGTCTGCGAGTCTCTTTACTGGCGACAGAACAACTTGTGTAAGTTATCTAATCCACATCATTTGCTTGATGGTGGCATGATATCAGTGGCATCCTCATGGTTTTTATTTGACACCTATACGATACTGGGTGATCTCTCACTCCAACTAAGTTAATGCAACAAATTAGTCAGCCATAAGCAGAAAGTCCCATAATTGTCCCTTAACATATTTAGTACAATTATGTGTTTTTGCAATAGGCTGTGTCTGCATGTAAAACATCAGAACTATGCAAAGTTCTCAAGGGGTGATTCACTATGATGGGTTCATGCAAATTGCCGCCCCGCTTTCCTTCTAACACTGAACCAAACCTTTTTGCTCTGGATCACACCAAGCTTTTGTCTTGCCCCGTCTTCTGATTCTTCCAACTACTGGGAGAGACTTTTGCAAAGATATAGCAGATGTGCAGAAGTTTCTTCCAGCTATTAGATCTGGAACAGCGTGATGCATTTCAGCCAGAACACATCATCCCCTTGCCTTAACATGGCCCATTGGTTAACCTCCATTGTGCAAAGCACTTCAATCAGGAAAACCTTTAGGTACTTCACAGAAGCCCAAAATAAATCACAGGCTTTTACAATAATAGATATTCATTCCAAAAAAGAAAGAAATGCCCACAGAGAATGTTGTTGCAGGAGCCGGTTATACAACCAGCTAAAAATGATTTATATGGTGTTTCACCTGCAGGGCTGAAAATTCAAACCACATCTTGTGAACACCAGACTTATAAAGCATAATTCGTTTAGCACAATGGGACTTCCCAAACATCACACTTGTCAGTTCCCTCTGTCCAGACTGGAAGGAGTCTGTGTGAGACTCTGAAATATAGGATGATGCCAGCAATAAATCAAAGAGGTTATATGAGTACAATGAAAAATATGTTTTAGGGGGGGAAATAACTGTACATGGAAAGCATCCATCCAAATGCACTCGAATAATCCCAAAATAGTACAGCAGGCTATTTAAACTTTCCAAAAATATTTAACTTCTCAGCTGACACCAAGCCCAAGACATTTTTAGCAATAAAATGATGGGGACAGGGAGCTTGCACAGGGCAATTTAAGATTGAAAACATTTCCTCATCCCAGAGGAACATCTGGGTGTTTCAGTGAGGGGAAGGCTACAATCAGCTGCTATTCCAGCAAGCGTGCCACAAAATGCCAGCCTGTTGCATACTTCCCATGCAGATAGCAGGTTTGGAAAATCTATATAGGACCTTCAGATAGGTTCCATTTTTAGTTTGCCAAGTGTTTCATGTCCTGTTTTCTGTGCTCAAACAAAAAAGCAGTCTAATCCCTGACTTTTTTCAATCCCTTAACATTTCAATTATCTACTTTAACTGAGCACAATGTAAGTGATGTGGACTCTAGTCTTTTTAGCTTCCCCCTTTCCCATATGTGGCTTCATTTTCAGTTTGCCTTTTAGCACAAATAATTATATCCAGACTGGCAATCTAAAAGTTCTCATTCTTGTTTGAAGGACAAGAAATACTTCGTGGTCTGGAGAAGGTCTGCACGGAAAAAAAGAGCTTTCTGCTTAGAGCTGTCCTTTTGTGAACCCGGTTGGAGTGATTTAACACCCAGTGTTGTATAGGTATCAAATAGAAAACATGAGGATGCCACAGATATCATGACATCAATGTGCAAATGATCTAAGTTAGATAACTTGCATGAGTTGAATCATTGACATCAATCTTGGCAGTACTGATGCAAAGAAGAGACAATCTCCCACAGTGATGCCATGGTGCATATATCATCACTTGCCTACCTGTGGATAGCCATGGCTTGTTTTTAGTGCTTAATTATGTGAACCCACCCAGTTGTCGTTTATGCAACAAATAATGACTTAAAAGAGTGATTTAGTACTATATGTGAACTTAGCCCCAGATAATTGAATGGCAGCCATTTACTTCAATCAAATTAATTCAAGTCTTTGTCCTTAAGAATGCAATTAGAACTGCTTGCTCTTCAACACCTTCAGGTTTTAAAAGCCTTGGGCATAAGCCTGAGTCTACTCTAAGTCTTTCTCCTTCTTAGCATTACCACCATGGGTTCAATTCACAAAACCATTCAATAAAGAAGCACCATTTGTTACCAAGGGCAAAGAAATAGGTAATGATAGCAAGGAGTAGAGCAACCAAGTTAGAAAGATTCAAGAAAGTCCCCAATGATTGCTTGGGCACAAAATGTAGGTCATAGCATACAGTTAGAAGATTGGGAGAAAATTTGGATCAAGAACTGCAAATTAACGTTATCAATAGCATATAAAGAAAAACTAATCAAGATGTTTTATAGATGGCATTTGACACCGACGAGATTGGCCAAAATATACCCGAATATGAAACCACATTGTTGGAAATGTAAGCTCACAGACGGAACATACTATCATATGTGGTGGCAATGCCCCAAAGTTAAAAAATACTGGGAAAAATTGAAGAAATGGGTAAGAGAAATTACAGGGTATGATATTGAATTTAAGCCAGCAACTTATTGGGGATGACAAAAGGAAACTTGAAGAAACATATCCGATACGTCGTTCAACACATATTAACAGTGGCAAGAATTGCCTATGCCCCAAACTGGAAAATAGACAATGTACCTTCTGAAAATATGGTAATAAACAAAATATTTGATTGTGCTGAGATGGATAGGCTTACGAGGAAACTTAAAAGTAAAGAGGAGTCTGAGTTTTATGAGGTTTGGGAAGTGTTTTATATATATATGGTTAGATAAGATAAATAAGGTTTGATATGGAAAAGAATTGTAAATATAAGTAACACTTAACACAGAACTGTTATGTAATTTTCACATGTATTTTGAAAATAAATAAAATTTTAAAAAGAAAGAAAGAAAGATTCAAGAAAGTCATTTACACTGAAGAATAATGGGTTTGATAGGTGGGTGCTGATCCTGGGAATACCTTGGTCTTTGTTCCTGAAATCGGGTAGACCAGGACTTGCCACCAATGATGTGTGTCCAGGAGGATGACAAAAAAGTCAAGATGGCTTTGTATTGAAAAAGAGTGGAACTTGAATTGCACAATCACAAGTGACTGTTGTCTTGCCTTTCTTTTACTTCCTTGCAGACATCCCTCCATGGCATTTTCATCTTCTGGAGATTACAGAGTAGTAACAAATACTAAAATAGTAGTATAACTGGAATCCCCTTTGGGAGAATTCCTTTCACAAAATAAATATATAAAGGTGTCTATGGAGATACTCAGTCATTCAGGTCATAGTTGGAGATACTCAGTCATTCAGGTCATAGTCCAAAGGTGCTTTTTCAAAAGGCAACTAGACTTTCTTTGTTTTGCTTGAAGATTTCTCATCCTAGAAGCTTCTTCAGTTCTGACTGAACTGTCTGAGTCAGAACTGAAGAGGCTTCTTGGATGAGAAGCAAAACGTCTTCAAGCAAAACAATGAAATTCACTTTGGGACAAGCATATAAAGGATTAGAGAGCTTACCACGTTTAATTTATCCCATCTATTTGATGCCTTCATTTCAAATCTAGGAAATAGCGAGGTTCAATTTGGCAATTTCCACCAAATTGAAATGCAGTCTTGGGTGAACGTTCTGGGATCTGCAAAATGGGTTTCAGGGGCTATTTGCTACTATTGTTGGTTCAGAAGGGAATTGACAATTTAAAGGTTTGCAAATAGTTAGGATTAGAATGCCTTTGTTTGAGCACAGAAAATAGGGCATGGAACACTTGGCAAACTAAAAATGGAACTCATCTGAAGCTCCTGTTTATATTTCGAGAACCTGCTATCTTCCTGGGCTGTACATGACAGACTAGCACTTTGTGGTGCAGCAGCTATAAACTATACCTGTATAAATGTAACAAATATGGCCTAGAAAGGATATTCAGAATGTAGCATAGTTATATTTACTTCTTCTCCCAGGGTAAGAATGTCCGAGAACGGAAATGCTTCCATTTTTTTTTTAAAAAAGTGTAAAGTTGCTTTCTCATCAATATCCAATAACATTTAGAATTTAATGTTTTAAGATTTCATCATCTTGAGGCTATTTCAGGAGTATTCTCTTGCTTTTTGTCCCTTTGTCCCACCGCCTGTGGGGTGTGTATGTCCACAATAAAACTGCTCTTACAAAAGGCAATTTTTTAAAAAAATGTTTCAAAAATCATTTCAAGATTGTCGCGCAGGGACATAAATCATGTAGTCAATGCAGCATATTTTAATTGTTGCATGAGAAGTTTTAAAATGTTAACAGATGTAGGACAGGACAGTCCACCTAATCTCTTGCACATCATTTATTCACTTTCACACACACACACACGGACATATGTAAATTCTGAAACACAAATGCAATTTTTCTAATTACCATCATTGGAGGAGAGCAGAGAATTGGAAAATGTGTTTTTCTATTTAGATTGTTTCTGTAGTAACACATCTGGCCATCTGATTCCCAGCCAGGATGCCAAACATTATAGAAGGGTGCAAATCATAACTGCTTTCCGTGAAAAGAGAAAGTGAACTACAGAGGTTCAATCCAGATGTGTTTGATCAGGAAGAAGTTTATCCACTATTGCCATCTTCACAACAGCATGAATGTTTCTTTTGAGTCTCTTGTATTTTAAAAAAGCAAGCTTTGGGAATGTTTAAATTTTAAAAATGTTTCAGATAGTTAGACTTACACTTTAATGCTGCTGCTTGTACAAACATAGCAATTCAGTTGTGATTGTTACCATTTGAGCGTAAAACAATGACAGAAAAGCTTAGATGGTGAAATGAGCAAAAGCAGCCTGGACTTTTTCCTGACTACTTGACATACTTAGCAAAAGGAAAAAAAACACCCAAACCAAACTAAAGTGGTTGTCAAATAGCAAACAATCATCCCTATCTTTCTGAGAGGCCTACGTAAATACTTTACTGCACCTACTGAATGAGATAGGTAGGTAGGTAAGTAGGTTGGTTGGTTGTAAATGCAAAATGTACTAACTGCCAATACACTCTCCTTGGTCTGTTCCCTCTTTCAAAGAGCAAATTTTGAAATCCTTCTTTTTATATGCAACATACAGTACGTGAAAAATGGGCAGAGCCTCAATCACACCATTGTGGCAGCCATCTTTGTTTTTTGTCCCTGGCTGCACAGCCTGTTGTTGAGCAATCACAACTGCTTACATTGTTGCATGCTGAACCAGCTTAGCTTCCAGATGGTCTTCCACGGCAGGCCCTTTGCAAAAGTCCCACTATGAGTTGAGTTGTGAGTCAGCGATCATCTGAACAGTCTCCCAGTTATGGAAGGGGCACAACTGGTGCACCAGCTGAACCTGTGCAAAGACCTTCCTGGTCACAGCTGCCATCAATTCATCAAGCAGTAGCAGGAACTGGGAGTCCAGGAGGACTCCCAAGTTGTGCACCAATCTCAAATGTCTCCGTATCCCTGATCCACTGAAACAGCCTTGCCAGGGTTGAGAAAACTCATCCACACCTGAGCAGCCTCCAGATATTGGCTCAGTACATTGACAATATAACTTGCACAACCCAGAGTAGAGTTGTAGAATTGTGTACCATTCACATATTGATGATCTCTTCTATCAGATTCCTGCAGATGTTGAATGGAAGGGGTTGTATTAAACCCTGAGGCATTCACAAGTAAAACAAACAAAAAACACTTGCAATTTTCCCCTGTCTCTCAGCACAAAGCAATCCCGTAATGCATTAATGCCCTTCAGGGACAGCAACTGCAATGATTCCTGACATCGGCTATTCCCAGTTTTACAAGAATCAGAACAAGCTCAGGATTTCTTACACTTTATGTATAAAACGCTTCCAATTTGAATTATTTTGAAGCAATCCATTTCCCACTGGTACCAGCTATGGTTCAGATTCAATGCCTAATGAACATGTGATTCTTAGCCTCCACTTTGTTTCATACCACAGAGACACTAATTTGCACAAGAGGTCACACCACTTTGACTCAGTAATTCCCAGGTATATTTTGCTGGATTTTGGGCTGGGCTGGGCTCCAGGGATCCAAACTATTCAGGCACCTTATCAGGAGCACATAGCTGGTCCTAAGTGACTATTTTAGGTGGATAAACTGAAATCCAGTTTCTTCTCTCAAGAAGAATTCTGTATATTTTGTCCTTGCTTCTGAGATCAACCATTAAGAACTCAACTATATCTATCTATCATCTATCTATCTATCTATCTATCTATCTATCTATCTATCTATCTATCTATCTATCTATCTATCTATCTATCATCTGTCTATGTATCACATTTATATACTGTAACTCCCCATCTCTGGGTAACAAACAGAAAATGCATGTAGATGAAAGGATTTGAAAGGATTTAAAGTGATGCAAAGCAATCAAACCGGTCAGTCCTAGAGGAGATCAACCCTGACTGCTCTTTAGAAGGCCAGATCCTGAAGATGAAACTCAAATACTTTGGCCACCTAATGAGAAGGAAGGACTCCCTGGAGAAGAGCCTAATGCTGGGAACGATTGAGGGCAAAAGAAGAAGGGGACGGCAGAGAGTGAGGTGGCTGGAAGGAGCCTAAATGGCCTAAATGGAGCCTAAATGGACTCTGGGGGATGGTAGAGGACAGGAAGGCCTGGAAGAACATTGTCCATTGGGTTGTGATGGGTCGGATGTGACTTTGCAACTAACAACAACAAAAGTGATGGAGAACAATCCTTGTATCCCGTTGCAGTGGGAAGCATGAGGGATGTTACCTTCTTTCTCTCTCTCTTCAGAATGTAATGTTTAAAAAACTAGAAAGCATGTATCTTGAGTTCTAAGGCCAGAACTAATCTCTCTCTCTCTCTCTCACTCACTCACTCACTCACTCTTTCTTATTTCTATTGATAATATGATTTTGTGCAATCATATCATTTTCAGTTCCTAGCCATCATTCCTGAAAGGTCTCCCAATGGTCACTGTAACTGAATGCATCCAACTTGCTGCTGGTCTTCCTCTTCTCTTTCCTCTCATCTTTTCCAGAGAGCTGAGTCTTTGCATAATGTTTCCCAAGTAGAATAACTTGAGCCTGGCCATTTGTGCTTCAAGTGAGAATGCTGGGTTGATTTGTCCAATAAGCCATCAATTTGGTTTTCTTAACTGGCCACGGTCTTCTCAGGAGTCTTCTCCAGTACCAAAATTCAAAAGGCATCAGTTCCCTTCCTATCCTCCTTCTTCAATATTTCCATCAGAAAAGCAAAAATGTAAGTTACTTCTGATCCTTGCCAAAGTCACGTCTCAATGGCTGACCAAAATACATTTCTGCTACTACTTTTTCATTGTTGCATAGAAATCAGGACTGTAAAGCCTTTAAAGCCACGCTGAGAATTTCCAGAATAGAAAATCAGCTTGTGGAAAACTAATTGACAAGTGGAATGTATTTGAAGCAAACAGCACATCAGAAAATGAATTTTCCTAACTCTGGTACTAAAGTCTCTGAGTACAACACTGTCTTCTTGAGAAGATCAACTAATTCCCATCTTGCGTGTTATCTCAGTTGGGTTTAGATATTCCAATGGGATAAGGTAGTCGACATGTCCAATAGATTGTCCATTATCCCTAGAAAGGAGCACTGTGACTTGTGTGGTTAGGGTGCTAGCTTGACAAGCAGCAAGTTCATGTTCGAGACCCAAGTACTGCTGTGGGACAGGGCGAATTCCTGTCCTTCGCTCCAGCTCCTGCTGGGGACATGAAAGGAACCCCCAACTGGTATGCCCTGGACAATGGGAATGTCAACGGCTAAACCTTTCAACCCGGAAGCACCTTGATGCGATCTATAGACACAGATTAAAAGATAGGGATTTACATCTCAAACTGGTCCTTATTTAAAGGTTCTTTCTTCAGAAAATATCATACACTTTTCATTCCAAAGTTCAGACTAGGCCAAATAATTGTCTGACATTCTGCGAATCTACTTCCTGTCAAATTTTTGCTAAAGTCACGTCTGTAATACATTAATCAGACACTGCAGACATGCATGATGCAGATCTTTTTCCAGCCTTTCCTATATGGAATTTACCAAGCAAACTCCTGAGTAATTATATTCAAATATATTGTTTTCGTATCCTGATTCTTCGCTCTGTACAAGCCACTAGAGAACTGGCTAAACAAATGTCCAACATTCTGGAAGGTGATTGTGAGAAGCAGAGTTTACTATACCCATAGCTCACATCTCAAATTCTGTTCCCAGCACATCCATCCATCAAAATCCTATAAAAAGGAAAAGGAAATGCCAGGTTCCTCAGGTGCATTAAAAATATCCTAACGATGCACAGCGAATTTCTGTTGCAATTGGAGGAAAATTTCTCTTACTATGACCTACTGGGTGTGAACATTGAGCTGTTTACATATTGCAACAAACCATGGTCTGTTCATCTATATACTGTATTATTATCACAATGGCCACAAATATTTGTATTCACTACCTACATAGAAATATTTACAGACCCCTCACATCTGGACATAAACTGTTTCAACTCCTTCCCTCAAAACGACTCTATAGAGCACTGCACACCAGAACAACTAGACACAAGAACAGTTTTTTCTTGAAAGCCATCACTCTGCTAAACAAATAATTCCCTCAACACTGTTCAGCTATTACAAAGTCTGCACTACTGTTAATGTTCTCATCACTCCTTATCACCCATCCCCTCCCACTTGTGATTGTAGGACTGTAATTTTGTCGCTTGTATCCTTACAATTTATATTGACTGTTTCCTAATATGATTTGATTGCTGATTGTACCCTATGACTATCATTAAATGTTGTACATTATGATTCTTGATTCTTAACAAATGTATCTTTTCTTTTATGTATACTGAGAGTATTTACACCAAGACAAATTCCTTGTGTCCAACCACACTTGGTCAATAAAGTATTCTATTCTATTCTATTCTATTCTATTCTACATAGAAATAGACTTTTTCTATTGGTAAAACTGAGGAATGGAAGTTTTCCAAAAGAGTCAGGCAACTAACAAATGAAGCAATTCTCCTCTGTTTTTCTACAACATTTATACAAATTTTGTAGCAGCAGAACAATGATAAGACTGAAAAAAGAAAACGGAAGCAAAAATAGGAGGTATTATTTCTCATGTGAATAAAACTGAGGATAAGATTCAGACCATGGCTTAATTAAAATTGAGGTTGGTTTCCAACAGGCAATCTTGATTTTCACCAGAAATGTTGCCAATCCATTCAGGGAGACTTCCCAGACAGAACATTGCAAGAGGAGATTGTACAAATATTTCTCACCAAAGAATAGAATGGATCCTAGTCCAACCCAGGGCCCAAATGCAGGACTCCATTACTACAAAAACCCAAAGAAATGTTGGTAGTTTAGTGTTTGTGTTATTTCATTAAAAGAAATAAACAAATGACTCATTGGACCATTGAAATATTATATTGCCATCTGTCTTTTTTGGAACTGGTTAGGCACTGGTTTTTCACTCTCCATGATTCCTGTCATTGAAATAGAAGCAAGAACCTACCAGGTGGAGTTAAAAAAGTCAAAATGGTGACCACAACTGTGCTACTGAAGCCCAAACCATTTTTTCTCCACATGTATGCCTAAGAAGATTTGTTTTTTTCTTATTGGATTCTTCTTTGGCGTATGTATGTATCATCATCATCATCATCATTTTAGCCATTGTCAGAGGTGGGCTGCTACTGGTTCTCCCCAGTTCGGGTGAACCAGTATCTAATTTTATCATTTTTAATTACTGGTTCAGTGAACCAGTAAATCCCCCCCCCCTTGGCTGGCCCTGCCTACCCCATCCCATCCCTCCCAGGAGTCCCATTTTGGATGTGAGATAAGTACAGGGCCCACATGGAGGCTTGGGGAGGGCTCTAGACCCTGGGGAGGCCGTTTTCACCCTCTGGAGGCTCGAGGAAAGCCTCCAGAGCCTGGGGAGGGTGAAAAATGGGCCTCCCACAAGTTCAGGAAGGCTGGAAATGGGCCTGTTTCCAGCCTCCATAAGTCCTTCAGAGCCTGGGGAGGTCGTTTTTGCCCTCCCTGAGGCTCGACGAAAGCCTCTGGAGCCCAGGGAGGGTGAAAATGCCCTCCCCACACCATGGTGCAGGAGTCCAACTAGGCCGTGGCCACAATGGCCATGCCCACCCAGTAACCAGGCAGAAAACCAGTTGCTGAAATTTCTGAAGCCCACCCCTGACAATTGTCTATCTAATACAGGATGAAGGCCTCTTCTGCATGTTTCCAGCTAATATGATCCTAAGCTTTCTTTTTCCAATTGGGCCCACAATACTTGCTGATGTCATTGATCTGTCTTGCTTTAAGTCTCTTTCATGGATGCTTTTTATCAAGTGGAATCCAATCTATGTCTGCCTTGGTCCATCTGCCATGTTTGTATGTATGTATGTATGTAGGTAGGTAGGTAGGTAGGTAGGTAGGTAGGTTGATATACTGTGTATATGTGTGTGTGTTACTAATATGTTATACATTCTTTTACTCTCCATTGCAATACTTATTCAAGATTTGTATTGTTAAAGGTTTAGTACATTCCCTCTGGCTTGTTTGTTATTATGTTTTCATTATTTGCTCACTCTGTTCCTTAGAAAACAAAAATTCTAAATGTTCCTTTGAGCATTTACCCCTCCCGGTCTAGGTTATACATATAAAGGCATGTTATAAGAAAGCAACAAGGCAACGGTTAGCATCTTAACAGCACATGAATAATCTGTTTGCAATAATACACTGAAGCTAAATTCACACATCTCACTAAAGCATTCAGTTTAGGCTTTATTTTTTCCCTGGGATGATACAGTTTTATATGACTGATTCAATGTTTACTTAGGCAGGTTTATCAAAAGTGTTATTTTAAGACAGGAAGGGGGGGAAAGTTTCCCCAATAAAATGTAGCTGAACTCTGATCCAGGACCTCATAAATATTTTAAAGTAAATAGTTATATAATACTAAAAAGTAACAATAATATAAACAGCTTGTAATTAATGCATATAAGTTTACCCCGTACTGCAGAAGTTTGTGTCTGAGATAAATACAAAGTTGGCAGAAATAGATCAGGATTTACTAGTATGTTTCTGGATTACAGGGTAGCTCTTCTGAATTACTTAACCTAACAACAAAAGTGTTTCCTTTTTCTAATTTAAGCTCTTCTGTCATTCCACAATAGATATGTGCTTGTCTATGTAAGTCATCCCATCAGTATAGCTCACAAAGGGCTAGATAGAGGCTAGAAAAAAAAACATTTAAAGGTTCATAAAAATTAAAAGAAACATGCTTTGAAGACCATCTTTCTAAGAAGCTATTAGATCCCAATCTAATTTTTTCTCCTGCACAGATGTTATCCTAATTCTTTATATCTGACATCATGAATTCTTCTTCTAAAACTTGTTTAATATTAGGAGTCGTCTACATAGCAACACGTTTGGATTGGAAAGAGGGTGTGAATCGATCGATCAATCAAATAAATAAATAAATATCTTGTCATGTCGTATTATCATTACAACAATAGTCTCATATGAGCTCACCTCAAACCACAAGGATGATTTTGTTTCTTGAAAAACTAAAAACATTTTTAAATTATCTATGGGGTGATTTGATACAAATAGTATTTTGTGCTTGAGAAGACTGCCAACTTCTTCCGTATGTAATAGAGCCCAAGATTCTAATAATTATGTTAAACAGAAAAATAAATCCTCTGTTTAATAGGTTTAAACAGGAAAATAAATAGCTGTAGAACTGAACAGTTTCACCTGGAATATTTGTGTCAAAGGTTCAGGAATGGTGAGAAGGCAGGATAAGAGCTCAGTTCCCTTTGGGGTATGATTTCCATAAACAACGGAAATCGCACTCTTCTTATTTTTGAACTTATGTATTTCTCCTTTATCTGAGCCTTATTCTATCTACGTCTGCTTTATGTCTAGCTGGTGCAATAATCACAGAGGAAAAAGCCATAGTGATAGCCTGGGAAAAGAGTTAGGTACAAAGAAGACTCATGTCAGATTCATCTCCTGGTAGGGATTTTCCTATCCCAGCATCACTATAGAAACCCATGTGTTTCTACATGTGCAGTCTTAGACTTGACTTTAATTGACTTGATTTGACTTAACTTGACTTGACTTTCTTTCCCTTCCCTTCCCTTCCTCTTCCTTCCTTTCTTCCTTTCTTCCTTCCTTCCTTCCTTCCTTCCTTCCTTCCTTCCTTCCTTCCTTCCTTCCTTCCTTCCTTCCTTCCCAGTTCCATTTAATTTATTTTCATCACTATAAAGTATGTAATGTTTTTTCACTATACAATTACAACTATATCGATTTTGTTTATTGTGATGATGATACATTCAAATATTTTTTTTAAAAATGAACATATTTTTTTAAAAAATCACCATAAGAATCTTGTATGGACATTAGACAGCAAATACTAGAAGGGTAAGAGGCAGTAGCAAGATGCTGAAAGACGGTTGCATACATCATGACAGCACTGTATACTTTGGGCCCTTGTTGTTTTCTACACAGTTGTTGTTTTTTTGCAGACATTGCATTACTAAACTGGGTAACATCATCAGTGCAGAGAGGAATGAACTTTGTGGGCTGAGAAAAAAAACAACAACTGAAACAATTCAGTCTACAGTAGCTACAGTACACAGATATTCTCAGTAGGACTCTGTCAACCAAGCTCTTTGGCCAGCTTAATGTGTTCTAGAGGGCTCTCTTCTGTCATCAAGGCAAGATTCAAAAAGCAGTCTAGTTAGTTGTGAATGATAAGGTCAGGTGCAAGTAGGTTCACCTAGATCTGAAGAAAAGGTTCCAAATAATAATGAGTGATTAAATCTAGGAACTCTTTGAATTTCCAATTTTCCTCCACAACAAGGTGAGATCTCATGGCATTCCCTCAGATTCTGTGTCAAGAATAAGAATCATCCTAGCAACAAGTTAATTATGGCAAGCATTAACAGCTTCTCTTTGCTTGAACTCAATCTCCATTCTGAATTCATGCTGTCATCCAAACACCACCACAACTCACCAGTAGCCATCCTTTAATTAATCATGGGGATGTATGCAGCCCTCTCTCTATTAATGTGCTCCCCAATTTAGTAATGTAAGAGAACAAAAACTGAGAGTCCGAAGTATCTGAACAAGCATCAAAGTCCACAGCGGAACATCCAACACCATGTTACTCTGTGATGAGCCCCAGTGAAATTTTGATCCATGCTGATCGAAATGATGCAGCAGGTTCTCTTTTTCCATCATAACGAGGGATGGCTGATCACACTACTCTCTCAAGCTCCTCTCCACTTTGGAAGAGCAAACTTACTGGAATGTACATTGCTATATTTTGCCTCTATGGTTTCCTCTCTGCAACAAATCAGAGCTGGACTGAGAGAGAAAATCATAGAGCCACAGAATTCTAGGCTGTCGTTCGACTTGAGGGTAATTTATTGTTTTTTCTGTTTACAGCTATGTCACTAAAACAGAAACAGATGACATAGAATTACAGAATTAGAAAAGCCTATTCATGCCCCCAAGTCCAATGCTCTGCTCAGTGAAGAAATACAAATTAAAAAATGCAGTTGGGTAATTTAACCTTTGGACCATTATCTCACTGGATAATTGGTTCCATCATTAAACTGTTCTTATTGTTAGGAAGTTTTATTCTAACATAAATTTGGAAGCTGAATCCATTATTTGATATTCTGTTTTCTGTAAGGAGGAAAAACATAGCTTGACCTTCTATAAGGTATACTTTCTGATAGCTAAGTGAATTTTCAGTCATCATTTCCCAAGATTAACCATCTCTAGCAGCTTCCATAGTTCTTGATAGATCATTCTTTATCTTCTGCCTCCCAAAATCATCTTCATTACTCTCCCCTTGGCCTATTCCAAATTGTGGTGCTGAAAATGGGACATAGCAAAGATGTGATCAGGAATCGAGGTAAATTATAACCTAATAATTCTACAGTAATTGTTTCATTAAGGTTCTCCAACCTTTCTGAAGCAGTTGATGTTTTTGGAGAGTTATAAGTACTTTCACAAAATGGTTGCCATGCAAGATGTAGCCAACCATAAAACAGTCATGCACAAGAAGGCAACCAAAGTACTAACCTTCAGTCACTCACCCTTTTATTTTCAAACAATGCCTTCTGGGTTTTTGGTGACAGCTAGCCACAACAACGGAAAAATTGCTAAGGAAATACAATGATGTTACAAGGCAAACCCTTCATCTATGTATATGTTAACCTTCAATGCATGCACAAATTATTTTCGTTTGCATCATAACACAATGGTGCATGTTATCTTACTATTCCATACCCAGCAACCCCATAGATGCCTATCTGAATGGCAGCTCATTCCTCAAAATGCATCTTGGTTGGAAGAGTCAGACTTCATCCCATAAACAGAAATTAGCCACTTATTCAAATTTTCAAGAAATCCAAGAATTGTTGATAATAACACAGAAAACACACAGCTATAACTGCTATGTAGCAATTCCAGGAAAGTCCTATATAGAAGGAGACCCCTCCACCCTCTTCTTCCAAGTCATTTTCCTTCCTGCCAGATTTCTTTGCCCCATCCTTGGGACACCCATCTCCGTGTGTCCTTGTTTTCATAGGGATGAGATTTGCCATGCCACCGTTCTTCACTGACCGGGTAAGAATTAACTCTCACAGATGCTTTGCTTTGCAACATGTTCACCTCCCATTTGTGCTTCTAAGAATCACACATAAATAAAATTAAGCAGGGCAGGCAACTGGCAGGGGCCAAGGGACATGTTAGCAGATGCCATGTTGAAGACCCAGGTACTAACCTCTTTGTGGTTTGTAGCTAGAAGAAAATTAGACTAAAGGACTGAAGCTTGGTAGAGTCATCATCCCAAGAAATCCAAGCTAAATGTAAGAGCAGGCAAGAAACTGATAAAAGAGTTCTGTTTTTTTTTTTTAACAACAGGGAGTCATATAACACCCTAAAGACTAACACATTTAAGATGAATAAGCATTTGGGATTACTATCCACTAACTTTATTTCTCAGAATAAACTGTCCTTGCTATACAGACAAAAAAAAAAGAACACTGAAATTAATACTAAACAAGGGACTCTCTCCTTAAATAAAAGACAAGGCTAAATCCTGGATCTCCTAAGGAATGGCAGCTTAACTCATACAGTGAACTGTTCCTATTATAACATACAGTGCCAGCCGGGCACTATTGCTGTGCTGAGAAAATTCCTTTCTTTTCCCCTTTTCTACAGCTTCCCTGTTTAGTAGAGACAATAGGTTCAGGCTAAATCTCTTCTGTCCCCACCCCAGGAAAAGCATCTATCTGCCTTTGCAAGTTGTCTTTCTCCCCTGAAAGCTCACTTCTTCTCTTCTAGGAGTTGTTTCTCCCTCAGAAAAATCATTCTGAAACATACCGCTATGGAGGTATCTCCATGTTTACTTATGCTATTCTCTGGGTTGGCTTCCTTCTTGCATACAATGTTCAAAAACCCTCTGTGTGACCTACCAGGGCTGCCTACAGCCTCTCCAAGTATTTCCACCAACCACACTGCCATGACTGCAATCGTTCAGGTGGGAAGAGTGTGAAAAGATATAGACTATATATTTCAATGTTGTTCATTCCAAGTGACTGAATTCACACAATACAAAATACAAACCTCTAGCCGCAGGAGAACAAAACAAAGTAAGATGCTAGGCCCAAATTGAAAAAAAAAAGTCATATTAGCATTTAAAGTCATAGCTTGATTCACTCAACAGCTAAGACAACGGTTGAGTTTCCATAATATATTTGAAAAATAGATTTCCCAGTCTTTGTGCAAACCCAGCCATTGTGTTCAATTTCAATTGTCATAATCCTCCAGCCAGCTGTTGGTTGGGAAATTTTGGCAATTAGTCTTACACATCTGGAGAGCACTAAGTTGAGGAAACCGTATGCGTGTGTGTTTGTGTGTGTGCATGCACGAGTGCACACACACATGACTTTGTGTGTGTGTGTGCGTGTTTCAGTCTATAATTTCTTTATTAGTGTGCCATGAATTTTGTTTCAACACAGACATTTCATTTACATTAAACAGATCTACATTCTAGGATAAAACTGCGTTAGATTTCTATAGGAATTGAGAGTTAGAGTTTCTCAGGGCAAAGATATTAGTTATAATAACAATCAACAGGCATATAAGGCAAAGAAGGACATCAGGAAAAGTCCATTAAAATAAAGTGTTGGAATTAAGCTAGTGTATAGATGGAATTACAATTTAATGTTGACAGAAGTGAAGCACAGGGGTGGGATTCAATTTTTTTTAACAACCGGTTCTGTGGGCATGGCTTAGTTGGTGGGTGTGGCTTGGTGGTCATGTGGACTGGGTGGATGTGGCTTGGTGGTCATGTTATTGGCTGGGTGTGGCCAACTCAATATCACTCACATCGAGGCACGCATCTCCTCGCCTGGCTTCTCATGACTGTGGGGATGCTGCAACAGTTGTAGGTATGAAAAATAGTCATAAGTCACTTTTTTCAGTGTCATTGTAATTTTGAATGGTCACTGCACACAAGCAAAGGACCAGCAAATAAGGGGGAAAAAACAACAACTCCAGAGAAGTTCCTGAGACAGGAAGTCTAGTCCTGCTAAGAATGTAATAAGGGTTAATTTAGGGTTTGACGCCTTAATTGCAATTTCTGCAAGCAACACCAGAATGTTTTCTTCCTGCCTTCCTTACAGGATTAGGCCAGTAATTTCTTCTACCAATTGGTTCTCCAAACTGCTTAGAATGTTAACAAATGGTTCTAGCGAATAGGTGCAAACTGGTAGAATCCCACCCCTGGTAAATCAGCTGTTTTTGTGACTTCTTTCTGATGCACAATGAATACTTACATCTAGCCAAGCATGTTGTACGTCAAAGGGCCTTAAGCTGAATTCAGGCCTAAGGACTAGTCAAACCATCCTGAATTGAGCTGGCTGTCTGAAAAAAATTGCCACGTTTTACCAGCAAGCCTGACAATTTCCATGTGGTATATTAGCTAAAAATAACAGAATGGTATATCCCTGATCTGCCATTGGGGGCTGGTTCTTCAACTGAAATCTCTGCATATTTCCATAGTTGCATTAGCTAAGCCTATTCAGTATCACTAAACCATAACAACACTCTCCCACAAACCCAGCACACAACTGCTGTGTTTACATACAGAGATGATTGTAGGGAGGAATCAAAACTGAGAAGATGGAAGGCGTAATGTTGCAATCCAAGCCATGCCCACAAAGGCTTTGATAACAATGACACACCTGCCATCTTGCCTGTTATGTTTCACCCTGCAAAATCCTGATGTTTATATAAAATGTTTTACCCAACCAAATGAATAGCCTATTTCACACAACATATTAAGACAATGCCAAACCACGAACTTTTCAACTCTAATTTAATCTAGTCTGGGTTTGAAGAAACCAAATCCAGGGTAAGTCTGATGTTGTTTTGGCTTAGCATGTTATGTGAAGCTAAGCAACTTAAGTGTAGAAGGGATGTCAAAACCTGGGGTTGGTATTAAAAGAGGGATCAGTCTAGAATCTCTACGCAGCCATAAGCAAATTAACTCCAACCTCTTCTTGAATTTTGTTGACCCTTATCTAACCTTGACGCAAGATAGGCAACCTATAAATTTGATAGATATATAAATACCCCAATCCAGTTAGTTAAGAAGATTCATGTGCATATTTGGCCCTTCATGTGTGGACATGTTCTTTTGTTTCTGACATGTAGTATTTTCAACAAATCATAGTTAACACAATTGTGATTAAACATAATGTTGGAACGACCATTAATGTCCTTATTCTGTATTGCTGCTGCAATTCTATTTACCTAACAACAAATACTTGTGGAAAATACTTTGGCATAGAAATGCACTGGTTTGCCACATCTTTAATTACTTTGGTTTCTCATCTTTTAAAGGGGTGAATAATAAAGATTCCTGACAGGAAGCAAAATAAACCCAACAGTCTATTTTAAGCATGCTCCTAATAATGATTTTTCTGTGATTTTCAGCACATCCCACTGCAACTCCCTCAGGTCAATATACCTTCAAGCTTAGTATGAAGTGGAAAGGCATGTGGTCTCAGGCATATTTGCTTGGAAATGAGTTTATGGAAGAGTTTAGCTCACTGTATTTGTTGGACATTTGTGTTTGAGGCCTGAGCAGTAAAAGCAGAGAAATGGAGTTTTTGTTGTTCCAAGTGTATATTTTCCAAGTGACCCGGAATGTAAAAATATAAGAAGAATACAAAGAATATAAGAAAGTCTAACATTTGATATTGCTTAGTTTCCAACCAAGTGCAGACCAGAAGATGGGCCATGGGCCTCTTCCCATTTTTGCTCCTTCCTACTAACCAGTATTAGACACAGTGCTCATCATTTATAGGCATTAAACAATTGTCATGTCTACTAGCCATTCCTTGCCTGTTTTCCATGAATGTTTCTCTTCTCTTTTAAAACCACCTAAGTTAATATCTATACCCACATCTGATGATAGCAAATTTCACAGTTTAATGTAGGTTGTACAAAGAATTCCTTCTTTTTTGCTCTCAGCCCTGAGTGTCTAGTGATGCTCCAAGTTCTCACACAGGAAGGAGAACTTGGCTCTGGAAACATTTTCCATATCACCCAAGCACCCTTTCATAGGCTGCTAAATAGCTTCCCTTCCTTCTTTTCCATCTGAGCTGTTCTAAAAAGCCAGCCCTTTTAATCTTTTTGAAGGGGAGCCAGTCTAATCACCCAGCATCCTTCTAATTGGCTTTGTTGGCATCCTTCCCCATCTATAGCATCATGTCTGACATGTGGTGACCAGAACTGTATAGAGTTTCCAAACGTAGCCTCACTATAAATTGCTATAACAGCATTTCTATGTGGGCAATTCCCCCCCCCCCCAATGAAACACGGAGTTTTCCACCCCCTCCCCACTTTACCTTTATTCTTGCTGGATTTTCATTTAGCAAGAAACTCTTAATTTATGGCGTGTGTCTGGTAAAAGTTTTCTGGTTAGTCCCTATGGCTAGCTCAGAGGATCCCATTGAGATGCTGAAATGTGGAGTCCTCCCCCCCCCCGGGGGGGGGGGAGAAAGCAGTCTTAAAGCAGAGTTAGAGTTGTCTCTATAAGCCAACCGGACTCCTCTCTCTCTCCTCCAAACACGTCCCTAAATCTAAAAGTCTGGGATCCTGCGCCAGTTTCTCCTGACCTGGGTCAATTCAACACACACACACACACACAGGTAAGGCACCGGCTTCGGAAGGCTTAAACTCCGCCCTCCCGTCCCCTCCCCTCCCCAAATGCTCCGCTTCACCTTTCCTCCGAAGCTCCCCTCCCCTCCACCTCCTACCTTTGCTACATCTCCAGAAGCGGCACCTCGGGGGCGAGCAGCTTTTCCGTCCTCCTGGACAGCGACGCCACCGAGCGCACAAGAGGCTTCCAGCACGGTTGGAGGGGAGCCCGGGTCTCCACGCCCTCTGGGTTGTTCTCCGTCCCTCCTTCCCGGCTGGGTTTGGAGATGTGCCCGCTCGCTCGCTTTCCCCCGCAGCTCCTCCTTTGCTGGGCTCTTGCTGCCTGCGACGTCCCGATAGCGACCACAGCTTTATCGAGCCCTCGCAGCTTCTCGCCCGAACCAGGCGCCTCTCCTTGGAAGACGCGTGCAGTGACGAGGCCGGGGACCAGAAGCATCTGCCCGCCGTCACCGCCTCTGCTCCGCGCCTGTTGCTCCTTCTCCTCCTCCCGCTCCCTCCTCGACCCCCTCCTAGGCTCGCGGGGAGGAGGGGGCTGGGAAACCATGCAGGCTCCCTCACATAAGGCCCGTTTTGGGAGATCGGGGACCGGAGGTGCAGGTCCAACCTTCCTCCGCTGCCCCATCCCCAAAGCTGCTAACCAACCAGCCATTCCCAATGGGAAGCACACCTGGCAGCGGGAGAAAGGAAGACTAGATTGACAAGGGAGCGGAGGTGGTTGAAGGAGTTTGCAAATATGGGTGGGGTCTCACATACCTGCGCAGGACATCAGGAAGGTGAATGTGGTAGATCTGTTCCTCCTGGGAAGACCTAGGTCCCAATTAATGTTCTCATCTGGAAGTTTTCATCTGCCCCAGAGTTTTGTCCAGCCAGCGTTAGTGTCAACTTTGACAACCCTTGTGTGATCTCAGTCTTCTGCTGTTCCAACTCCAATTTGGGGGAGAGAAAGAAAGAGCAAACTACCCTCCATTGCACGGTCTTCTCACCCTTGCTATTTCTTGGCTATACTCTAGGCCGAATGCAAACTGCACCAACTCTTACCAAATATTGGAGGGGGAGACAACTCTGCGGGTCCTTGAAGGCCAAATTCCAGCAACTGCAGAAAATCAAAGAGATAGGTGCAACTTGGAAACCTAAGCCAGCCCATCACAGACCTAGAGAGAAAAGGCAAAGTTGGGGATGGTACAGCAATAACAACAACAAAAAAATAAAGATAGTAACTGTGATGGTGCAATCAAAGCTCTGCCCGTTTTATATCACACCTACCTTATGGACACCTCTGTTGGGAGATGTTGGTTTCCCCTTGGCTCTGATGCTGATCATTGCTCGAAAAGATTAGATGAGGGGGTCTAACAAAGAGGCTTCTTGTCAGAACAAGAGCCTTGACAGATTTCTCCAGGGTTTGATTTGCTCTACCATTTTCAAATATACAGGCTGACTTCTTCATAAAATCATGGGGATCGCTTGTCCAACTAACCATATCAATATATTAGACCAATTGTGGGTATACAGAACAGCATGCAAACTTTTGTATCTCTTCATCTAGAAAGAATTACAGGGCAATTGCAGAATAACAGTGTTGATTTGAGTGGAGTTTTGAGAGAACCTGAAAAGTGGATTTCTCTGAGCTGAGAAATGACTTTTGTTGCATCGTATTCCAATTTGATGGGCCAAAGCAATTCACAAATAACTGTTGTCCCCACTTCAGTTTTCCCAGGAAAGTCAGCTCAGGTCATATCACACATTTAAAAAGTCACCTGTCCCTCCTGTAATTGGCACTGTCACCAGTTGGGCGTAGGATTCAACACATTTTCACCAGAGTTATTGAGGGATGACAATGCCCCCTTGTGATTGCCGTTCTATAACTGCAGCATTTTAATGTTGCTCAGTGCAACATGTATT
Source organism: Notechis scutatus (assembly GCF_049901735.1). Lineage (NCBI taxonomy): Eukaryota > Metazoa > Chordata > Lepidosauria > Squamata > Elapidae > Notechis > Notechis scutatus. The sequence continues at coordinate 21,647,574 of NC_142011.1, read as the reverse complement.
AAAACAGTCATTCCCAAACTGGTTTTGCATTGGAATACAACTCACATGAATACAACTCACTGGAAAGATCATGGCTCATCACACCATGTGGAGTTTATTAAGATGATAATCTAAACATTGGAAGGATATATCCTAATCTGTAAAAATCAATAATAATAATAATTCAGGTTGAAGTCTACAGGTATCTGACATTTTACAGTTGTGTAAAAGTGTAACTTATCCAAGCATGGGTAAGTTTGAAATGTGATTAGTAAGGAATGTGCTTAAAGAGAAACTTGCTAAAGGCAAATCTGAATGGTGGAAACATGAGTACCCGGGCCATATCTGCGATATGATACACTGCTGGAATTATTAACTGAACACAGGCTAAACAGAATAGTTTGGACCTAAAACAAGAAAACTGATGACTATTTACTATGCAGTACATCCCCAGTGATATTGATAGAGTATTTCTGCCTGCAGAAATGGAAGCAGAGGTTTACTTCAGGTCAAACAAACTGCTGAAGCAAAAAAGTATGCATTGACTGATTATATAAAAGAAGTCAAAAATTGGAAGTTGCAAGTTAAAAATTGGACGTTACTGAACACACAGGAAGTAAAACATGAATATTGAAATAATTTAATGAAAACAAGAATAGAATGCTGGCAAGGGAAAATATTGCGTGGTCAATTTCTACAAAAGATTTGGGGGGTGGTTTAGATAAAAATAAAGACTGGCAATGGCTTACACCTGAAACATTAAAAAAAAGAAACTGAAGACGATTTTTGCTGCATAAGAGCAAGCTGTTCAAACTAATGCAATCAATGAAAAAATAATTCAATGATTTCAAGTGCAGATTGAGCAAAGATGCAGAAGAAACAATAGATTGTACATTCAGCTCATGCTTGATCACATGCAAGATTATAAACAATGACATAACACAGCTGCCAAATTTATTCACTGGAACATCTGTTAAAATTATCATTTGCCAGTAATTAAAAATTGGTAGCAACACAGAATTGAAAAATTAGTTGAAAATGAGCATGTTAAAATATTGTGAGATTTCTGAATACAAACTCATAAAATCTTGGCTCATATCACTTCATATTTAACTGTGGTTGAAAGTAAGAAAGTATGGATAATTGATGTGGCAATAAGAGGGTATAAGAAGACAAAAAACTGGAGAAAATAACAAAGAATCAAAATCAAAAGATTATAGCATAAAGTGGCCATGATGGTCCCATAGTTTTTGACCCAATGGATGCCATGTAAAAAAATATTGGATGGTATTTAGAAAATCTGCATATTGATACAATTTTCATCTGTCGATTACAGAAGGCCACACTGCTTGGATATACTTGGATATGGCACATATGCTATGCCAATACATTATAATATCTTAGTATTTGGTATATACAGGCCAACACCAACTAAATAATTGGCAACTGCAATTTCACATAATATTGTTTAACCTATGTGCAATTAACCTATGAGCATCTTAACTTTAAATCAACCAATTGCCCCTCTAATTTTTCTTCCCCCTTTCTGCATAAATCTTACTCTTAATGAATTTACTCCCCGTTCAAAATTTATCTCCCCTGTCTTCCAATTCTCTTTCAGGGCTCTTTATATAACTGCTGCTTAAATTTCTTAATTTTGGGAGAAAGTGCTTAAGCAAAAGCTGTAGCATCTAATTTTAAATTCAACAGAACCTATTGCTGCCACCCATTGACAGCAATTCATCATTACAGTTTCTCAGTTCATGCAATACTTGGGTTTATTCACTTCTGTTTTCCGGTTACGCCATACTCTTCCATGGAGTGCATATTTAAAAAAATTAAAAAGAGGAAATAGAGATATGTTTGTAAAAATAGGTGCTAAACCTCTTTGCGGTTTGCTTCAGTCCCAAAATTATTCCATAATGGAGTATGACCCAGGAGATTAATTAGGTTTTACTTATGTGAATACATGAATGAAATCATCACCATCTCAAATATAGAGGAATGGGAAGAAAAGATTAATAACTTAATTGACTTTGGGTGTATTAATAGCTTGATTGGCTTTCAGTATCAATATATCTCTCTTTGGAAATGAGTTTAGAGTAGAGGATTATTTGCTATTTTGCTTCAGTAGCAAAAACATTTTGACCCAACCCAAAGAAAAAAAAGATGAATTATTCTGAGGTAGGGGTCATCTCTTTGAACATCCAAAAAAGTGTTGAAAACACTGTTGATAAATATAAGAAAGTGACCCCAACTGTGATGATTGCAACATGCAGGGAACAGTGTGCAATTCCAATCTCTCTCTTATTTCTCTCAAAAATGCACTTTTTCTGTGATTCTATATCAAGTACTTCTGGCTTCCGTGTGATGCCAAGTGCAACGTATTTCACAGTTGTAGTATTACCGTTTGAGGGATGCTGTTCTGGGAAGGTGCGTGTGACATATCAGGAGAAATCAAGCTGGGGACTTTTCTGCTGGCATCATAAAGCTGATCAGTAAGGTTTCTCACAGAGAAATGTGAGAAAAGAAGATTGTGAAATCTGCTGGAGAAAAAAACAAAACATTAAGGAAACAGCAGGAGGGAGGGATGAGTGTTTCTGATTTCTGTTTCTCCAAGAAATGAATGGAAATAATTTATCTAAAACCAGAAGAATCATCTATATTAAATGTAGAGGAAGAAAACAGCCGTTACTTGAATCTGCACACTTACATAAGCAGGAAACCATATCTATAAAAAATCCACATATAGCAGGAACAGGAGTCTTAAATACTAAGAATATTATTAGCATCTCCTTCATGGCCACCAGTTTCAACAGCTTTATTTATACCACCTGATTACAGACTTAAGTCATTTTCTGGATTTGCATGTTCGTGTAGATTATAAATAAACCAAACAGAGTTTTAAGTCCATATCAAATAGAAAGCCACAAAAAAGAACTATGGTTAACCCTAAACAAGCGTGGTATGTTGAGTGAATTCACCAAAGATGTATTAAATAAATAATATTTTCCTATTGGACAAACCCAACCATGAGGAAGGTTTGAGCTAGCAAATGCTGGTTAAAACTACCATCTCTTCATCTAGCCTATTTAATTTCACCAAAACGGTGAAAATTGTTGCCATAACCAGAACTTGGTGGGATTATCTGAGAAGTCTCTATTGTTCTCCATGCACACTTCTTGTATCAAGTTGATAACTAGCCTTTTTTTAACAATAAATGTCTGGCTTCTCAGAATGTATGATTTCCAGTTCTTTCTGGTGAGAATCTGGCCTTGTTGGTATTCTTGCACTCATCACAAAATATCTCTTTACAATTTATTACTTGGAACTATCTTCCTCTGGCATAGTTCTGAATTACTGTTTTATGACATTCATTATTTTAATGGCCTCCCTTGGTTATGTATTCGCAGGAAGGGCAGCTCAGCCTGCTTATTACAATGCTCAGCTATACATTTTTCAGATTCAAGCTGGTATTTGGATCAATCAATCAATTATTAATTTAAGAAACAAGCAAGCAGAATTCTATAATGCACTGAATATTTTGGGAAACAAAACTGTACGAATTTACAAGTTATTGTTCCTGGCTGATTTTTCCATCTTTGGAATCTGCTTTTTAAAAAGCTGCATGTTTTCAGTTGAGGGTCTGAGCAAGCTCTGAATTTCATCACTAAGGGCTTTAAAAACTTTAATCAGAACATATTTTAGGGTATGTTTGAGCAATCTGCAGATAAAACATTTAGCAAGTTTTATTAAGATTTACAAAACAGGTCACTAATAGGTTATTGGCTATTTAAGATAGGGTTAAACTTAAACCTTAGCAACTCTGTACAAGCCCTACATTTAAGAAGGCACCCCCCCCAAAAAAAGTAATAAACAATACCAGAATATTTGAGAACTATTTTACTAGCTTTCAACCATTCTGTGCCAAATTGAACCAGCTGTGAAAAAACTATAGCTTCCAGCTGATCCTGAGCTACAACTCTGATCTTTTCTAACTAATCGGATAAGATTTGTAAGGGAATCTTTGATGTTTTTTTAACTTGATTGTTTCATTACACATCAGTATAAGGACTCTGATGATGGCTGCTATGGATCTGAAGCAAGTTTCTAGAGGAAGGAAAGAGCATATTATGCTTTATTTCCAGGGTCCAGAAATATCTGAAGTGGAAAAAGTAGCTTTTGTAGACATATTACAATGGCTAATACACTGGGCCAGCCTTTGCCCATTTGTGTCCTTCAGTTGTCCTGAACTTCACTGTTCATGATCTTTCAGACAACAATGAGCTTGGCCATGCTGTCTGTCAATCATAAGGTGAACTCCAATTCATGATGATTATAGTCAGTAGTGGAATCCTACCTTAATCGCTACTGGTTCGGTGGGTGATTGTGCATGTGTGCATGCGCAACTAACAAGCCAATCAGCTGAGAGGATGAAGAAACGAAAAGCTAGGAGTGGCCCTCCCCTCCTCCCATGCGCTTTTTGGACTTTTATCCTCTCAACTTTTTTTTAACTATAGGTTTGGCCAACTGGTAGTGATTTTTACTACCGGTTCACTTGAACCGGGCTGAACTGGTAGCATACCACCAATGATTATTATAGTCATCATGACATTCCTATGGATGTCATATCTGAGCTGCAAAAATATTTTCATTACAACCACTAGATAGCAACAAGAGTGTATCTCTTTGCTATATCCTAGTAGTTTCCTTTTTTTTTTCAGCCCAGTTATAGCAAATTTTCCAAAACATCTGGCACCAGGTTGTAATCTGCTTAGAAATTCTGCCATGGTTTGACGCCTTCAAAGTTCCAAGATTCCAGACAGTCAATTAATTATCAAGTCAAAAGGTCTGTAGACTAATTCCCTTTTCTCCCAGGATAAAGTCCTGCAAAAACCTAAGCATATTCCAATAGAAGAGAATATACTGTGTGTATCTCAGGGTTGAAGTATGGAATCCTTGGTGTTCTCAGAGCTTGGTTGTTTGCTGATGTGAAGTCTTCACCCATATGCTTGACAGTCAAGCTTAGAGAGCACCAAGGACTCCTCCACTCATCACATTAATGTAAAAAATAACAGCAAGAGCCCAGGAATGGGTCCTTTTGTGAGCCAGGAATAGGGAGACTGGTGTTTACATCTTTTTCACAGCAAAGTTCAGCTCTTTTGGTGAGAGAATTGTTAAAAATGTACTCTTCCTTTTCCTTTCCTTTCAACAAAGATTTGTGTAAAAGGAGAATTTAAGGGGGAGGAAGAATATAGACCTCTGTTGAGTTTCAAGTGCCCTTTGGATCACGAAAATTATGTACCCCAATTGTATGGAATCAGGTAAAACAGAAGTAGATAGATTTGGAATAGAATGGTATGAAATAGAATGGAACAGAACAGAACAGAATAGAAGAGTTGGAAGGGACATTGGAGGTCTTCTAGTCCAACCCCATGCTCAGGCAGGAAACCTTATACCATTTCAGACATATGGTTGTCTAATCTCTTTTTTAAAACTTCCAGTGTTGGAGCATCCACAACTTCTGGAGGCAAGTTGTTCCACTGATTAATTGTTCTGTCAGGGAATTTCTCCTTAGTTCTACGTTGCTTCTCTCCTTGATTAGTTTCCATCCATTGCTTCTTTATTTATTTATTTGATTTGCCAATTGTTTACAAGATAATAAGTATAAGTGTATACATAGTTGTGAATACATGAAATGGGTACATATAAGAAAAATAAAAGAAGAATAAGAGAAACAATAGGACAGGGACGGTAGGCACGTTGGTGCACTTATGCACGCCCCCTACAGACCTCTTAGGAAAGGGGTGAGGTCAATAGTAGACAGTCTAAGGTTAAAGTTTTTGGGGTTTGGGGAAGAAACTACAGAGTCGGGTAGAGTATTCCAGACATTGACCACTCTATTGCTGAAGTCGTATTTCCTGCAATCAAGTTTGGTGCGGTTAACTTTGAGTTTGTATCTATTGTGTGCTCTTGTGTTGTTATGGTTGAAGCTGAAGTATTCATTGAAAGGTAGGACATTGCAATGTATGATGTATGATTCTTGTCCTGCCCTGAGGTGCTTTGGAGAATAGCTTGACTCCCTCTTCCTTGTGGCAGCCCCTGAGATATTGGAACACTGCTATCATGTCACCCCTAATCCTTCTTTTCATCAAACTAGACATACCCAATTCCAGCAACTATTCTTTATATGTTTTAGCCTCCAGTCCCCTATTCATCTTTGTTGATATTCTCTACACTCTTTCTAGAGTTTCAACACCTTTTTTACATCGTGGCAACCAAAACTAAATCAGTTTTCCAAATGTGACCTTACCAAGGCATTATAAAGTGGTATTATAAATATTTGGGATGTTTAGAGGGGAAGCAATGTTATAATGCAAAATGGATGGGGTTATGCAATCCATACACTTTATCTTTTCCTCAACTATTTCTATGGTGATACTGCAGAATTGATAGGTTCCATGCCTCAGCATGGCAAAGGAATTTTACAGATTTCCAAAAATTATATTTGGACTTTGGGAAGCATAAAGTCAAGGTTTCAAGGGCCTTATGGGTTCTAGGAACTTAGATTTTGCCCCCCTCTGAAATAAACCAAGGATTGATCAACAACTTACTCCTTAGTCACCAGTTGAGGGTGCTATTGTATCTCAAAGATGTGAAACAACAATGACAATCGAGTTTGTATTGTAATAAACATAATTTGGTGAGTTTTTCCCCATCAAAATGTGGGGTGCTTTTCTTCCCCACATAACTAATTAAGCACAAAGAGCAAGGCATCATGCATCTGCTTCCACTCAAGAACTCTGATTTCACTCAAATGGTTTTCTTGAAAAATAATAGCTATTTCCAAAAATCTGTGGCATCCAAACAAAGACTCTGTGGTTAAATTCATAACAAATGCTGCTCATGGATCTTGGAATTTAAATCTCAGTCACAGTAAGTGAACCAAGCAAAACATCATCATTATTCTCATGACAGTATAGTATTAAAACAATAAATAGTGATAACATATATGGGGAACAAAATGACTTGGAACTTCAGTTATTATACTAGACAATGCCTAAAATTCCAACTTTTTTTTAAAAAAGGTTGTTTTTGAAGCTTAACTTTATACCTTAGCTTGACATCGCTTGTGAGAATAATCCATTTTTTTTACTCTCTGTAAAAAATCAAAATAGATGCAAACTAAAGCTTGCACTGTTAAAGAATTAAATTACATGATTGTTTTACCTTACCTGCTGCTTCAAACAGCAGCCAGCATTATAGAATCATTAGTGGATGAGCTGCACAGCTGTTCCTCTTTAATAAACGCCATTATGGCAGAGAAGATGGATGCTACTCTATTCCCCATGATCATAATTGTATCAGTTATATTATTCCAATTTTTAAATACAGGTAGTCCTTGACTTGTAATCATAATTGGTACCAGAGTTTCCACTAGCAAGCAAGACAGTTGTTAAGTGAATCAGGCCAGATCTTTACAACCTTTTTGCCATAATTGTTAAGTTACATCACTGCAGTTATGAAGTGAACCTTGTGATCGTTAAACAAATTCATCTCCCCTTATTAACTCTGCTTGTAAAAAGCCAGCTAGGAAGGCTGCAAATGATGATCTCATGACCCTGGCATGCTGCTACCATCATAAACACATGCCAGTTGCCAAGGGCCTGAATGTTGAGTATCTGACCATGGAGATGCTGTGACGGTCATAAGTATAAGGACCAGTCAAAAATAACTTTCCCCCCACTTCTGTTATAATAACAACAACAACAACAACAACAACAACAACAACAATAATAATAATAATAATAATAATAATAATAATAATAATACTTTATTTGCGGTCACAGACCAAAACACAAGTACAACAAAAGAAGAACATGGGAAAATTAATCATGAACAATTGGTCACCAAAAACTTGAACACTTCTGTTATAATTGTAAAGGATCATTAAACAAATGGTTGTAAGTTGAGGACTACCTGCATTCCTTTTTTAAAATAAAGATTTCAACCTGGTAAATCATTTGAATATCCCATCAGCCTGTATAAAAAAATACATAGTACTCTCTGTGGTGTTTTTGTCCCAATGCCCTGTGATAATGAAATAAAAATGCCATTTATTTTATTTTATCTGTTGTGTGTGTTCTTCCAAACTTTGGATTGGCTTTGAAGATAGTTTCTGAATGAGAATTCTTCTTTCCTTGCAATTTTGGCTTTGCAGCATTGGGAGGTGATTAAAACTGCAAGTCTTTAGGTGGCTGACAGAAAACAAAATGCATTCCATCTTTAATTGACCGCTGGAGCTCTTATCAGGTATATGTCAACTTAGGCACAAGAAGGTTGAGTTAAGAGAAGCAGACTCTTTTCAATCTGCATTACCAACTGCAGAATTAAAACATGAGCACACAGGAATTTCCAAGATTCAGGCTTCACCGTGAGCTGGAAGCAGAGCTGGAATCAATCACTGGATGTCCGCACCTCGACAGAACCTTCCATTATTCATTTTGTTTTGACAAACAGTTTTTTAAAAACCATGTATTCCTCACCCTCACATGAATAGGACAAGCCTGAATAAAACCATTTATATTTCCAACAAAGCCCCAAGATAGAGTTGTTACAGTGTAATGTAGAAAATTAAAATGGTGGCTCTATCTCATTGCTAGTTACTACTTAAATCGATAATTGTCAGCAGGCATGTCCATGAGGAATTCACTGAGGTCAGGAGATCCAATAGGAATCACCTCCTTGAAGCTGAAAAAGCAGTTTTCCTCCTATCTGGATGCATGCTGAAACAAAGAAATTCAACAGCAAAAATGTAAACACAACACAGGGTTTAGTACACCCCGCAATGTTGCACTTTCTAGGTGTGCACCAATATGTTGTAATATGTTGGATTATAGACTCCTGGCAATTCACCAATAAATTTTACAAGCACATAATCCATTAAAGTGTAAATAAAATTAATAATCCTTTCTTAGATGTCCACATAACATTATTCATTTATTTATTGTGTATGATCACTCATCTTGTATATATAACTCTGGGAGTCTAAACAATTAAAATAAAAGCTTAATAAAATAGTCAACATTGAAAAATAACTTTGATAGCATAAAAATAGCTGTTGAGAACATTCATAACATTGTTGGGGTCCTTGGTGCTCTCTGAACCTGGTAGTTTCTAGCAGGTATTTATTTAGCAAACAAGGTAACCTCATCATGAAACATCTGCAAGAAAACCGCAAAGCCCAGAAAGCACCAAAGACCCCACATTTCAATTCTGAGCTACAAATTTTCTCTTCTATCAGTATTCATAACATTCCACATTCAAATCAACCATGAAAATGGTCTACTTGTATTCCCAAGGCTACCTGGTAGGATGGTAGATCCAAGATTTTAATGCCTTGGAAAAGACCAGCAAAGTCGGGGCAAGTTTAATCTCACAGGGGAACATTACTTCAGAGGATGGGCATTATAGCAGGAAAGGCTCTGTTGCTGGGTGATGCCAGATGGAACTCTCTAGTGCAATGGTTCTCAACCTATTCTTCACCATAGACCGCCTTTAAATACCTTTTGTGGCCATGAACCACATACCCCCAAGACTTAACTAAAGATTTAAATCATAAATTTTTTCAAGTCTTTGTGGATCCTCTGTGATGACATAATGCCCCCCCCCCCAGGTCTCTGGACCAAAGGTTGAGAACCACTGCTCTAGTGGACAGGATCTCCTCTTCTGTTGAATCTAACAGGACACCAATGGGGAGAGGTGGTCTGAAAAGTAACCTATGAGTACTCAACAGTAAAAAAATGTATCACAGAGCAGCAATATCAGCACACTAATCAATGAGAAATATAGATAACATCACCTCATTTTCCATGTGCTTTCCAGATGAACTCTATGTTCAATAACTTTCGAAAGAATAGCATGGAGTTCAGTTTGATCTTCAAAGGAAGGCTGATCCACAGAGCAAATATACCCGTTGAAGCCCTATTCATCTCACCAATAGCATTTTACCCCTGAACCCATGCATCAAAAACATTTGCTAGACCAATACTCGAATACAGCTCATCAGTCTGGAACACCCACATTATGTATCTGATATTAACACAGTTGAGAAAGTCCAGAAATATTTCACAAGAAGAGTTCTCCACTCCTCTACTCGTTGCAGAATACCTTATGCCACCAGACTCGAAATTCTAGAACTAGAAAACCTAGAACTATGCCGCCTTCGGTCCGATATAAGTATAGTATATAAAATCATACGTTGCAATGTCCTACCTGCAAATGAATACTTCAGCTTCAACCACTACAACACAAGAGCACACAAGAGATACAAACTCAAGGTTAACCGCACCAAACTTGATTGCAGGAAATACGACTTCAGCAACTGAATGGTCAATGTCTGGAACACTCTACCTGACTCTGTGGTTTCTTCCCCAAACCCCCAAAACTTTAACCTTAGACTGCCTACTACTGACCTAACCCCTTTCCTAAGAGGTCTGTAGGGGGAGTGCATAAGCGCGCCAACTTGCCTACCATCCCTGTCCTATTGTTAAATTTTTCTTATATGTACCCATTTCATGTATTCACAACTATGTTTATTCTTATACCTATTATCTTAAGCGATTGACAAATCAAATTTAAAAAAAAAGAGTGGATTCCAACTGGACAGTATCAGGACCATAAACCCCATTGTTAGTCTTCTCCTAAGCATTAGCTCAGCTCTGGCTGAAACTCATGGATGTCTGTCTGTGCTGTTCCTGGGACTACCTAGTGAGAAAAATGTGGTGGCCTCTACCTCAATTCTTCATAGGTTGTCAAACTAGAACTCCCAGATAGCTCACTAAGGCCAATCTTGTTAGACTTTCAGTTTCAATAAATGGAAGGTCATAAGTTTTGCACTCCTGACTCAGTGTTTGACACCAACTATCCAATTCGAGCTGCCTGAATAGGAAATTATTAATAGGGTTGGGTTGGTGTTTTTTTCGTTCCAGAGAAACTTGTCCTTCTATGCTTTGCAGAGTTCTCCAGTTTTCTGCTGGCTCTGATTCCTCATTTGTTGTACCATCTGAATGCATATTTTAATCCTGCCCTTTGGCTACCTCTTGGCTCACTGTTTTGTCCTGATTAATGGTACCATCCAGTGTCTCCTTTCATTGAACTTTGGATCTTCTCACATTGCAGAGTTGAAATGCTATCCATTTATTGTCCATAAGGGATGTTTTCTAAATAGGACCACAACCAATTATCTGTTAATAACTGTATCAAGTTAGCACTTCAAAATGAGAAATATCAGAATAGGCCAGGGGTCCCCAAACTTGGCAATTTTAAGACTTGTGGACTTCAACTCCCAGAATTCTCCAGCCAGCTGACTGGAGAATTCTGGGAGTTGAAGTCCACAAGTCTTAAAGTTGCCAAGTTTGGAGAGCTCTGGAATAGGCAATAATCAGAACACACCAACCAATCTTTTAAAAGGCTGCATTATTTCAACACAGATACCAAAGTACAGTGAGTCACACCACCACCAATAAGGCAAGGTTCTCAAACTTGGCAGTGTCATGAACCACAATTTCAAAATATGAAATAGTTCTGGCTTTTCTCATCACTTTGATATTGCAAATCCAGGAATCTGCTCGAAATAATACCCCTGAAAAATTAGTGAATTTCAATCAAATGTTTATTGTCCATGCACAACATGTGCATTGAAATTGAAAATGAAATTGAAAATGAAATTGAAAATTTAGAATGTAAGATAGGCAGAAAGAAACTTCCATGTAAATATTTTTCATTGAATGGCATTTCTTGATGTCAGGAGGTTAGAAGAGTCTGGTTATCTGAGAAATAATATCCATCTTCAGTGTAGGATACTCAGAGCAGGGATACAGAAAGTATTTTTGTCATTAATTCTTTTTAAATTGTTGATGGATGGTAGTTATAGAGTTAGATAATTAAAACAATTTTAACAGCTTTACTAATTAAAAGTCATTATCTGCAATCCTAAACACACTGCCCATACTTCTTTTAAGAACTGAATTAATGTAATACAGTTTTGTGCCCAAAATGCTGCTGAACTACAATGGACACCAGAATTTCCATTGCTGAGCGAGATAGCAATAGCACTTAGATTTATATACTGCTTCATAGTGCTTTACAACCCTCTCTAAGTGGTTTACAGAATCAGCCTATTGCCCCCAAACAATCTGGCTCCTCATTTTACCCACCTTGGAAGGATGGAAGGCTGAGTCCACCTTGAGCCGGTGAGACCCAAACTGCCAGATTGCAGGCAGCTGGCAGTCAGCAGAAGTAGCCTGCAGTACTGTATGCTAACTACTGCGCCACTACGGCTCTTAAAAATACATTTTAACAAGATGGTTGTTAAGTGAGTTGTGCCCAACTTTACAATCTTTTTTGCCATGGTTAAATGAATCACTGCAATTGTTAATTGAATCAATGGTCATTAAGTGAATCAACCTTCCCCTATTGACTTTGCTTGTGGAAGACAGCTGGGAAGTTCACAAATCATGGTCACATGACCTCAAAATGCTGCAATTGTCCTAAATACCTATTGGTTGCAGCAGTGGGATCCTACCTGTTCAACTACCAGTTTGGTGATTGCACACACTAACGCGTATGCACCTAACACGCGCACACAGCATTCTACACATCAGATGAGGCCTGCAGGTGGGAGGGCCAATCTTGCCTTTTTCTTTTCTTTCTCATTTCAGCTGATCGTCATCAAAGGTTTTTTTTGCTACCAGTTCAGCCGAACCGGGCCAAACCAGTAGCATGCCACCACTGATCAGTTGCCAGAATTTGGATCACATGACTGTGATGATGTTGCAACTACGATGAGTGTGAGGACCAATTGTAAGTCCTTTTTTCAGTGTCTTTGTAACTTTGAATGATTGCTAAACGGATGGTTCTAAGTACATGCATGCACGGGTGCACCAGAGATGCACACTTACAAGAAAAATTCATCCATAAACCATTTATTATGGATGTCAAGATCCATTAATAAGGAATCGAGAGAAGCTCAATTCTTCATTTGGTACTTATAAGCCTTTAAAAAAGCATAGCTAAGATAAAAATTTACATCCACCCCCTCTTCTTCTGTTCTTTCTGGATGAGCCAACTGTTTGCAAAGCCTGGAGTTTGAGCCAGCTGAGGCTCTGAGTTTACACGGGCATACAAAGTTCAGTCCTCGTTAGGCACAATCTAAATGTTTCGGCACTGCTTGGATTCTCCATGCAGAACAGGGGGAAAATGTGAGTTTTTGGCTTAGGCAATTCAGCTACCACTCCTTATGAATCAGACTCAACCAATTGGATAACACCCTTAGCCTTTATCCTTGAAATTGGCTGTCCCCGTTATCATTCCTTCTATTGCAGCTGTTGTGGTTATTTAACTTCCATCCAAGGTGCTTAAGCCTAATAGTTTTTAAGACATTTTGTAGCTGACCTTAGATAGTGCTGGAAAAAAAGGAGAGAAATGTTACTTCAGCACCAGTACATCTAAGGATAATATAAACCTGCCTCACCCATATGCTGTAAGATGGGGAAAAAAGGGCAACACTCTGGAGACTTAGCAGAGGAAAATAAGATATGTTGCCAAGGTGTTTCTAACCATTTTTAGTTTCAAGATAAGAAAGGCCTGTAAGTAAAAAAGGCTGCCAGGTTTTAGCCACGACAGTTACAGCATCAGAACAGAAAAACATTATTTTATGCATTTCAAGAATAGAAAAGAGCAAAGGTTTTCCTATTCATTTTAGATGGGAACAAAAACCAACTACTTCACTCTTTATTTTGTGCAACTAAATAATCAACTTCCAGTTAAGGCATCAGGCTGGAAACCAGGAGGCAATGAGTTCTAGAAGAGATTGGACAACCATTTGTTTGAAATAGTACAGATTTTTTCTGCTTGAGAAGGGGGTTGGAGTAAAAGACCTCAAAGGTCCCTTCTAACTCTGTTATTCTGTTATTAGGCATTATTTCATATCTACTGTAAAGTCTTAGGTATGAAAGCCACCTGGGTGACTTTGGGCCAGTCACTCTCTCTCAACCCAATCCACTTCATAGGATTATTGCTGTGGAGAAATAGGAGGCAGAATCATGTATGTTTACTGCCTTGAGCTATATATTTATAAAGTGGGATAAAAAAATTATTATACCATGAAGTTTTGATGCTGCTAAGTTGCAACTGTGCAGCTGAATAGATGGTGTTTACTCAGAGATACAGCTGCAATGTGCCATCATTAGCTTGACATTTCAGAACAAAATCCAGAAATATGGATCAGTTTTGCATTAGCGATGAGAACAAATAAGAGTAGAAATACACCCAGAACTAAAATATTTGCATTCCCCCTCCCCTGAAGATTTCTTTCAGTATACTAGTAATTGGTTATGTACTATGTAATTATCTCAACTAGTCATAAGATAAAGACAATCATACTGGCTCTAAAAAAATTAACATATTTATTATGGCAATTCTTTGTCATAACCTGGAAATGGTGTCTATGTCAGTATCTACATTCTTTTTGACTTATAATGATGATTTATCTCACTGAAGCATTAATCATACTTCATTCTTATTTAATGAGTAACTCTGTATTTCTGAAAGGTTCAGAAGTAAAGTCCATGGCCCTCAAACCTTCAATTATGCACACAGTTTATTGTCCTGGCTCTTGAGGAAGCCAAATTATATTCATATTAATATAATTTGAAATACTTGAAATTCCCCAACAATGATTCAGAACCATCCTGGTAAAAGTGGATATAAATCTTATGAAAAGACCATGCATCAAAGGTTGAAAGAAGATTCTTATAGGCTGCTATGTTAGAAAAGAAGGGAGGGAGAGAGGGAGGGAGGGAGGAAGGAAGGAAGGAAGGAGATCTCTTATTTTCAGTTTGGCACTTTGTCTTGAAAATAACCTCTGGAGTTATCCTTAGAAAGAAATAATTTGTAGATTATTCAAAAAACATGGGTCAGAAACTAATTTCAGTAGCAAATGAAAATTAATACTGCTGCACAAAGAATTTCATGAAATTTCATGCAACAATTCAGAGTGGAAGTATGGAAAAATTAAGGATCGGTTACCTCAGGCCAAAAGCTGATCCAGTCTAGCATTATATTCCTTCTTTTCAACTAAACAGATTTGAAGAACACTGTAAATAAAACTACTTCCACTCTGAAGTAGTATGCTTACTTGTTATTGATTTCCTTGCCCCCCCCCCCATCACTTTGTCTAATCCCCTTTTATTGTTAACAAATTCTATACCTTAACAGCATCAAGACACGGATAAAATGAAAAGGTCTAATCTGTTCATAGAAACAGAAAAGAAGCTAAACTCATTTTTCAAAAACAGGGTGTGTTTTTTTTCTTCAAACATAATGAACAATTCATTTCTTCCTACCTTTTGAGTAGTTGGCTTGGATTAGGCGAGAGAAAAAACCCACCGGCTCTGATTATTCTTGTGATCTAAAATAGACCACAAAAATTATTTATGACACGGCTGTGGGGAGGATAATATGAAGGAAAACTGGACATACCAGTTTCTTTCCTTCACCTCTGGGCACTTATTTAGTGTGTTAAGGGAGCTCCCTTTTTGGCAATTTATCTGTGTATACCAACATTGGATTTCTGAATTTTCTATCTATCTCATAAAAGGTAATAATATACAAAAGTATGTTAAAATATTACTGGTGTGCCAGTTTCTCATGAGATCTAAAATTATTTTAGAAAAGAATTAAATTCAAAGGTAACTTGAGATTGTTTTAATACATATGTTATATTGTGTTACTAGAATAAAATACTAAGGATGTCCAGAATCAAGACTTCAGTTTAATATTTTAGCAATAGAAGTTTTAATTTTATAAAACAGATTTTTGAACCGCTGCTTACAGAGAGATGGGCAAGATAATACTTCAGGAATGGCAGACTAAACTTCAGGGGCATTGCGGGCTGTCTATCAATCTGTGATGTCACATAAAGCTGTTCTCTAAACATAGAATTATTGTTTTATATTATAGTAAGATAGTTTCTGGTTGAGGAATTGGGTAAAACCAGTGTTTTACTAAGGAGGTGATGGGTTGTCCTTCTCTGAATGTTTTCAAAATGGAGAGCCAACGGTCAAGGATTTGCCAAGCAGGGAATTGGTATTGATCATCAGTGGTGTCTTTCAATTCAGTGATTCTGTAAATAAATAATAATTGCTCGGGTTCATACAAATGGGACCAGGTTATCTGAGGGACCATCTCTTGCCAGTCACATCTACCTGACCCACCAGAGTGGGGAGGCAACGAATGTTGCAGGTCCCATCTCAAAGGGAGATACATCTGGTGGGACCCAGAAAGGCCTTCTCCATGGTGGCTCCCTCTCTCTGGAACATCATTCCCCCAGAGATTAGACTGGCCCCAACTCTAACACTCTTTAGGAAAGCGCTGAAGGCCTAGTTCTGGATCCCAGAGCAGGATGGAGCCCATTAAATGGCTTATGGGATGTGTTGTCACCAGGGTGAGGAACAATTATTTTATGAATTTATTATTTGATTATTTTCTTCTATTAGTTTTATTTTTTATATATGATATTTTTATATTCATGTAAGCTGCCTTGAGTTGCCATGTGCAAATAGGCGATAATATAAATTTTATAAAATAAATAAAATAAAATAAATGATTTGAGATGAGTAATCTATAGTTGCAGGAGTACATAGTATCCCCAAATTAAGTTGTTTTTTAAAATCTTCCCAGGAATTTCTGTAAGGGTATGTGGAAATCACCTTGGACATAGCAGGAAGAGCCACAATCTAGCCCAGGGGTCTCCAATCTTGGCAACTTTAAGCCTGGAGGACTTCAACTCCCAGAATTCAAAGCTGGCTGGTTGCCAAGGTTGGAGACCCCTGGTCTAGACAACAGTCTGACAAGGCTGAGTTTAAATGAAGGGGACAGGTGAAGAAAGCATCTTTAAAAGGACTTTCCCCAGTTGCCATGAAGGTAAAAGGGTGAGGAGACGTACACCAGACTAACATTGTTCTCCTACTGTAACCTTACAATAAAGGGAGTTTTATACCTCAGGAAGCAGGATTGGTGCCTTTTGTCTGATCTACTCTGAAGGGCTGACAGCTTCTTGTGTCCATTGTAGCCAGAATATATTCAAGTATTGCAGACTAATTCTACCCACAGCCAGGAATTTAATCCTGACCAGTCCAAGGTTGACTCAGCCTTCCATCCTTCTGAGGTCAGTAAAACGAGAACCCAGATTGTTGAGGGCAACAGGCTAACATTTGTAAACCACTCAGAGACTGCTGTAAAGCACTATGGAACAGTATATGTCTAAATGCTATTGCTATTGCTATTCCCACCCATTTGGTAACACAAGAAAATGTATAAACCCTACCATAAACTTCGCCCTACTTTAAAAATTAAGCTGGACAGAGCTACCTCATCATTTAAATCCATCTTGAACCTTGTATGTACACTATATCTAGTTTACATCATGGCATAGCTCATTAACATTCCTCTCTCTCTCAAATGATAACTGCAACCCCTGATTCACCAGAGTTGGCCACCATTGCCAAAAACTATGGTTAATAAACCATAGCAATTGGATTCATGCAACATATCAAGTTAAAACCCAATTAACTCTGTTCTGGTTTGTGCAATATATAAAACCAATCATTGCTCTGCAGTTCATAACACACTGAATCAGGAGTCTGCCAATACCTCTTCAGACTGACAATTTTCATTTTTTATTTTTAAGCTTTTGAGAACTTAACTCAACCTATGAGCCCAACCAGTGTGTGCATTGGCTCTTAGAATTGTTGCTACTAAATGTTGTACAGAGAGTGTTAGAATTGATCCTATGTAGAATTTAACATATACTCACCATAACTGCTCTTTAATACACGTCTGTATAAGCTGATTATCATAATTAGCCAAAAGTAGGTAGAAGACAATTGTCATAAATATGGGAACTTTGAAAAGAAGTTGAAGACATTGCTGTCAAAACTAACCATCTCTTTACTGTATCTGAGGCTGTACATTCGATTGCTCAGTTTAGTCATCATACACTATGGCAGAGCTGTAAAACTCCTGGCCCGCGGACTGGATGCATCATCGCTGGCCATGCCCAAGTTCGGTTTAATGTAGGGGGGGAAAGTCTTGATATATCACATGACACCACCATGATGACATGAGTTTGACACCCCTGCACTATGGGCTTTTTTTTTTTTAATAAAGTTTTATTGAGTTTTAACAAAACAAATAAAACATCTTATTTGAGTACAGCATGGTTCCAGGTTATCACATTTCCATACAGACACAATTTCATATGCATATTCATCTTATGTATTCAACTTCATATCTTATTACTCTTTTTCCAACTTCTCACTATTTCTCCCTTTACTTCTCTTAATTTTCTTTTATGGTTATCTCATTTTCTTCTTATTCAATTGTATTTCTTTTACCTAAATTTCTACATCTTTTTATTCATTGTACTTATACTTTCGTCTGTCTTGTTTACAATTTCATATGTTCTCTTCCAACATTCTTAAGAAGCAAAATTCCCCCTATGATTGCCAATTGAAGTGCAACACCTTTAAATCTTATTGTTACTATCATATAAAATCTCATTAAACATTGAATTTGTGCATTCTAAAATTATAACATTCAAATTTCTAATATCTATTTTATATCATGTAAATCTCATCATTCAGACTCTGCTTGGTACTTCCCCTTGAAAATGTAAAAAGAAAAGTTCTAAAAACATAGCAAAAACAATATATATAGATATAGATATACATTAGTAAACAAAATAGTTATTCAAAATCATTCTAGTACTGGTATGAACCTTGTAAATCTTTCACGTTTCTTTTCAATATCTATCAATCTTTGAGAACAATTGAAATGTTTCCCTCCCTTCTTCATTATTACTTAACTGTTAATAAGCATACCATAGGATAGTCATACAGTTTTATCTTATAAATTATTTACTATTAATAAGTAAAATAATTATTCAAATTCATTCTAATAACTGGTATAAATTTCCTTATAAATCTTTCACATTTCTTTTCAATATTTTATCAATCTTTAGAAACAATTGCAATGTTTCCCTCTCTTCTTTATTATTGCATTAATTATAAATAAACATACCATTACATAACAATACAGTTTTATCTCATAGATTATTTACTTATTTCATTTCTAACTCATTACAGTATTCTACTGTCACAACACTATCTTTTGTACCTTTGCAGAATCCTCACTTTTAACTTAATTTAACCATTGTCTCTGTGTTTTCTAGCTGAACAAATACCTTTAATCCTAGTACGTTTCCCCTTTTTCTTTATTTCCTGTTTTTGTCCCTCATAAGTTCTTTCTCTTTCTATCTTTCCCCCCTTTTTCTCATCCCCCTTTTTATACCCTTCTCTCTCTAATTTTACCTTCTGTAGTTTTCTTTTCTACTTCTCCTTGCTGTTATACTTCTTTTTCAGACTATTTTTCTTTTTGGCTGTTCCTTTTGATCTCAAACTGTTAACTCCTTTCCCCCTTTTTCCCCTTATTACCACACTTTGCATTATTTGATAATTGAAAATGGTTTCTTCTTTGTCCCACCCTTCTTCTTGCTCTTGAAGGTTTTCCTTTTGCTTTTCATAGTTCAGGATCTCCATTTCAAAAAATTCAAATACGAAGCCAAAGCATCTTCCTCCCCTTTCTGCATCTTCTTTCTGTTTCTTAAGACTCATCTTCAATTCCTCCAGGAGTGATGGCATTTTAAACACTTTTGAACAACCACCCGATCGACTTTAAGTAAAAACAGAAAAAGAAAGAAAAAAGCAATGCCAAAAAATTTTTTTTAAATCACCAAATGATCCCAGACTGTTCCTTGTTGTTTCTTTCCTTTACTTTTCCTTTCTGTGGGTTACTGTATCTTTTAATAAGATTTCAGTTACAATGTATCCTTGGGAGTTTCACTGTTAATCCTCTTTATTTTTCCAGGTGGCACTCCATTTTTCCATTATTCCAAGTCCCACCCTTTTGCCTCAACTCTTCTCCTTTTTAGGGCTTTAAAATGACCAAGAAAAAATCTTTATTCTCCTTTTGACGCTTAGATTTCAGCTTACGGTTGCCTATTAGTGTCAAAATAGATTAATATAAATTTCTTTCCATACCATTTGTAATTGTCAATATAAAGGTTTAAAAAAGGGGTTTTAACCTCCTTTTCTCTCTCCTTCGCCGCTTAAAGATCTTTTTTCAGAAGTATCCCTCTAGGTACTTTTAGATTCAGGGTACCTTGCTTAGATGTTCTCTGTTGTTTAGCCCGGTCTATCCTGCTTTCCTCTTTGTCTTCCTCCTGCACAATCTTATCCAGTTGGGTTCTTCTTTGAGGTGGCCATTTCTGACCACCGCTGCAACCGCCTTCGGGGAAGGGAGTTTAGACCAGCCAAGGAGGAGAGATGCGGCTCCCCTCCACTCAGCTAGCAATCTCTCCCCTCTTCACCACCTCTACAGGGTGGCTTCAGCCCCAAATCCAAAGGATTGGGGCGCTCCAGTGGCGAGCACAGATTGAAACTGCGCACGATCGCAGATTTTGGTCTGTCGCTGAAGAGACCCAAACCGGAAGACCACTATGGGCTTTTTAATACCATAGGTACTGCTCAAATCACAAGAGACCTGTGATGACCCATAGTCTCTCAAAATAACCCAAAACATACATTAAAGTCTGGTAATGCCTTCAACTTAAACTTCACTGTTTTATTAGGCACAGTTTAAAGTCACAAAAGTAAATAATGAGGCAAAAAAGAAACCAAAACAAACCGCATTGATGGGAGTTCTGAAGCAAGCCAAGATAATTAATCATACATTCCAGGAAGATACGGAGAGAGTCCATGGGAAGAACGCCAACAAAGATAAACCTCTTTCAAAGGAAACAATAAACTAAACTTTGACTTCAGCAATTCTGACTGCGTAGTTACAAACTTATATACATAGCTCCCAGCTGCAAGACACGAGGAGGATCATGGTAATCTCCTCCTGAGTAGACCTCACTTTTCCCTGATCCTCTCCTCCCTACGTGAGCTAGGATGGATAGGGGATGGGCCTGGATCCTCCTCTGATTGCTCAGCCGGCCTCTACCCTTCCCTAGCCTTCTCCACCACCTCTGGAGCCACACTCCCACTCCCTGTTGGCTGTTCCTCCTCTTCCTCAGAGTCAGTCTCCACCAGGGGCATGACAAGACCAGAATGTCTGTCACTAAGCAAGTCAGTCATTAATTGAGTCATGCACAATTTCATGACAATTTTCGTGGGTCATCAAGTGAATGCAGTTTTCCCCATTGTCTTTGGTTATTGGAAGTCATTTGGAAAAGTTGAAAAGAGTGACTAATGCTGCAATGTAATGTGAGGATGCTGCAACTGTTGCTTTATTTATTTTATTTAGGATATGGCATCTACAGAGGTCATGCAATCACTGATATATAAATGTAATTTAAATGCTACTATT
Organism: Notechis scutatus; assembly: GCF_049901735.1. NCBI lineage: Eukaryota > Metazoa > Chordata > Lepidosauria > Squamata > Elapidae > Notechis > Notechis scutatus. The sequence goes on along the minus strand of NC_142011.1, from coordinate 21,626,103 downwards.
GTAAGTGCATGCCAGTTGCCAAGCAGCTGACTTTTTGATCATGCGATTGTGGGAATGCTATGACGGTCTTAAGTGCAAAGACCAACGTTTCTTTTCTTTTTTTTCAGCTCCATCATAACTTTGAAAGGGCATTAAATGAATGGTTTTAAGTCAAGGACTACTTGTACCAATTTAAACCATCTTCCATGAATCCTTTGCTTGGAAAATTATACCTTCATGCAATTATTCCTATTCCTATTAGGCTGGTCCAGCAACTTGTCTCCAATGCCTCGCTTCCCAGCTACTCCTAATCAATTTGCCTCCTTCCAAAATAATTGAAAATTAATTGACAAATTGAAACAAGCTTGGAGAGTAAACCACTGCCAAAATAGTTGACAAAGCCTAACAACTTTTCTACACTTTGAACAGGGGTGGGATTCAACTGGTGTAGTAACTGGTTCGGTGAGCGTGCGCTTTGCATTCGTGCGAAGCATTTCAAAATCATCTTCTCCTGCAAGTCCTGTGTGTAACACAGGGCATGTGCAGCAATCAGCTGTGCTTTTCCAAGCAGCTGAGGTTGAAAAAGCAGGAAATAAAGGACAGCCTAAGAGCAGTGATGGCTAACTTTTTCGTCGTTGCATGCATGCGCATGCATGCATGCCTGCAGCCATAATGCAATGCGTGCACGACCCCGCTGCCCCCCTGCTCATGAATGCACATCTCCCCACGCACATGCATGACAGATACCAGACAATCAGCTGGCTGGTGGGGGGTGCGCGCATGCACAGTGGATCAGTTCCAGAAGACAGCTTGTGTGCCGGCAGAAATGACTCTGCATGCTTCTTCCAGCATGCGTGCCATAGGTTCGCCATCACAGGCCTAGAGCCTGGGCAGGTGGGTGGGCGAAACAGAAGAACAGAAGATCGTTGAAGCAAACCAGTTCCCTCTTAGCTGATCTTCAGAGCTTCCAGTTCGGTAGAACTGGCCCAAACCGGTAGAATCCCACCTGTGACTTTGAAGCTTCCCCTCAAAATAAGGAGTGAAATAATATTGAGATGTCTTTCCTCTATATCCACTCCCTGAACGATGAAAACAACATCATAGAGACATAGCAGAAACTTGCCAGCACATATTTTTGCTATTGTTAGGTGTAAAACGAGATAAAGTCTTGACTGAGGTGAGAATAAAAGCCAGCAAACCTCAGCTAATCTACCTCTGTAAGGGCAGCTGCCTGTACCAGGAAGAAAACAGCTTACTGACAAATTGGTTCATAAACTTCCTGTTCCTCTTACATTTAGGATATTAAGGTTAAGAAGTTTAATTCAACAGAGGCTCAGAATCATCTAGAGAATGGTGATTGTTAAAGACACCCTTTGTGGACTATACTCCTGCTATGTTAATTCTCCAAGCTAATATAGTATTGAAACAGCACCTGAAAAAGATAAGGTTGGTTGAAATATAAGCAGGAGCTGTGAGAGACAGGGTACAATGAGTAAAACTTTTGAGAATACGGTTGCTTCCATTTGGAGCTGTTTTGGAGTTGTCTTAATGTAAATAAGGGTGGGCCCATGCTAATAGGTTAAAAGGAGCTATTTTAAAAATCTCAACCTGAAATATTGAGAGGCAACACCCAGTCATTTTTTGAAATAAATATAATGGAAAATCCTCTCCAACTCATGCCCAGCAGAATCTAAATAGTGGGCTGGAATTCATCTGGGAAAATTCTAAATGAATCCAGGGTAGTATCAGTATTTGCTCTTCCATGACCAAAGGAAATATAAACATTAAAGCATTAAGGAAATTGCTGTTGGAACTGGAACAGCTGTTAGGGTATATATATATATATTCATGGGACACAAAAGAAAGTTTGGAACAGTTCAGTCAGCAAAGAATATAATTTAGTTGCCATTCAAGGGAGATAAAGGCTGAATTTATACATCAGCACCCCATTTTTCTTCAAACAAATTTAATACATGGTCAATAATGCCAAATACAATTTCCTTTTACTGTATTTGCCTTTGCTCTTCCAGAGCAAAGTACTTGTGGTATTTGTATATATCCCTCCTAAGGAAACCACGGCAGCAATTTTAGTCAATGCTGTGAAGTTGAGTTCAAAATACCATAAGCGAGTTTCTAAAACAGATTAAATTATAATTTGTTTATGATTTGTTGAATAGCAACAGCATTTAAGCTTATATATCGCCCCATAGCACCTTACAGCACTCTCTGAGAGGATTACAATATAGGAGCATTAGAAGGATGGAAGGCTGAGTCAACTTTGAGCCCCATCAGGATCAAACTCCTGACTATGGTCAGAGTTTGCCTGCAATACTGCACTTTAACCATTGCGCCATCAGAGCATAATGAATAATGAATAATAATGAATGAATCAATCTAGTAGAATAACACATTAAACTAAATAAATACAATTATGGCTTAGTGTAGTGTTTCTCAAACTTCCCGCTATTATGGACCATTAAATAAATATTTATAAAACATAGGGACCCCCAATTAAACAATACAGCTTTTCCACATTCTTTTTAGAGCATGGGTGTTTCACCTTTGGTGAATAGGATACTGTAATAGTCATTGCATTTGTGAAAGCCTTCTCATCTCCTTGATTTTTAAAGGCCTTTTTAACACCTCCCCAAAAAAGGATTCAAAATTGTTTATCACTTCCGTTAGTTTACATACCCTGTACCATAATATTGCTCAGCACAACCTCGCAAGTTAGAAATTGTCCTTCAGTAGAAGCTTCTTGAATGCCAAGATTTGAGGGTGAGTGAATCTCCAGTTTAATGAAATCCCATGATTATCTATCTATTCACCATCCCATTTCCTATTGGTATTTTTTCCCTGGATTATTAATGTGAGATCACGGTTCCAATCAGCACTTAGATTATGCAGTCTTGCAATCAGTATTTGCACCTGAGATCAGTTCACACATGTCATCTTTCTAAATTTTAGTACACACATTGCTATTTGTTTATCCCTTGTACATGTCAATGGACCAGTTTTCAGCCACAGTTTCATTGTTGTGAACCAGTTGATTTGTTGGGTTACCCAGAAAGGCAGGAACTGTGACAGCAGAAGTCTTACCAGCGGAGTATAGTGGATACAGAAATGCAGGGCTGAGACAATAAATATGCAGAGATAGAGCAGATCATCTGTTGAACTTGTGGACCTCTGTACTATTAATATCTAGACCTCAACTTTGGCAACATTAAAATGGTCAACTCAGAATTCCCCAGAAAGCATGCTGGCTGAGGAACTCTGGGAGTTGAAGTCCACATATCTTAAAATGTTAAAAAGTTGAGAAACACTAGTCTAAATCAATTTTAAAAAATGAAACAGGTAGACTGAAGGCAGATTTATAAACTTGCCTCTTTTACATGGCATGCAACATGTATCTCAGCTCATTCTTCTCATGCTATTTTTCTTCAAGAACTCTTCATTTTTTCTCTCTATGATTTTAAGATGACTTTTTTGTGGAGGGAGCCATTTCTGTATGCCACAAGTTACTTTACAAAAAAGGAAAATCAAGTTGAGAAGCTTTCTATTTGCACTGTGAAATTGACTAAAAGGACTGTGAAATTAAGAAATAGGATTCTCTGGCAAAATTGGGTTATGAGGTTGATATAAAACAAGGGAGGGGAGGGAAGGATTTCCAATTTGTGTTTTTCCCAAGGAAATAGCAAGAAATATAATTAAACATACTCTTCAATAAATGCATAGGAGTGATAATTCAAAAATTGTACTTTTTTGCAGAAATAACATTAAACAAACCCAATCAACAAACCTAGTTTCATTGGGCTTACATAATACAGAGAACGCTAACCTAACTACAAAGTTGTTAGGTTGGTTGTGTCTTTGATTAGTTTCCATCCATTGCTTCTTGTTCTGCTTTCAGATGCTTTGGAGAATAGGCTGACCCGCTCATCGTAGAGGCAGCAGCAGCCCCTTAGATATTGAAATAGTGCTAACATGCCACCCCAGTCACAGACAATCCAAATAAACAGCAAGAAGTATTAAAACAAGTCAATAAAACTGATCCACAAGAAAGAAAAAGCAAATTCTCTTAGTTTCAGCTATGCTTCAGCCCTCAGACGCTCTCAAAATATGCACTTGTTCTGAAGCCCACACTTAACATTGTTTTTTTTATAAAATAAAATGGAAATTTAAGTTAAATTTAAATCACAATTATCAAGTCCCTTAGTGGCACATAAAATTGGAATGTTTCCTGGTTTAATGAAAATCTGATGTTCTCCATTTTGAAGAGCTTTCCAAGGATATCAGTGGTTTTATTAAAATATATATTCAATAATCACTACATGTACCAAAGCTAACTTTTATACTCTAGGTTCACTTCCACAGACAGTACACAATGTCTAAACATCTGTGGCTTTGAAACAAAAGAGTGTAAAAAAAAATCCCTCTGGTTTTAAAACTGGAAATGCTACATAGGACTAGCTTGGATGGAAGGAGCTGATCTTTTAAAAACTACGATCTGAAGAGGATCAAATTTTTGGCAGAACTAGAAAAAACATTATAATCTAAAAGTCTAGCCAGGTTTTTAGTCTGCAGTATTGTAAGGCAGAGCTGTTCTCAGAGCATTGTCCTCTAGCAGTAATAAGTGAGAAGATTGTATGAAAGAAACAAACTTTAAAAACAGCGTAAGGAATAAAGTTGCTTTAAGTACAACAAAGCCAACTCTCAAATGTTGTAGTTTATCCACAGCACATCTGGAATTGGTGCATTAGCAGGGGTGTCAAACTCAAGGCCCGTGGGACCCTGATCTGGCCCAAGGGGTGCTTAGATCTGGCCCACAGCAAAAGAGCGGCCTGCGATTCCTCTGCCAGCGAAAATGGGCTCCCGAGCTCCATTGTTGGCTGTGACAGTCTCCTGCAACCCTCTGCCAGCATAAACAGAGCATGGGAGATGTGCAGGCACCCTCCCACGCTCTGTTTATGCTAGCAGAGGGTTGCAGGAGGTTGTCACAGCCAAAAATGGAGCTTGGGAGCCCATTTTCGCTGGCAGAGTGCACGAGCCACCACAGGCGGCCCCGACACAAGTGGTATTGAGCTGGCCACGCCCACCCCAGCCACACACACCCTGCTCCACCACCCCCAAGGTCAAACACAACCCTGATGCGACCCTCAATGAAATCAAGTTTGACACCCCTGGTATAAGGTTTGCTATCTGAGCAAGGGGTTGGACGATAAGACCTCCAAGGTCTCTTCCAACTTTGTTGTTCTGTTATTGGCACCATGTATTAGATTCGGTCAGGGGGCGAATCAAAGTGTGAAGTGCTGTATGTTAGCATTTCAAGGTTTCACCCAAATGATTTTCTAGCTAAAGATCTTCTCGACAACTACAAAAACATGTTTTTAAGTTATTATTCAGATTTACATGGGACTATTTCTACCAGCCTTAATAAGGAAGGTGTGTGGGTAAGCAGATCTAGGAGACACACTGTTAAAAAGAATTAACATATGTTTGATGTTTATTATTTACTCCCATGTATGTCTAATCAAAAGCAGGTCTCAATGTAACAAGACTTTCTCTAAGCAACTGGCAAAAGAATGCAATCTCCTTTCACAAATGCTTGTTTATGAAAAACAGAAAAATACAGCTTCCTTTTTTACACAAAAACTGAGCACCTTTTTAAATACTTCGAACTGATTTAAAGGCTGACCATGTTAAGTTTTGGCATTAGGATTTTTTTAAAAAGAAAGCCCTCCCCATCTGGGTCTGAACAGCTCCATGAAAACAGAACATTCCTTTCTCTGGGGGCAGTGGGAAAAAAAAATCTGTGTTAAATCTGACTCATGGATTTTTTTCACAGCTTGTGACTGTAATCACCATCTAAGCCTGTGCGCTTTCCAGGATCAGAAATCTTGTCCATTTCGTTCCTATATGAAACTAAGCAGTTTGCCCTTTTCCTCTACCTTTCCTTCATTGTTGTGATGTAATCGAATGGTATGATAAATACTTTTTCACCAGTTTGGATCCACCCATTCCACATAATGACTGTACCTTGCTGACTTCAAGAAAGCTTCTGGACACACCCTTCTTATCAGAAACTCCAACCATTTCAGGAATGTAAGGGGAGAATTCAACTTCCTTCATAGAAACCTAATAACCTGTAGTAATAAAACTACACATGTAGGATTGGTTTAATCACTCAGAGCTTGACAGTTCACCTTGTCCAGCTCCAAAGCTAGTAGGATCACCCCCTGGACAAAACCTCCCCAGAAACTTGTGACATTCTTTATATTGCAGTGCAATTCTGTAGTACAAATAGAAAAAAAATCTGAAACTCTGTGTCTTTTCTTATACATTCTTGAAATCTGAAAATGAATGAACTTAAAACAGAAATTCATTTGTTTACTTTACAAGAGACAAGTGACCATTGGTATACACTTTTGGCCATGTGAAAAATAATTCCCTTTTTCCCCCTTTTTTTATTCCCTTTTTTTCTTAAGTAACCTACATTTAAAGACAGCAGGTGATTTCCACAAAGCAAGAATCCTGAAATGGGTAATCACAAAGCAGTTGAACTGAAATATTCTGAACTCTCTGTATCCTGTATATACAGAATCCTAAATGCAGGTAATTATGATGAAATTTATTTCATAAATGTATTTAAATGCAGATATGCTCAAAAATGGACCCCTTTGAATTCTATAAAGCAATTTACTCCAAAATCGGGATGCAAAGAATCGCAGCTCTTTCTTTAAAACATAATTTCTAATGATTGTCCAACAATGTTGAGTAAACCTGATATTTTTATTCCATCCCTCCAGAAATTCATTTGTTTACTTTACAAGAGACAAGTGACCATTGGTATACACTTTTGGCCACGTGAAAAAGAATTTTAACTACACAATTATTTGAAACCTAACTCAAATGTTTCTTCCTTTGCAACTTGACATATAAAAGGATCATTAGCTATGGTCCATCAACTAATGGTTTCATGAATATAGAGCTCCACTGATCATCATGGTTTTGGTCAATTAAGGCTTTGACAGTATACCGGTTTGCCAACTTTACCCATAGTCATGCCACTAGCAATATCCTTTGCTAACAGGAAATTATAGTAACAGTACTAGTCAGTCTGGGCACATTTTAAAAGTACAGCCAAGTACAGCCAAAGTTCAGCTTTACCCCAAGCACATTCACTCTATTTTATGCAAACCAAGTACTTCTAACCTAGAGACTATTTTGCAAGCTAGCATAAATTTATCATATTCAAGTTTGTTCTTCTTGCTTTTAAGAAAGTGGTCTTCACTCCCCAAAATTATGCTGAAATAAACCTGTTAGCCAGTCTACATTATCTTTTAGAGGGGTAATTCTAGTCTAGATACTCACACAACATGTGAAACCATCAACCAGGGTTGATGAAGCAGAAATGACCAAACTAAAAGGAAGCAAAGATTCTATGACTTAACTCATATGTATACAACGTAACCATAATCTGATATGTTTGCTTTGGTTTAGAATGATATATGTTATGATACTTTTAAAAATTGTACCTTTTTAATAGCATAAATTGTTCAACATTATTTTTAATTATTATTTATCAAATTTAGCAATATCATAAAGTTGAGTCCATATTTAATTACACTTCAGCTGATCTATTGAAATAAATAAAATTTAAGTTAAATATGACCTATTTAAACCCTGCAGTTCAAAGGAAATTCAGATTTAAAACTCAGATTTCACATAAATGAATAAAAATAGCAAAATGGCATTAAATGTTTGAAATAAACATGTTGTGGATGGCCTGGGTAGGTGAGGAAGTATTAAATGAAGTATTAAGTAGGAAAATTTGATGGCCATATCAGCAATGAAGGTTGCTAGCAAAGGAGATCATTCAGACAATGTGGCAAGAAACTCTTGGGCAACTCTTCTCTGGTTTTGGGCAAGATTGTCAGACCCAACAGCAATCAAGTTGTGGAGCTGTAGTAACAAAAATACAACCAATTAGCTATTCGGCAATTCAAACTACTGGGTAGAAGTTGCCATGGCTCAGCTGATAAGGATTCAACAGTTCTGCGCTACATTAATAAGAGCACTACCTACATTATTTCATCAGTGGCATATCTGTCTGACTTGGTTTCTTTTCTCCTAGAGTGTCTGATCCTGGGCACCAGCCCGTAACATTTTGAAAGGTGTGGGCACTTGGGAGGTGATGCTTGGTATCAATGAAGAAGTGGACCATTGGCTGGAGAGCCAATCTAAATCTTACAGCTATCATATAGCCTAACATGCTGGGAATGACAATTATATCTTGCGCATTCTACAGTTGGACCTAGAAGGACTGCAATGTATACCATTTATTCAAATTTTCCATTGCTCTGGACCTCTGGTTGCTCTAAAGAATGGGTTATGGCTATGTTCAAGACTGGTGATCATTACTGACTGGATTTTGATAGACTGTAATAAGGGATGGTGTGAGCTAGAGTGTACCTGTCTCTTCTCTCCCTGGGAAGAAGCAGAAGGATAATAGTGACTTCTCACTTTCCCAAACTAGTCTGACTAGTTCGATTGGGATTTTAGCTATCCCAGTGAAACAGAGAATTACATGAATAACAAAGTGGGAGGCCAGCAAATTTTACAGTGTTAGTTATGGTAAATACCTAGATATTTTTGTAATAGCCTTCCTGTTCCACAGAACAAGGCATTTATATTAGCTTGAATCAAAGCTCTTTCCCTCAAATGTGATCATGGGAAAGGGTCATTTTTGTATTTGTTTGAATACGGAAATCAAATTCATTAATGATGCCCTCCGGTTTTGATTCAACATTTTAAGTTTATTGTGCCACCTTTCAGAAAAAAAGTAAAATCAAGCCCAACCAGCTATTATAGAATAGCTATTTAAATTAATTTATTAAAATATCTAGGAAAGTTGCAAAATATTGAGTAGTATTTATTACTATTAGAACTTCTGGGTACGTCCTGTAGCCAATAATATCCAGATTCAATTTTACACATTCCTTTATAAAGCTCATTTGTCTGTCACTTATTCTATGAAACTCAGTATATTACTTTAGCATAGGGGTAGTCAACCTTTTTATACCTACCTCCCACTTTTGTATCTCTGTTAGTAGTAAAAAAAATTTCTAACTGCCCACCAGATCCACAGTAATGGTGATTTATAAAGTAGGGGACAAAACCCCTACCACCCACCATGAAAGCTGGAACGCCCACTAGTAGGCGGTAGGGACCAGGTTGACAACCACTGCTTTAGCATGATAATCCTGAATAAAGTAGCCTGATCTATTTATAGTTATGGTTTGTTTTTTGTATTTTTAATAATATATGTGCCTATGTGTGTGTATGGGGGAGGTGTATAAATAAACAAGGAGCTTCTAAACTAAAAGGCTTATGAGATATATTAGCTTCTATACACTTGATGTAACAGACTGAAATTTATTCATACAATGACTTCATAAGAGTCCATGAAAGGAAGCCCTTCATTTTCATTTTTTAAAGCTTTAATTCATTGCAGTAGAATATGAGCTAAATACTGGACACTGTAATTGATCCATTGAACCCTGTAATTGATTCATACCTAACTGTATCACTTTGTCAAATGAATATATTTTAACCAGAAAAATGTCTTTAAAAAAATAAAATATACCATGGCATAATCATCAAGCACAGCTAGACACAGGGGTCCAAATCAAAAGGAATATTAATGCAATAAGATAAAAAAGGTTTATTATACAAAAATAAATTATTCAAAAATTAGGATATAAAAGATATTTCTAGATTAGTAGGCACTTATTTGTTTGTTTGTCAAATGTACAAGATAACAAGTATAAGTATAAACATAAAAAAGAACAAGGGAAGTAAATACAGATAAATGGGGACAGTAAGACAGGGATGGTAGGCATGCTGGTGCACTTATGCACGCCCCCTTTAAGGACCTCTTAAGAATAGGGTGAGGTCCATGGTAGACAGTTTGATTATTATTTTCCTGGTCCTGATCTTTTTAAGTACCTATTCATAGACCTTCTTACAACAGCCTGTTTGAAAGAAAATGTTTTATTATGAGCAAACAGCCAGTAGTTTGTGCCCATAATTCATTATTTATCCAGTGATGATTTTCCACAACCTTCCTATTCTTCTATAAATCTTCCATATGATCTCCCAGCATTTCTGGTTTTGCCATGACTTATCTTCATTCCACAGCACAATGTCTACATGATTTTTTTGCCTTGATTGGGATCCTTTTTTCAGGCAAAAGCCGCATTATGGTTGTGTAAATCTTTCACCTGGATTTATTGTGTAAATCTTTCACCTTGGCTAAAATGAGGCCAAGCACGATGATAAATTGGGCCCATTGTGTTTATTCAACCCACGCCGTCCACACAACTACTGCATAGCTGAACACAACAGATCTTGGAGTCTGCATCCTAATGGTCCACCCTGTCTGTTTTCTCCCTGATCAGGATTGGGCTATGGGCCTCCTTAGGATCAAGGCTTCTGGACTAATATTTCTTCAGCTAAGAAGTTCCTAGGGAGTTGTTGGAAAATAAAACTAACGAGAAAAATCGTGTATTCCTTGCTGGCTGTCGGGAAAAAAAAGTACAAAAAGAGGAATTATACAGAGGCTTCTTGTTCTGAAACTTGCGCTTCCACCTGCAACCCCCACTTGCGGACAGAATTTCCCGATCTCTTTCCCCCAATTAATAGTCTACGGCGTAAACCAAACGCGCATGCGCCCTCCTCTAATACCTTCTTTGGAATCCAGGCCAGCAGGTATTTCACCTTTCCGCCGGGCGCAAGCGCATTGGTCAGTCCCCCACCCCCACCCGTTGGCCCTGCTTTAGCAGGTGTATCGCCTCTTTTTCCTTTCTCCCGCAGAAGCAAGCGCGCAGGCGCATTAGGGCTCGCAGGTGCGGCGCTCTCCGCCCCCCCGTCCCGCGGATGGCCCGCGCGCACGCATGCGTGCCTTTGCTCACCGTCTCACCCACCCGCAATCCCGATTCCCCCTCCTCTTGGAGGTGCAGGTGGCAGCGCTAAACAGCCCGGCCGGCAGAGAGACGCACGCACGCACGTACGCACGCCCCCTCTGCTTTAGCTCCCGGGCAGGCGAGCTCGCGTCGGCTATTCCGCAGAGCCAGGCGGGAGGAGGCGGCGGCTTTAGTGGAAGGAGGCCGAGGTGCGAGCCGCTGCCGCGCTCCCCCCCCCTCCCCTTTCGCTTCGCCCCGCCGAGCCGACCTTCGAGTTCCCGCGTGGCATGAACCGGGTCCAACGAGGTGGAGGAGGCGGTGGTAGCGGGGGAAGCCGCGGCCTCGGCACTATGGAAGTGAAGAGCAAGGTGGGTGGCGTCCGCCAAGGGGAGTGGGGGCAGGAATAGGCTTCCTGGTGTATGGCTTCAGTGGCTGGGGGGGGGAGCGGGAGAGAATTCACCCCAACCCACCCCCCAAAAGCCCGATTTTTTTTAAAAAAAATGTAGTTAAAGGAGGGAAGAGAGCATTGCAAAGAGGCGGGTGTCTTGTTTCGGGTGGGTACTAGGAAGGGTTTCGTTTTGGCTTTTATTACCTCTTTGTAGCGGGAGGGGGGAAGGCAGAAATGTGTTCCTGACCATGTGAAGAAGGCATTTCTACTGAGGACTTAATAATCCCACCCGCCTACTCGCCCTCGCATTGTACCTGCTATAAGGTGTAAGGAAATATTTTCGATCAGAGATGGTGAGTACAGTTCACAGCCAACCTTGAATTTCGACGTCTTTCCTTTTTTTTTTTTTTAAAAAAAATCAGATTAGGGTTAGGATGTGATTATATACTAAGAAGAAACAACATTCTATGTGTGTTTCCTGTATGGTTTGATGATAAATTGCCCACCCCAAACAAACTCAGCTCATTTTTTTGTCACTAAAACCTACCCCCTCCTTATAACATGTTAGGTGACATTCATATGGGATTAAGTGTCAGTCGGAAGATGAGTAGGGTAAGGATTGGGTCAGCAGAATCGAGCTTCATTAAAAAAAAAAAGTACTTTAAATGAGTAGTTGCAACAATTGCACTGTAGGAATTCATTAGAAGTTGACTTAATTCTTCTGAGTTAAGTATTTACCATTTTGTTTTGTACAGGAAAATGCTCTTGTCTTTATAGTGTGTGTGTGTGTGTGTGTGTGTGTGTAAAGATACAGTAAAAAGCTTTAAAAAGAGCATGGATGATTATGGAAGTAGGAGAGGTAGACCAATATTCATGATTGGTATCAACTAATAGGGTGTGGTTATGTGTAAGCATTACCTCTTTGCCACAGTTTGCGTTCCCCTCTATGCACAGCATATTTGTTCCATGCTGTAATAACTAGTTTTGCCCAAACAGAAGAATCTCAGTAATTGTACTAGAATTCTGTCCTTTTGCTATTTGGGGGGGAGGGAAGTATTGTTTTTAATCAATTATCTGTCTTACCTGAGGAAGCAATGATTAGTCATCATATCCATTTCCAGGCATAGCCGTTAATCCACAGATTCTGCATTGTGCCATACAACCTTAGATGACATTTTAAAAGATGTGATGTACTACATTATTCAGAAGTGGTCCTCAGTGTCTTGATTTTTTTTAACTTTAAACATTTTTAATCTGGTTGCAGATCAGATCTCATTTTACAAACTTGTAGAATCTCTTATCAAAAAGGGTATAAGGGATGCCATTTTGAGACTTCTGTTTCCTTTAGCCATGTTAATTTAGCTATAGCTTTGACATTAACTCGGCAAGCGTTTTTGAAATTGTGCACACCTAGGTGCTTGAGTTCTGATATTAAAAGTGAACAAAATTGATGTAATAGAATTTTACAGTGGATTATTTTTTTAAAAAGCATAGGCTAATTTCCATTTTAGGGGATTTTGGAATACTCAGTGGCCCTGTCATTTACTAACTATAAGCTAATTGTATCTGTACAAAATAGCTACCCTGAGGTGATTTCTAAACTTCTGTGTTCTTATACACACCCAAGTACATTATACTTTTCTATAGATTAAGCTGCCCTTGTATTATTTGTGTAGTCATGCCACAAATTAAAGTGGTACGCTGTGATACACATGACATTTTGAGTAACAGGATGTGTCATACTATAGTCTGACTAGGAGAGAACATTTTATCATTCATTTACTTTTGTGTTAGCTATTAGTGGAGTGGGTGAAGTGTTTTGGCATTGCTGTTAACAACTGAGGAATAAACTATGTTTTGACAGTAATCGCTATGAGTTATAGTTTAAATCCTTTTATTGAAGATTGCTAAAATTTTAGATAAGCAACAAATGTGATCCTTAAAACACATTTTAACCTTGCATCCAGGATTTTAGATTTAATGAGAAATGCAATCCACATATTCTTGTTCTCTTCCCTATAGTAAGGTTTACCACTCCTTTAAAATATTAATCCATCCCTAGTCTAGCTTCTCTGTATTGTATTTCCTATATTCTTTTTAACTTTCTTTTTACTAAGACAATTAATTTTGCTTGCACTGGTCACCATAACCCAATAATATATGTATTTTATAGATTGGCTGAATTTCTAAACTGCTAGTTCAAAGCTTTCCAAAAATGAAATAAATAAATTCCAAGCTGTATCTGAGTAACAATATTTCACGTGTATTGCGACTTTCATGTTTCTTTTGAACATACACTGTTGCATACAGAAAATATGGCATGAAATCAAACTTTCTTAAGCCTCTCATGTTTATTTCTTTAATTATGAATAACAAAAGCTAATGAGTATTAAATGTTTGTTTATCTTTTCCTAATAAATATACAACTGTTAATGATCTGTAGTGAAGCTTGATGAAAATAGATGAGAAAATATTTATAGAATGATACAAAAGGATAATAAAGCAGAGAATTGGGGATATTTTTTGTACATGCATACATTGAATTTTGTACAGTCCAAGAATTCACTGTACATGAATAATCCAAATTGGGAAAAACTGGCTGGCACCAGTCAAGGTGAATATGTTCCATCCGTGTTATATTCCTGTGTAGTAAGTACAATTATTTCATGACAGCATCTTCAACAGTACTTGCACTTTGAGAGGATATCTAGCACTATAAATATTTTTATACTTACAAAGTTAACTTGGGAAACTGAACAATCCTGAAGGTGTGGGACAGACTTAAGACAACCTTTTATCCTGAACAAGACTGGAGCCTAGAAATATCATATTTTTCCCTTTCATCTTTCATCTGATCCTTGATCTTTTAACTATGGCATGATGATGTGGTCAGGAGAAGAGATTTAAATCTCTATTACCCTCTTAAGTATATATCTGTTAATGATCTGTAATGAAGCTTAATAAAAAATAGATGGGAAAGTAGTTATAGAATAAAGTAAAACAAAGCAGAAAAATTATGTGTGTAATTATTTTATAAATACAAGAAATACACAAAGATATAAGACAGCATGGAGGGAAATGAAATGGCATGCAAGAAGAAAAGCGATAAGCTAAAGGAGCAATCTTCCATAGCATTCTAACAAAGATGGAAGAGTAATAATAAACGCAGACTCAGATTTCTTTACTAAAAAAATCAGATTTCCCGGCCTGTGGAAAAAGTATCAAATCTCAAACAAATAAGTGGACAATGGAAAGCCAATGTGTGTCAATGGTTATGGTCTCAGATCTAGTTTTTCGCTCTTTTTGGAAGGCTCCCTTGATGACTTTGCACCAATCGCTTTCTCTTAATCCACTTTTTATATCATACAAGATTATTGCTGTTATAGGACAAAAATAAGTCTTTTCTGTTACTTTGATATAAGTACACACTGAATAAAAATACTAATATTGAACAAGATTGGCTTGGATTGGATCATGGAAAAGTGAGGGAACAAAACATAAATGTTGCAGAGTAAATATCTGGAAACAGCCTATAATTCTACCAATATGGTAGAAGTTACTCATACAGTTTTTTTAAAAAAATAGATACACAAGTATGACAACACAACACATCTGTTTAGCTTGATTATTGTATAATATAAACTTAATATACTGTATAGGATTTTATTGAGTTAGAAAATTTATATAGTTGCTTACTTGCCCACAGCAGTTCTAGACAGCTTACAAACAATAAAGATGTTTACAAGGAAGCAAGATGGTTTGAAATTAAGGCAATTTATATAAATGCTTTACAACCAAGGTGGAGTATTGAGGTTGATCTCTTGCAGACTAGTCAAACTTATAGGATTATTGTGGTGAAAATAGAAGGCGGGAGGTATTCTGGGTTAAACAAAGGTGATATATAAACCTAATAAAAAAGACTTCACAGGGATGATTTTTTATTTCTTTGATCAGTTCATCTATATGTGATAACTCTTTTCACAACTAGCTCTAAGTACATCATATTATTGACTGCTAAAATTATGAACCCTACCCTTTCCTGAATTAGGAAGAGCCATTCATATTTGCTAATGCCTTGATCATCTAATTGCAGTGTGGTCTACACCAAAGTGCCCTTGAAGAGCACTTAGAAGCTTCAATTGACCCAATATGTAGTAATGTAGACATTTATGAGTGCTCCTCAGTATGCTCTGTTGTACCATTGGTCCCCTGATCCCCCAAATTGGCTTCAAGGCGACAGTTACCACCTATAAAGACCTTCATGAGGCAGGGCTATTTGTGGAACCTCCTTCTCTGATTATCTCTGTCTATCTCACTAACTCTGGCAAGCGCCAAGTTCCGTCTATTAAGCAATACCATCTGGTGGGACTAGGAAGCTTGTCTTCTCTGTCATTGTGCCTGTCGTTTGAAACACCATATCCCTTAAGATTCACCTGACCATAATCCTGATCATTTTGTATATCTTTGTAAACCTGGATGTTCTCTTAGGTCCGGGTTTCTGGAAATTGGTTGAGCCTATCTGTGAAATTTTGTTTAGTATAGCTGTTACGGGTAGTCCTCAACTTACAACCACAATTCAGCCCCAAATTTCCATTGCCAAGCAAGACAATTAAGTGAATGTTGGCCCATTTTATGATCTTTCTTGCCTCAATTGTTAAGTGAATCACTGCAATTAAATTAGTAACATGATTGATTAGTGAATCTGGCTTCCTTATTCATTTTGCTTATGAAAGGATGCTGCAGCCATCATAAATACATGCCAGTTGCCAAGTATTCAAATTTTGATCTCCTGACCATGGCGATGCTGTAAGAATTGTGTGAAAAACAGTCATAAGTCATTTTTTTCAGTGCTGTTGTAACTTCAGTCACTAAATGAATGATTGTTGGTTGAGGACTACCTGTATATGGATTTTGGTTATATTGTTTTGATTGCTATCCTGTTGTTGAGCTCCATCATTGTTGATTGACAGAATCTTTATTAAAAGCTTGGCCAGGTCATAAAGGAGAGAAAGAAGCAGATATGACACTAATTCTACTTCATCAGGCCAGAGAGGCAGACAAATTGGAGTGCTTTTAAACTCCTTTCCAGCTTCATCAAACCTAGCAAGTGAAGGCTTTCTGTGAGTTGGACAAGAAAATAACTATGGAGAATAAGTCTGTTCTAAACAAAGAAGGGCTAGAGCTTAAATCTCTCTACCGATCAACATTAAAAATTCGTAGATCCCCATTAATGCTTGTCGCCTTTGACTATGTAAAATGGTTTTGTAAAATCAAGGTGGTCAGGAATGTCTTGAAGATTAAGGCAAAAATCTCCAGCAGCAAGTCTGCATATAAGCCTCTATAAAATTTAAACTAAATTCGGGCCTCAGTGAAGTTGGAAATGTATCAAGTTTCTTAAAAATTTAGGCCAGTCAAGTTGAAATGTTCTTTGAAATTCACATATACTTGAACTTCAGTTTAAAAACTGATCAAACATGCATATATAAAAATTTCCTACTGCTAAAAATATTAATTTCTGTTACTTTGGCTCATTATAATTTCTGTTAGATTTTGATAGGTGAGGGCGGTTGGTTTGTATTTTGCTTGGTTTTCTGCATTTTGACTACTTTGGTTTTAAAGGTTTAGCATGTTATCTTGATATGTTTTTAAACCTTGCTAGACTAGACAGAGAAAAAGTTGAAAAAATACCCTGGAAGAAGGTAATGACCAATTGCTTTAATTGATGCTGTCAGTAGAGCTGGAAAAACATCTTTTATCTTTAGGGTTTCTCAATTGATTGAACTTAAATGTAGAAAATATCATTTGAATCTTTTCTCTGCTGCTATTTCTGTCAAAGGCGTTGTGAAGTGTACAGAGTGAAGCATATGGAATATCCACAGGTGCTACTATTGGAAAAGGAAACTTATATTTATAATTTCCTCTTCTACTTGTATACCTGATATACAGGCTTAAATAATTGTGTAGGTGACATGCATGAACCAAAAAAATCGAGCATCCTGTCCATTCAGGTGTAAAATGTTGTTACTACATTCCTTATTAAATAATAGCCTCCAAAGCTAGGAAGGTAATGATTTAGAAGGTTGTAGAGAACTACTTTGGTATTTCCTTTCAAAATAAATTTCAGACTATGAAGTGAGCGAGCAAGAACATGGAGGAGCATTTTGTAACAGAAGAGGATGTAGAATTCAATTGCAGTGGAACCTGAAAAGGGGAAACGGCTTAGGAGATTTACTGTGTAATCCTGTGCATACTTATTGAATAGCCAGATTGTGTTGAATAGAGAACTCATTTGTGGGTTTGTATTTTGGAAAGAGAAAAATACAAATGTATGGATGCATTTGTTTGCTGTGCCATAATTACTGCTTTTCAAGTTATTGAATATCGTGTGTCAGATCTTGTATGAATGTCAAGAAGCTTAGGGCTAGTGAGAATGGGGAAGACCAGTGGCTTGACATTTATTTATTTATTTGACAAAAATGTATATTTTCTTACTCTTAGTGACTTGGCAGCTTACAAAAATAAAAACCCAATATAAAAATAATATAAAGTAATAACCTCACCCCACCCCCTGGCAACAACAGTCAAATAAACTACTTGATGAGCTCCATCCCATTCTGGGTTCCCTAGGCCTGTTGGCAAAACCAGGTTTTCAGAGCCTTGTGAAAGAGTGTCAAAATGGGGACCAAACACCATCTTCATGCGGATGATGTTTCACAAGAATGGAGCCACCACAGAAAAGGCCCTCCTTCTTGGTCCTTCTGGATGTTTTTCCTCCCTCTGGAATATAATGTGGAAACAGTTGCCCTGTTTTGCCATGTTTGATTGGCAGTTTCCTCATCTTATTTCAATGGGATTCTGGGCATGTTGTGTTTGTGTATTACTTTTCCTTTAATGTGTGGGTCTGTTTTAAAGGGGTATGGGAACTTTTTTTGTTTTGTGCTTTATTTTCATTATTGATAATAAAATTTATATTTCATTATTGTACACTGCCCAGAGTCATTGTGGTTAGGCTAGATTTTTTAAAAGTTGAATAAATTATATGCAGTTTCAGTGTGTTTTTAGCTTCTCAGATTTTAGCTCAATCACTTGAAAAGTAAATATAACTGAAACTCACAAATTTGCCTGAAATGGAAAATTATTCAGCCCATATTTCTGATCTTGTAGGGTGTTCTTGTATAAGAGAAGCCCTTGATGCTCTCTGAGCCTGGTTGTTTGTTTGCAGATGTTTCATGATGATATTATTTCGTGAAGTAATGAAACATCTGCAAGCAAACAACCACACTTGACATCAAGGACTTCACAGTTCAACCCTGAGCTGCATATATTCTATTGCATCATGATAAGTGGGAATTCACTATATACCACATATGAAGTGTTTTGGGATGTAGAGACCACAGAAGGATAAAAGAGGGAACATCAGTGAATGAGAATGGTACTATAATGCAAAGTTAGATAGACATTTCAAAAATGATTGAAAACAATTTTCATTTTCTTATCTTGGATGCAATCCCCACCCTGTATTTGACAATTAGACAGTGATAAAGTATTCTGATACATTTCCTGTTATCTGAGTGTGACTAATGTTTTCTGGTTCTTATAGTTTGGTGCAGAGTTCCGACGTTTTTCTTTGGAAAGATCAAAGCCTGGCAAATTTGAGGAATTCTATGGATTACTTCAGCATGTTCACAAAATACCTAATGTTGAGGTCTTAGTTGGATATACAGACATTCACGGAGATCTCCTACCAATTAATAATGATGACAACTACCACAAAGCAGTCTCTACTGCTAATTCTTTGCTTCGGATTTTTATTCAGAGAAAAGGTAAGCATTTAATTAGTGCTACAGCCTTTAGTGAGCTTCTTTATGTCAAATGTGTGCTGTTTTTTGTTTTGTTTTTGCTGTAATTACACTTAGTGCTGGCTTGAGAACTGAATCATTTGAAATCCTAAATTACGTCTCCGCTTTCTTCTTGTTACATGATCTAAAATTGTATAAAATGCAGTGGGTTCCATCTTGTTTTATTTTGTTTCAGTACACAAGATTAAATAGAAAGGTGCTATCCCTCCCCCCACATTTTTCACAGCACATGATTTGTCAATAGAAACACCTTCAATTTAATCTTTGGATCATGCCTTATAACTTAAATATCATCCTCACCTCCTTTGCAGCGTCTGAATTTTGTTTGCTGAACTTTATCATGAAGGAATAGGTGCACAATAGTGATAGTTAAATGTCAAAATAAAAACACTAGCACAATTACATGAAAAAATGTAATTTTATTATCTTAGTTAGCATATTAAGAAATAGAGCCTTAATCTAAGTTTTAAAATTATTCATGGCTATCTAGTTGTTGTTTTTTAAAAAGCTCCATTGAAAAGCATCTTTTATTTTTGTTATTAGATTTTTATCTTGTTATCACTTTTTCACAAGTAACTCAATGGGGTAGTTCTACCTCCTTCCCTTTCCCCCCACAATAACAACCTTCGTGGCGGGTTGGGCTGAGAGGGAGGGACTGGCCCAAAGTGACACAGCCGGCTTTCATGCCAGATGTAACACCTCTGATTCTGCCCTTCAGATCCAGTCAGCTGAGGTTGGATCAAGAAGGAGCCTCTTGGCCCCTTTGTGTTTTCAACTCTTGCCCAAATGGAAGAAGCTACAGTTTTTAAGTGATGTTTACCAACCAGATAGATACACTGCTTCCTTAGGCAAAGAAGAAGAAAAAATCTGGCTGTCTTTGTGTGAAATGAGTCTAGCTCTTCTTTAGATGAAACATGTTATATTAGGCTAAAAAAATTCTTTGAATTAGATTGCAATTCTTATGAACTGTTTTTCTCAAGAAGAACGGAATGAGTCTCGTGAAAGAGGAGAAGGAAATAAAGTTAGCTGATTATACCTGATGCTTATATAAGTGAGCAGCTAAAGGAGAACTTCCTACAGGAAGTGAATCTCAAATTAGTAGGAGAGCACAGTCCGAACTTGCATTAAATGTGGAAGTACAGGTTGTCTTCGACTTACAACCACAATTCATCCCAACATTTTGGTTGCTAAGCGAGACAGTGAAGTGAGTTTTGCCCCATGTTAGGACTTTCCTTGCCACAGTTAAATGAATCTGGCTCCCCCAATGACTTTGCTTGTCAGAACGGTGCAAAAGGTGATCATGTGACACCACAACACTGCAACATTTAACAGATTTAACAGATGATCAGAGTTGGAAGGGACCTTGTAGATCATCTAGTCCAACCCCCCACCCAAGCGGGAAACCCTACACCATTTCTGACAAATGGCAGTCCAATCTCTTCTTGAAAGTCTCAAGTGATGGCGCTCCCACAACTTCTGAGGGCAGGCTGTTCCATTGATTGATTGTTCTCACTGTCAGAAAGTTTCTCCTTATTTCCAGGTTAAATCTCTTCTTGTTCAGTTTCCATCCATTATTCCTTGTCTGGCCTACGGGCGCTTTAGAAAATAGCTTGACCCCTTCCTCTCTGTGGCAGCCCCTCAAATATTGGAAGACCGCTATCATGTCTCCCCTGGTCCTTCTCTTCACTAGACTAACATGGGAGGCCACAATGGTTCTAAGTGTGAGAAAATGGCCATAGGCCACTTTTTAAAGTGTCCCTGTAACTTTGAACAGTCACTAAACAAATGGTTGTAAATCAAAGGCTATTTGTAATAAACACCGAAGTAAATTATCTCAGGATAGATACGTGCATTCCAATCAAAGCAGTGAGAACTGTGGTTGCTCTCTATGAAATGATGGACAGATAAGAATGATCTGGAACAAAGGGAAGAATCTCAAGAGGAAAGAAGGAAGAAAGAACCATTTTTTGTGACTCCATTATACTTTTTACATGGAGGACTAGAGAGGTAGAAATCAGCAATAGAACCTACAAATACATTGGGCAATGGGAACTGGGTGATGGTTCTTGGCAAATGTGCTGAGGAATGAGGGAGTTTCTGTTTTTGGACACACCGACAGAAAAAGCCTTGTTTCCAGTGACCACTGCTTTGACTCCCTCCCCCCCCCCACCCCCAGGAAGGAAAAATGGGAGATGGATGGATGGAGAGATAGATAGATAGATAGATAGATAGATAGATAGATAGATAGATAGATAGATAGATAGATAGATAGATAGATAGATAGATAGATAGCAAAGAGTAAAGAACATTTGGGAATACTTTTGTTGTCTTAGTTCAAATGTAAGTTTATTTGACAGGGCTTGAAATATATTTATCTGATATAGCTAATAAAACGAAAAATCCATTGGTATTTCAACTTTTCTGTGAGTCAGGTTTGACTGATGTTCTCTTGTTCAACGTACCCTTGAGAGCAAACTTATTTGGCTACTGTGAAATATGTATTAAACATAATGATGGGGACGCTGAATAGTGAATGGTGGCTGAACATTAGTAAACAATGGAATACACATTCCAGTGGCCAATTTCATGTATAGTCAGTGTATCAGGTCATTGTATTGTACTCTGGAATCTAAATAGCTTGGATATGCCAAGATAGTGTCTATTTCTGTGTTTTACAGTCACACAAAGAATCCATTCTGCTTCTGAGTGAAAGCAGAGGCCAGTTGGTTGCCCTAGTCACTCTCCTTCAGTGGCAAGTCATAATTATTGAACCCAGAGCCGAATAATCCCATTGTTTACACAACCATATATTTAAGGCCACAGTCCTAACAGAAGTAACTCCCATTGTATTGTATGCATACAAGTAAAAGATGTTTGCAGTTCTGCTCCCTCTTGTTTTCTGATATCAAAGATTGTTCCTGGTGTTTGTGCTGTGTTTTTAGTTTCCCAGCATTTCTGTCCTATGTATTTCCCCCAGTGTCAATTTTGATAAGATCTAAGCTGAATTTCTTGAAGTAAGAGACTGATTCATAAGTCAAATTTAGCAACTGTGGCTAAAATCTTTTAATAGTCATATGATTAGGGCAAATAATCCACTTTGTAGGGTTGGGATTAAACATTTAAGCTCCATGTATGTATATTGCTTATCTAACAATTTATATATAATGCATCCATATTTTCTGGTGAACTACCTTAAAAGAGTTTTGCAGTTCTAAGTTTGGATAGGAATCAGTTTCTGTTTCTTCCAAAGACATCGAAATTTTATATTGCTTTTCAAATACTGAGAACTGATTCTTACAGTATATTTGTTCAGTGTTTTTTTTTAATCACAGCACTGTACTGGCTAAAATATTAGTACATTTTAGGGGATCGTATGTGGCAACCCTCTGGGTTTTAGTTCCTAACCTGTGGCTAGGCTCATTATAAATGTTAATCCTTTACCTCCCCCTAGCCTAGCCTGTATTTTATCTGTAGGAAAGGTTTTGAAATAATTGTGTCCTCTTAGCTTCTGTTCATTAACTGCTTGGTAATTTAGTATTTTGTACAAATTCTAAAAACAGAGATTGTATGTAGTAAAGGACGTCATTTACAATTATGCTGTACAGAAATGTTTTCAGTACACAAGTCTTGGTACATTAAAATATATGAAACAGAATTATTTTGAAATGAAAGCTGACAGCCTGGGTTTGAGTCCCAAACAGCGTGCAACAGAGCCCATTTCTTCTGCCCACCTAGCAGTTCGAAAGCATGCACATACAAGTAGGTAATTAGGTATCACTTCTGTGGGAATATACCAGTGTTCTGTGCACCTCAGCATATAGTCATGCCGGCCATGTGACCGTGGAAGTGTCTTCAGATGACACTGGCTCCCTCGGCTACGAAACAGAGATGAGCAACACCCCTTAGAGTAGGACAAAACTCGACAGAGGAAACCGTTACTTTTATGTTTTAATTGCAGTTCTTTGACTCAACTTGATTCTTAGAGAATAGGTTGCTTTTTGCTTTTATGTATCTGAACTTAGTGCAAAGTTTCTGCACATTACATTTAGTTATGCTAAATGAGATTTGTATAAAATTATGATCTCAGGAAGCTTAGGAAGAAGATAACCAGAATCTGTTCTCTCTCATTCTGGAGTGCAGGACATAGAATAATAGATCTGTGGTAAGGGGAAATAGATTTTCATTGAATGCTACAAAAAAAACTTTCCTAAAATAGAAGCAGTTCACAGTGAAATCAGTTACCTAGAGAGGATAGTCTCCCTTTTATTGGATCGGCTCAATCAGAGGCTAGGTGACAATCTGTCTAGGATGGTTTAATTAGGATTCCAACCCTAAACAGGGGATTGTCTTAGCTGGCTTCTTTCAACTCTATGGTTAAAAATAGTTTTTCTGACATAAAATATTCAGAATGATTGATTATAGTACAGTTAAAGAAGACATGCTTGCTGAAATGTTAAGAGTTAAAAAAACTAGTTCAACATGCACAATAGCATTAAGAGAAGTAATCTGATAGTTTAGACTTTGCACTGAAAGCAGCGTTTTGTAATGATACTCCTTAGCATATGCAACTTTTCTACACATTTGCAAAAGGCTGTGTTTTCTTATCAGGCTTAATTTTTGCTAAGGAATTTAGAATGTGTGTCTCTTGATAAGGAGTACCTCCAAAGTTATGCAAGAAATCTGTGTATGAATGTATATCCCCACCACACACACACTGCCTCTCTGGAACCTGTAATTTCCTGGGAGGCAGAATGGAAAGGGCAGGAAATATTAAACTCTGATAGCAGATATCACCTCATTAGAGAAATGACCTCATTAAATGCAGATAAAGAAACTCTGTCTAGTGTTACTTTCCAATTAAGCAAAGAATGTAATTTCTCAATTATGTGTTCATCCAAGAGATATAAATAGATGTATATGCACTTTAAAAAACCCTCACACAATCTTTGCTTTTAAACCTTGCATATATTAGCATAAGGTGATACACTTTAATAGCACTTTTCTTTTAATGTTTGCAAGTGTTTGCATTTACTGTTATGCTTGCAAAAAATATGGAAGCGGGGAGCTTTTCACTTCCTTACTATTTGTATAACCACTGGCAGAACATTTATGAATTCCTACCTCTTGTACCATAGAAGTTTTGTACAAATGGAAGTTCACGATGGGATACAAAATATGACTAATAGTTGGTGCACGTTAAACAATAAAAAGACTGGCTCCGCAGCAAATTCATTTATGAATGAATGTATTAATAAGCCAATCATTGCTTGGTTAGACAACTCAAGTATTAATACTGAACATAAACTCTGGATGTGTCCTCTCAAGAGATGAAAAAGTGTTCTTAGTTTGTTCCTGGATTTGTTTTCTGGTGTCTTAATAATGGAAAAGGCTGAGACCTACATAGAATGGTTTATTAACCCTATTTGCTCAAATGTAGATTGCATTAGCACAAGCTAATGCTAAAACAACCTTATAAAGTTTACTGTGACTTTCAAAATATTCAGACAAAATAACCATTTTTTAATCACTTTTCAAACAAAAAGAGTTCCAAAAGCAAGGGCAGAAGTGGGGAAGTGGTTGCATGTTCAACATATAATGGTACAATTCTTATTGTTAATTCATTCTTTCAGAGGAGCTAACAAGCAGTCAAACAATACAGCATAAATCTATATTGTGTTGTAGATGTCTGATAAAGGCTTTGGGTGGTTTAAATCAGTGTAGTTGGTGTTGCATATTCAGCATGTAGATTTTGGTTCATATCAGTGAGTATATTTCTTAAAAGCAGTCCACCTTTTCTGCCCTGTAGGCATTCCTTCTTACTTATGATAACAGCTTTTACTTCTGGTTTCTTACTGCTGCAAATTTAAACTGATTTGTTGCTGTCAGAACAATGGTTCCTCTGTGTGGAAGAATACTCCTTAAAATAAATTATTCAAGGGTTATCACAAAGTTATACAGTCATGCATGCCAGCCTGTTGAGTTTTTAATTATACTGTGTATATATTTACAGAATTGCATGCTCAGCTGTATTTTGGTTTAGGTCAGAATGTCACTCAGACCCAGAAATATAGTTATTTCATGGTAAGCTAAGAAGCTTTCAATAATAGTATGTGACTAAGTTTGTTCTTGGTTAAGCAGCGTCATCTATCACTTGGCATATTGTCTGAATCCATTAAATTATGCTTAAACATCAATTAATCATCTAGAAAAAAGATATGGGATATAGCAGGGGTCCCCAAACTTGGCAACTTTAAGACTTGTGGACTTCAATTCTCATAATTCCTCCGCCAACTATGCTGGCTGGAGAATTCTGGGAGTTAAAGTCTATAAGTCTTAAAATTGCCAAGTTTGAAGACCTCTTGGATATAGGATCAACCCCAGAACATAATTTTCCTTTCTGCTACTTTATTTTCCCCACTGTTTGAGAGACGTATCACCAAAGAGGAATTGACATACTTTAGCTGTAATTTTTGAGATGCTTAGAATATTATATGATCTGAAGAGGAAACCAGTTTTAGGGGTCATATGAACACTGTTTTTTAATAAAAAATGTGTGAGAGAGTTGGTTGCACTGTCTCCAGACTACTGTGTGCTGCTATTGTGCCATAAAACAGATACAGATAATCCTCACTTAGTGAGATATCGGAGACCACTAGTAATTATGATAGATTTAAATGATTTAAATGTAACTTTGTGACCAATTGTACAGTGATAAATGCCTTTCCTATCTGTCAAAATAGAATATCTAATATATGTTTTGAGAACAAGATCTTTCTTTCTATATACATTTTTTCATTATTTTGGATTAAAGAACCTTTCTAATTTAAATGTAGATAACAGTGTCGCTTTTGAAAGAACTTTCAACTTGAATTGAAGCTGGACACTGAGAAAACTACACTTAACTTTAATCTCAGTTAAAAATTTGCTTACCTACTGCTATGTTGGAATAGCTTTCAAAACAGTTTGTATTTCATTTAGTAAATTTTAACATTCTTTGCTCAAAATGATATATAATGTTTTCTGGATCAAATATCAAAGTGATCAAAAGTGATCAAAAACTAAAATGTTAGCTTTAGTGGATGTCTAAAAAATATTTTAAACTATACTGGGAGAATGGTAGCAGTATAAACATTGTAATTGAGGTAACCTGTGACCCCAATTTTTAGGAGCTTAGCCATCTTAATCTATGTAATAAAAACAGGTTTTCATTCAATTGTGAAAAAATACAAAATATATGTACTTAACTATAGTTTTAATCCCAAATTTTGGAAAATAATTGGTTTCTAAAATGGCTCACATTAACAGATAGAGGCCCTCCCTCCAAATTAAAAAAAGAAAAAGAAAGGAAAGAAATCATGTATGCCAGATCAGATAAGCCATAAAGCTAGCATTTTTATCTGATTTTGATGATGGTTTTTTGTGGGGCTGATATTCTTTCTTGAATAACCTTAGGCGAGAATCTCATGCTTCTCCTGCCCTGGTGTGCTTGCCCTCACTTCAACTCTCCCATCGCTTATCTTTAACACCACCACCCCCATCTTCTCTTTTGGGCATCCTGTATTACTCCACATGCCTCTACTGGCCCCACTGCCACCGTCCACTGCCCACAGCTGACTTTGCCATCTTGTTCCTCCTGCTAATGGGCCAAGATCTAGGCACTGGGTGAGGGTGCAGTCCTCGGATACTCACGGGGAGGGCAAGAAGGCATTGAGCCTACTCTGCCGAACGAGCTTGCCAGGCCTGGCTGAGGAAGAGGCAAGGAAATAGTGAGGTTTGGCTCTCTCCATTCACTTATTTCATGTCAGAGTCAAGCAATCTGATCCACACATGTAGAATTCAAGATAACTGCTTTATTATATTCTGCTTATAATACAGGAATCTTTCCAGACTTCTTGGCTTCCTTTGGAAACAGATACATAAGGTTCCATGGAGGTGTGTATGTGTGTGTGTGTGAGAGAGAGAGAGAGAGAGTCTAGATCTCTTGAAGCTATGCAATGATTCAATGCTAATTCCCCACTTGAGTCCTACCTGGGTTGGTTCCCAACATTTTGATACTCCTCACAAAACATCACAACTATATGATCTCTTTTAAATCTCTCTCTGCATCCATTTCCCCATCTTTGCTAAGTATTCTGTCAAAATACAGAAATTCGACTACCTACTCTACTTGTTAGGTATTTCTCACTTTTAGTTATTCGTAGTATTTTTCCTTGATCCTTGAATGTTAATGTTCAGTTCTATAGTTCCTGTTACATTATACAGTATCTGAGCTTTGCAGAAAATCATTTGGTTTCTCAACCAACAACATGGGGTCATTTGTGTATAAACGTAAACATATATTCACAACCCCAACCAGCTCATCTCTAATGTCACCATAAGTATTTCTTATATCAACCAGTCAAGGAACATCACCCATCTTTATTTTATTACCTGCTTAAACTGTTCCCTGAGCATTCCATTTGTTGTAATCATATTTTACTCCCATTATGAAAAGTTCTTGAGGTGTTCAGCAGCCAACCTTTAACTCCATATTCATGCAAGGTATTCAGCTTATCAAAAGGATCACTCAAACCTACAAATGACAGTAGCTTTAATTACATTTACACACTTATTTGTAAGGTGGGTTTGATTTAAATCAAGTCGATTTAAATCATGATTTAAATCACTAGTAAAAAGGCTTGATTTAAATCAACTCAATTTAAATCATAATTTTTAAAGAGTAACTGTCATCTCTGTCCCACAGCAGCTCTACCTTTGACCCGCTATTGACTCACCGACAGTCCCAGTATTGCATAATATACAGCCTTATGCTACATAACTAAGCTCTATTTCATGCTGAATAAACTAAATTATTAATGTATCTTAAATAGAAAACTACCTTTAGATAGATTTTTACTCCAGAAGCATTTTATTAAAATAAATTTGATAAAAATAAAAAAAAATATGTTTTGTTTTTAATCATCGGTTTTTATCCACCCTGTTTCTTTGTACTTTTTAATTAATTCTTACTGAGTTTTTTCAACAGAATTAAAAAGTACAAATTTTGGATGAAAGAAGTATAAAGAAAAGTTATAAGAAAATAAACAAGAAATATGGGGGAGGAGGAAATAGAAATGGAGGGGGGAGACAATTCCAAAGAAAAGGGTTTTGATCTTCCTGATAGCAGTTACAGATTTATACTTTATCCTCTTTCTCTAAGATTACATCATAATTTCCTTCTTTCTATAAGCTACCCTTTCTAATTTTGAAAGCCATAAATCACAAGTTCATTTTTCAGCAAAAAGTCCATTAGAGTTTTCTTGTCGCTAATAAATGGCATTTCTATATTTCTAAAATATGTAATAAATTGAAATTTTTTTTCTGGAATACCTGTCTAACATAAAACCATACTACATGCTCCCGTTTTTCATTTATTTAAGGGATTTCTGAAGCTGCTGCTTTCACAATTTGTGACTCTGGATGGTGGACAGTGATAAAAATCAAAAAGTAAAAACAGAAAAAATGTAATACTATAGAAGATCCTAATAAGCAAACCAAAATACTTCTGATGCATTTTTAAGATATTTCTTCATTTTATTCTAAGCTGTCTCCGTATCCTTTCTCCTTATGCTCGCTTTCCATTTATTCTGTTGAAAAATTTATCTGTTAATACAGGATTTTCTTTTCTGAAATTGTTCTGTCTTCACCCCAGTTACTTTACTTTTCTTCCATACCCTGGACCCAATTTTGACAATAACTTAAAAAAAGGCATGTCACATGTACTAGTTTCTTTTTCTTTACTCAGGATTCATTTTATACACATTCACTATTATGCAACTGATTTTTTTTTTTTTATCCATGGGTTCACTTTATGTACATCCAATTATGCTCCGTAGTTGTTATAAGTGAAAGTGAGTGGGGGAAGACAAAGAGTGAAAGCCGTATTGCAGATTTAAAAAAGATGTTTGCATAAAAATCTTTAAATTGATATGTGATATGGAAGTACAAATGAATCAAATTTTGATAGGTAGATATGTAGATACAGATTTTGTTTTAAAAAAAATCCTTTTCCCATTTCTGTGAATGCACTCTTTCCTTGCTCAAATAACAGACTTGGATTATTTTCTAACTGTTTAGGAACTTGAAATATTATCTGGATTCTTCCACTACAGGTTTAAGTAGAACAGATTAGATTCCATGGAAAACAGCTTCTCGGCATTACTGATATTCTCCCCTGGTTTTTCTAGGTGTTTGAGTTTACAGGAATAAATGAGGTCTCATGGATTTTATCACTGTTCCTCATGAATATGGAGTTTTGCTTAAAGTTTTTACCGTCACAGAACATCACTATGACGGCTTTTGTAAGGAATGCAGATTTTTTTTGTCAAATTATGTAGTTCCTAACAAAACAGAATTATTTACTATCTGTTTCCTGGTGGAGAAACAATTTACATACTATTTTTCTGTGCCAAGTTGTGAAAGACCATAACTGATAATGTGTAACTTGATTGAAAATGAGCTCAAATATGTTTATGTCAGAATAAAGCAACTTTTAGAGTCTTGCAATATCTTCTAGACATCTGTAGATAATTTTCCTGGAAGTATGTATACCCTTATCAAAACAGATTTCAAGATTCTGGTGGTTTTAGCATACTTCAGATGACTCTGTTATGCTGTACCATTGCGTACCAGTTACCTCAGCTCTAATTTTCAAACCACACTGCTCTGAAAGAAGACACTTTTTGTCAAATATGACAAAATAGTTCACTTGCAATATTTACAATGACTATAGAGATACAAGTATTTCATCAAAATGTATTTTCTTCTCTTTGAACTGAAGTATTTTGCAGTAACTGAAGAGCATTTTTCTATGCAGGTTGCTGGGAATATTAGCTTGTGGTTCAGCCACTTGTTAAAAGTATCTTCCAGTGTTTAAATATGTTACTTATTTAGTCTGTTGCCAGTCATTTTGCTTACTCTGGAAGAGGGCAGAGAAGAAAGTTTGTGGAATGGTATTTGTTTTCAGGAGATTAAAACCAGGTCATTTAGCTGTTATCCAGATACTTGGCAGCAATGAGTCCCCGGGCACTTTGCCCATCCTCATGCTTTTTATCCTCATATACTGAAACTTGAAAAGTAAAAACAAAAATGGAACATAGAAGTACATTTGGAATAAAGAATGCTCAAATACATCTCTTACCTCAAATGATTGACTCTTTGTTTAAATACTTTGAGTTTCTGCTTTTCTAGCAGTCATATTTGTGCTACAGTCCCAGAACAAAAAAAAGATCCAAAATCTATAATGGTCCTAATATTATCTTTAAGTGAATTTTTTTTTTAAGAAATTCACAGAACGTTGGAATAACAGGCTGGAAAAGACCCTTTACCATTCTAGACAAATGGTTGTCCAGGCTCTTCTTAAAAACCTCCAGTGATGGAGCATCCACAACTTCTGGAGGGTTTTAAAGCCATTCCACTGATCATTGTTCTCACTGTCAGGAAATTTCTCCTTAGATCTAGGTTGGATCTGCCTTTAATGATCTTCCAGCTGTTACTTCTTGCGCTGCTCTCAGGCAGTTTGGGGAGTAAGTTGACTCGGTCTTCTCTGTGACAGCCCCTCAAGTACTGGAAGACTGCTACCATATCACTCCTAGTCCTTCTCTGCCATAGACTAGATATACCTAGTTCCCGTAACAATCTTTGTACAGTTAACCTCCAAACCCCTTATCATCTTTGTTGTCTTCTCTGCACTCTGTCTAGGATCTCAGTATCTTTTTTGTATTATGGTAACCAGAATTAGATGCAGTGTTCCAAGTGCATCTACCAGTTACCAGTGTGGTATAAAGCAATATGTGATCCTCTGTTGATGAAACCCAAGACTGCATTGGCTTTTTTGGCAGCTGCAGCAGACTTCTGACTTAAATATAAGTGATTGTCCACTATGACACCTAAATCTCTCTCATAGTCACCACTGTTGTTTGGTTTTTCTAGCTTCTTTTACTTTTCTAATCACTGAATTGTCTTTTAATGAGTGATGTTTTAAAAGACTATTTGGAATGTGTCTTGCCTTTTAATAATTACTAACACATTATTTTCTCCTTCTCCTATAGAAGATGCAGACTACAGTGCCTTTGGGACAGATACCATGACAAGGAAGAAAAACGTCTTATCCAATGTGCTCCGTCCTGACAACCATAGGAAAAAGCCACACATTGTTATTAGTTTGCCACAAGACTTCAGGCCAGTATCTTCTATTATCGATGTGGACATACTTCCAGAAACTCATCGCAGAGTGCGCCTTTATAAATATGGAACTGAAAAGCCTCTAGGATTTTATATACGCGATGGCTCCAGTGTCAGAGTAACCCCACATGGGCTAGAAAAAGTTCCTGGTATATTCATATCCAGACTGGTTCCTGGAGGCCTGGCTCAAAGCACAGGTTTACTGGCTGTTAATGATGAAGTCCTAGAAGTGAACGGTATAGAAGTTTCAGGAAAAAGCCTCGATCAAGTTACAGATATGATGATTGCCAACAGTCGCAATCTGATCATTACTGTGAGACCAGCAAACCAGAGGAACAATGTTGTTAGGAACAGCCGGACTTCTGGTAGCTCAGGACAGTCTACTGATAACAGCCTTCCAAGTTACACTCCACACATTGTGCCACGCTACCAACCCGAGGAAGAAGACAGTGATGAAGATGATATAATCATTGAAGATAATGGGGAGCCACAGCAAATCCCAAAAGCTGCTCCATCCAGTGAAAGTCTGGATTCACTGACACAAACTGAGACCCACCATGAATCCATGCAGAACGGCTTCATTTCTTCCAGGGAAGTCAACCTGTACTGTTCAACAAGCAGCATTAATGTGGAATTTAAAATTCAGGATTCCGACCAAAAGACCTTAGAAGAAGATGGGACAATCATCACATTGTGAAAGTGTTTCATTTGCTTTTTCAAATTAAGAGGCCAAAAACTATACCTACTTGGCAGCACCTATACAATATATACCTCTCAATTATTATATTTCAGTGGCTTTTTTATATTAACAGAATGGAGTTGTGATTCACTTCATTTGTTCCATTTTGAAATCTGAGTATTTTTATTTTTTTTGAAACATGGGCTGGCTCTCATCTTACATTTTCAAGACGGAACAATGATCCTACTGCTCAAAATAGTGTAATGTCCTGTTTTCCATTTATAAGGACCAGATTTTGGTTCTTATCATGGGTCTATCTGCATATATTTATCTCATTGCATACATCTTGAAGTCAAATGAGATCCAGCCCCGAAAATGCCTTATTTTAACCTAAAAAATATTAATAAAAGTAATTACAAGATACCACCATTTTAACCAGTGTTCCAATATGTATTAATTAAAAAGTTACAGAATGGTTTAAAATAGATCAAGTTTCAGTTTTCATGAATCTTAGTGCAACTGTTCACACAACTATACTTTGGATTTACTAATGGAATGGTTAGTTGGGAGGTATAACTATTGTTGTTTTTAATTTATGAATCTTTCACTGTATTGTCATTTACTCCTGATGCTGGAGGAATAAATTTCCAGTGGATAAGGCAATTTATTGAAAGCCAGTCAAATTGTTTCTTTAGATCAGGGGTGTCAAACTCACATCACAGTGTCATCACATGACGTATTGGGACTTTTCCCCCCTTCACTAAACGGGGTGTGGCCAGCGTGTGATGCATCTGGCCCGTGGGCTGGGAGTTTTGACACCCCCTGCTCTAGGTCTATCACTTATATCTACCCGTTCATTAAAAAAATGTCATAAAAATTGTTGCAATGCAATCCAAGCCTATTAAAAGCAGTGGGATTTTCTATTGACTTCAGTGGTTGTTGTGGTGTCAGGACCTGGTGTCCTTGAGCAGCTGCAAGAGCCTTGATAGACACACTCTTTTTATCTTGCTCCCCACCCCTACCTGTTTTTAATATTCAGAACTAGAATTAACCTTACCACAGTTTATGTCATTCAATGGAATTAAGATAATTTTGAGAATGCTCATTGCTGCTTGGAGCACTACCAATATACCCAGTGAGCAAGCAACTTCCTTTACTGAAGAGCAGGTCCATTAAAGAACCCTTTGCCCAGAAGGCTACCAGGCCAAGAAATTGACTCTGGGGTTTTATTATATCTATAATGTGAATGTTTTTTGTGGTGTTTTTAATTCCAAGTACAACTTTTTAAGGATAGATTTGGCAATCAGGTATCTTATATATAGATTTGTTTTTAACAATCAGAAGTATCTTCTACAGTGAAGAGATCTTTAAAGAAGGCAAATTGTATAATCATAAACGTGGGAAATATTTGAACTTCTTTCCCTTTGACAAAAGGCTTTTTTTTTTTTAAATATAAAGCTCAAAGCAAAGGAATTTTTATATTTAACCTTTAGGGATATGTTTATACCTTTTTTCTTTATGTAGTTGTGATTGAGGTACAATCCAGAATTGCAGGAAAAAAATATTCCACAATAAAAATGACTGTGTGTATGTTCGGTACTACTGTGAATTAACTTGATGAATTATATTGTAGATGTTAAACCTTTAACTATCATGGAAGCATGGAATCCAAAACTTTAGTGGAAGAACTGGATGTTATAACCAATATATATGAAATATATTGGTTACCGTGTTGCTTAACTCCTTGATTCTGGTTTTTTGACATTTCTGTAAACATTCTGATTATGTTTTATCATTTTGCACCTATTGTATTTACAATTATAGCATTAAGGAAATGTTTATTATATACTGTGCTTAATTTCCATTCCTTAAGATTGTAGCCTCAATCAGGTAGCTTGTATTATGAGAGGAATGTGTATGTTATAAATATATATTGTATATAAATATGCACACACCCGTGTGTGCATGTACCTGTAAAAACATCCTTCGTTTTTGAGGCAGCATCATGTCCAAGGAAACTCTTTTTGAGTTTGGCAAAATCTTTGAACTCTAATATAGAGGGAGAGAAGCTAGTGCTTACTGCTACTAAATTGACAGGCTGCATCAAATATTACAATGTAATGCAGTTGCCAGGATGACAGAACTATAGAGAGTTTTATGACTACCGCATTCTTACCAAATCTTCAAAAATCAAGCTGTTTAAACATAATATAGTATGTATTAGCTTGAGATGTATAACTATATATATATAGAGAGAGAGATCTCAGTCCTAGTACTGAGTGAGCTTCAGTATACAATAACTGACATAGACTTCTACGTACTACCTCTAAAATTTTTTATCAGTTAGCATCTTAGAGAAGGGGCAGCCTCCGACTGGAGCTGTGTTTTTCAAGCTCAGCAACTTTAAAATAGGTGGACTTAAAACTGGCTGGGGGTTTCTGGGAGTTGAAGTCCACGTTTTAAAGATGCAGCACATTGGACTAGAGAGAGAGATCTAGGGGGTTAGCCTGTGTGCAACTTTTAATACTTCCCCCCCAAAAGGTAAGATATTTGGTCTGCAAGGCGCCCTGGTTTTCTCCCAGGTACTTTATATATGCATCAGACCTGCTTTTTATTAAAGCTTCTCTATTATATGTAAGAGTGAATAATTGTATTGTTTCATCAGAGAATCAAAATTCTTTAGATCTTTTAATCCTCTAGAACAGATGAAAATTTTAAATCTCTTCCCTAATAGAATCAGATTAGCCTCTTAAGTGCACCTTATCTGAACAAAAGCAAAATGTGGCTACAATGATACTCTTATTTGGAGCTGCTTTTCCAGCTCCTGATGAAGTCAAGCTAAACTGTGAAATCTTTGTTCTTCCATAAGTGTGTTGTGTAGGATTTTGTCGTGTACCGTTTCGACTTACATATTTTCTAATTAAAAACTTTATGCAGCATAATTTTTACATGAACATGTATAAAATCTCAAATGTCAGTATTTTTCTTACCACTTTAATGTATGATGTACGACTAAATGAACTTTGATTTTACAAAAATCAATTGGCACTAATCAAATGCTAGTCATATTTTTTAGAAACTTCGTAATAAAAATTATGACTATTGCTAATTTGAAGCTTGAAAGAATGATTTGTTATGTAGGCTGTAGGTTTTTGAAATATCACTTGCTGATCCTCCAAGATGTATTTATTTGACAAGATTCTTGCTTTTTAAAAGGGGAGATTTCTCGGAGCAAGCCCGGTTATGCAGTGATAGAGAAAATACTTCCACACCACTCAAATCTCTAGTTTTCATCAATAGAAGAGATTATTTGTAGCTCAAGGTTGAACGGTGCTCTGTGAGTTTAATTGTTTTCTTGCAGATGTTTCATTCCCAAACTAGGTAACATCATCAGTGCTAAAAGGGAGTGGAGTTTGCTCTCAGTTTATATAATAGTGGCTTGTCTATCACTATTTCTGGGACTGGTGTTGGTGGTTCCTTGAGTTGTTTACTTGTTTGGTAATGAAACATCTACAAGAAAACCACCAAGCTCACAGAGCACCAATGACCCATAAGATTAAGCTTCCTGAACACTTACTTTCCTTTGAGATTCTTTTTCAGCTGTTTTACCATATTTAGTAGGTCTACCGAAGCACTTCAGATTCATTATCCACCCCAAGTCCAGGGAAAATTGCAACTGCTTTAAAGTTTTGCAAGTTGTCCAGTAGTGCATGTTCCCAAACATCATTTGGAGACTGGATATTCCAAAGCACCATATAGCTCTATATAGCCCTAGATAATTCCACTATCTAAATAATGAAATATCTTAGCTTAAAAACACAAGTACATTATTTAAATCACTGACACCTGTTTCAAACATGGTTAAAATGAAGAGTTAAAACAAGCCATTTTTAACTGGTGTGGAGTGGGAGAGATGGAAAATTGAAATACTAGAATGGTATAATGTTGAAGAGATGGAAAATTGTTGGAGAGATGGAAAATTGAAATACTAGAATGGTATAATGTTGAGATTCCAATATTACATAAACAGTTTAGATTCCAATATTACATAAACAGTTTAGATTCCAATATTACATAAACAGCATACTCTGTAAAACTTTAATATAATTAGAAAGTTCTTATTTAAGTCTCAGACTAGATGTAGAGTAGGTGCACTGTCAACATGGTGAAATTTATTTCTTTTAGACTCCATTATCAATTTATAAATACTACACACTGGTCTGTGTGCAGATGAAAATGGCCACTTTTATAACTCAGAAATGATTGTGTGGAAAGTCCATGGCTGTGATCCACAAATCCAATTAGTCCATAGAATTTCGTCATTTAAATTTCATTCTTGAATATGGGTAAAAATTGATGAATCCATTAATGAAAAGGTAGCTGAGGTTCTTATTTTAAAACTAGGAGTGCAAAAGTATATGAGATCAGAGAAAGCTGAGATCAAATGAGTTTTGGGAGACAAGATACTTTAAGCTCCTTCAGCAAGATAAAATTTTTGCAGTTTTATTTTTTTTCCTGCTAAATGTTTGTTGGCTTGACACTGCCCAGTAAAGGTCATGGTATCTGACACTATAAAGAAGAAATAGACCACATGCCACTGCCAACATATTTAACTATGAGGTTCTTCTGGAGAACATAAAAATAAGGCCTTTTGTTTCTCAGCATGCCAACATCCCATTCTTTTCTTTTTCTAAATTGAGAAATATCTTTTGTTTAAAACAAAAATACAGATAAGCATTGGCAGCCTGACTAATGTCAGGGTAGGTCAGTGTGGGTGAACCAATGACATACATGTCAAAGATGAGGATGTCACAATGTTTTGGGTAACACACCAGTATTCATCAACACCAAAAAAATAACCTATTCTCAAAAGTATGCCCTGTTCTTGCACAATTTGTGGAGGCTGCATGAGAATGGGGGGCCCTCCCAGGAGGCCTCTGGATCCTTCGAACATGCAGGAGTCCTGCACGCATGAAGCTGCCAGAGCCTTCGAAAATTGCATGAGAACGGGGCCTGCTTTCTTGAGGATTTCAAAGTCTGCAGAAGAGCATTCTCCAAAGCCACTTCAAGAATGAAGGCCTTGTGCGACTCCCAGCAGCCTCGGGTAGGCCAGAGGGGCCTGTGAACAAAAAGAGAAGGTAAGTGTCATGCAGCAGATCCTGAAGACCACTGGGTCATGTGTGTGTGTGGGGGGGAGTTAAACTTGCCATTGGGAATATGTAGTGGCCCTAGGACTAAGGTTGGCCTACTTCAGGTTCAGCCGCAATGTTGCCACTATGCCACTGTTCAGGGTGGCCTAGAAGGGAGGGAGAAATGTTTCTCTTCTGTAGGGTGTGGTGTGTGTGTGTGGGGGGGGGGTATTTGATTGACAGGCCAGCAAAATCAAATTAGGCATTCTCGGAAATTTTGACAGGCCCAGTAATTCGCCGTTACTTTGTGGTATGAAGATCATATTGAACACCTTTGAAAAGCTTGACAAGAGCAAACCTCAAAACAAATCTCTTTCGGGATTTTGCATGGTATATCAGATAACACTGGAGGGGCACGAAGATACCACAGCAGAAAAAAAACCTAAGCTGTGGGGGTATGATACATACTCAGATGATAAAGAAGCACGAAACATTCAACATTAAATTCATTCATAATTTCATTCAGATATCAATAAAATAAATTCGAATGTAAACTTTTTTTTCCCTCTAGCACTGCTTTTTTGGAGGGAGTAACTCCCTGGAGATTTATTTTATTCTCAGATCACTTTAAATCCCTTTGCGGGTTGACACATGCATTTGATCTTTGAATAAGAAAGTTTTCAGAGGCTTTGACTTAAAAGCACAGCACAGAGGCATAAAAGAGCAAATGTTACTCCAGACTGCCCAGTATAACTGGGTCAAAACAATTGTATAACTAAAGCTACACCAACACTGTTACCTTGGATGCCTAAAACTATATAGAAACTGCTTTGTGTTTATGTGTTCTGTGATTAAAGCCTAGAACAGGTTCTGTTGGACAAATACTTGCAGGTATCTCTTGTGTAACCATGGGTGTGTACCTTGCTCTCACCGCTTATTTTTTATAGGTTGGCTTTTACCTGCACTGCATCATGCCTTGATTCTTGAGCTGTCTTTTTGTACCCAAGCTATTTTCTGCAATCTGAACTCTCCTGTTCTTCGTATTTACACTGAAAATTCTTCCGGCGTTGAAAAGGGAGGGTACAAGGTGGGGATGAGCAAGAAGAGGAGGAAATTGTCAAACTGAAAACCCTGCAATGTGAAATAGGAGAAGGAGTTACAGAATAAAAATGCAAGCAGAAATTCCTTTCCAATTTTACACCAGTTTCAAATGTCCAGTACATGCAGTGTTACTGAATAACATATATATTTTCCTTCAGAATAATAGAATATTTTTTCAAGGACAATTACACTAAGAAAGATCTAATCATATATGCCAACCTGGTTGATTTTGAATTCAAAAAACGTACTAAAATATAACAAGAATTGCTTAAGGGAGGGAGGAAGGAAGAGAGGGGAGCTACCCAAAAGCCCTTTTTAATCATC
This sequence comes from Notechis scutatus, assembly GCF_049901735.1. Classification (NCBI taxonomy): domain Eukaryota; kingdom Metazoa; phylum Chordata; class Lepidosauria; order Squamata; family Elapidae; genus Notechis; species Notechis scutatus. The sequence goes on along the minus strand of NC_142011.1, from coordinate 21,587,458 downwards.
TTTTAATCATTTTGTTTGTTTTGCCTTTTGTTTTTTAAAAATGCTTTTCTCTTTTATAATCATTTTTATATCTATTGAATGTATATGCATTCCTTTCCTTTTTCTCCGTTTTTGCTTCATTTTATATAATACAGTAATATAAATACAGTAATATAAAGTTTAAAAATAAACTTCAATAGAATGCATCATTATATTTATAATTTTATTAAGGATTTTAATTACAATAGGTAAATCTAATGCAAACTGAAAAAAGAGTAGATAAAGGTGCAAAGGAAATCTTTGTCACAACAAGTTAAAACAATTTCTGTAACTCTTCAGCCCCTCTTAATTTACAACCAATGATCTCTTCATCAAATATCCCCCCTTTTATCTCTGGACAAATCAGCATCTTTTCTGTCCTAATGTCACAGAAATTCCATTACAGATTACCAGAAATAATAACATATTTTAACCTTGATCAAATAAAGTTTGCATCCCTTCCTTATAATATATTGTTTTCAAAAGATAAATATTTCATATTTATTACACCCCATTTATATAGAAACTATTATGTTGTTGGAGTTGCAATGAAATCAATGCTTCATTAAAATATACATTTCTACAGTGTCTAATACAGTATTCATTAATCCAGTTATTCTCATGATTCAATATCAGCTGTTCCTATTCTTTTATTCCTTTTAATATAGAAACTCACATTTGACTAAAGGTGAAATACATACTGGAAAGATAAACATATGGTGTCTACTATGCAGTGAACTGTAGAATTGAAGTTATATGTACAATTTACAAACCAATGTTATCAATTATGATTATAATTAATAATTACTACTATTCATTAAAATGTTTATTATATGTTTTATGCTTCTATCTCTGTCTCTGAATATGTGCCTTGTATGTTTTTGTTTCTTTTTTTAGCCTTTCCCCCCCTTTCTTTAAAATTTTCTTTTTTCTTTTTGTATTCAGTGAATGCAAAAAGATGTGTAGGAGAAAAGAGAGAATAACAATATTATTCTGCTGTCCTATCCAGCTGAGATGGCTTTGAAGGCCTTTGAAATGAGAGTTTACCTTTGTTTTATTCTCTGTGACACATTAAATAGATATTTTCATTTAGCAAAACAAATGATATGCCTATCTGTAGGGAAAAATAAGGAATTTATTTGCAACTGATTACTGAAAATGGATCGTAGGAACCATTAGAAGTGGCACTAGCACTAAATCTACCCGCTAAATTTTTTAAACAGACTTACTTTTAGTACCCTGGGTATCTTCTTACATCACCATTCCTTAAACCTAGAAACATCTCAAGATACATGTGTAGGAAGGATAATGGGAAAGTGAATTGCAATGATGACGACAGAAATATTGCTTGAGCTCAGAAGCTAAGTAGGCGTAGACTTGGATGGAAGACTATGATGAAATAACACTAATGACAGGGTGAGTTGGTGGAAATACAGTCATTAGAAATTAGACACAACTCAGTGGCGCCTAACTAAGGACCGTAACAAAGTAAAGATTGTGACAGAGGACACTATGCTTACTCTATATGTGTAAATGTGTATATATTGTATGTGTAAAAGAAGAACATAGTAACCTAGCAGGAAATGGTTTGAAAATGTAATATTTTAAGATAGAATTGTCCTTCGGTGTTTCCTATCCTCTCTCAGCTGGAAGGAAGAAACATGACATTCCCAAACTGATGCTGGAAATAGAACAGAATAACAGAGTTGGAAGGGAACTTGGAGGTCATCTAGTCCAATCTCTTGCATGAGCAGGAGACCTCATACTATTTCAGACACGTAGCTGTCCAGTCTCTTCTTGAAAGCCTCCAGTAATGGGGCACCCACAACTTCTGAAGGCAAGCCATTCCACTGGTTTATTGTTCTCATTGTTAGGAAATTTCTCCTTAACTCTATATTGCTTCTTTCCTTGATTAATTTCCATCCAAATCCAGACATCAGCTACATCCCCTACGTTAAAAATTCTTTCTAGCCAACCCATGTGAACCTGGGGCTGGTAAACGGTGTTACCCTATGACTTATCTGGTTTCCATATTCCATATAGAGAAGCTACAAATAAATTTTATATTTTTAAGCCCAAGATGCCATTTTAAGCAGACAATTCTGAATGACCGACAACTAACAATTATTTTTGTATTCCTTCAGTGAAAAAGGAAAAAGACTATTGAGACAATCTTTTTTTTTTTACAAAAACCTTGCATTTAAATTGCATTTAAATTGTCACTATTTGTAGTGACAGTGTAACAATACAGCACTTAAACGTTTGTAAACTATTAAACAGTCTGCATTAGATAAATCTGGTGATAGAACAGAGATAATTTTCCTTGTCATAAAAATGGGGGGCAAGGTTGCCATCTAGTGATGAAAAAAGTAATTGCTTGAATAAATTACATACGGTACATGTAGTTGTGGAGTATATTCCAAAACTTGTTGGAGTTATTAATAATTGTGTAACTCTCATTGTTTTGCTTAATGACCATTCAAAGTAATGATGGACCCCCAAAATCTATTTATGATCCACTTTCGTAGTTATGACAGCCCCTCCCCCCTCCACATACACAGTATACTCATCAGCAGTGGAATCCTACCTGTTCTACTACCGGTTCGCTGATCACGTGTGTGTGCACACCTAACACATGCATGCAGCTTTCCCCACACCAGCTGAGACCTGCAGCGCCAATCAGCTAAGTGGGTAAAGAACAAAAAAACGCAGGGGCGGGTGGGATGGCCAATCCTGCGCTTTTCTCTTCTTTATCCTCTCAGCTGATTGTCAGAGGCTTTTCTTCAGGGGTGGGATTCTACCAGTTCACACCTATTCGCTAGAACCGGTTGTTAACATTCTAAGCAGTTCGGAGAACCGGTTGTTAGAAGAAATTACTGGCCTAATCCTGTAAGGAAGGCAGGAAGGAAACATTCTGGTGTTGCTTACAGAAACTGCCTCTCCATTAACCCTTATTACAGTCTTGGCAGGACTAGACTTCCTGTCTCAGGAACATCTCTGGATTTTTTTCCCCTCCTTTGCTGGTTTGTGTGGAGTGACCATTCAAAGTTACAATGGCACTGAAAAAAGTGATTTATGACCATTTTTCACACTTACAACTGTTGCAGCATCCTCACAGTCATGAGAGGCCAGGTGAGGAGATGCGTGCCTCAATGTGAGTGATATTGAGTTGGCCACGCCCAGCCAATAACATGACCACCAAGCCATGTCCACCCAGTCATATGACCACCAAGCCACGCCCACCAATTAAGCCACACCCACAGAACCGTGGTTTTAAAAAATTGAATCCCACCCCTGCTTTTCTTCCTCCTCTCAGCTGATCCTCAGAGGTTTTTTTTACTATTAGTTTGGCTGAACCGGTAGCATACCACCACTGATACTCACATAATTGCATTTTGGGCACTTGGCAACCAGCTCACCTTTATGGGTGTTTGCAATGTCCTGTGGCAATTTTTGATGGGTTTGTTTTGTTTTGTTTCATTTTGTTTTGTTTTGTTTTGCTGGTTTCTAGCATTTACTTCTGGTTCCTGGCAAAATGGGTTGACATTCACTTAATGACCACCATAAAAATGGCAAAATCAGGTCTGGTCACATGGTGACCCATTCAACAACTGCAATTACATGACTGTCATTCTGGGCTTATTAAGGAGAGTGTTTAATGTGTGCTACCTGTACATTAAGTACAGTACACAGGCAATTATGGACTGAACCAGAAAACCAAATATATGAAGAAATCTGAGCAGGTTTTAAGGGCGAAATATAGTCAGAAACTGAGTAGAATAGCTTGTGTCAGAAATTGTAGGTGTTTCATCACTGGACGTTGTTAAGAAGAGACTGGACAGTCACTTTTCTGAAAAGTCACTTTTCTGAAAAGTCACTTTTCTTTCCTAAGAGGTCTGTAGGGGGCGTGCATAAGCGCACCAACGTGCCTACCGTCCCTGTCCTATTGTTTCTCTTATTCTTTTATTTTTCTTATATGTACCCATTTCATGTATTCACAACTATGTATACACTTATACTTATTATCTTGTAAACAATTGGCAAATCAAATAAATAAATAAATAAAATAAATAAATAAATGGAATAGAGCCATGATGGCAAACCTATAGCACACGTTGTTGTTGGTTTTTTTGCCTACTCATGAACATTCTGGATCTCTGTTTAGGTAAGAAAATATCTCTGAAAAACAGACAATATCCTTTTTGACAGTCTGCAAGATCCAATTCTCCTACCTTAATTTGAATACACACATCTTATCGATATCTATGCTTAAATTACCCATTGTCCATTAAGCAGTTTATCTCTGGACTAACCAATTATACCAAGAGTTCCAATTATCGTAAAATGTTGAAGCCTCTTTGTTTTTAAGTGCTATAGTTAATTTATCCATTTCTGCACAATCACATATTTTCTGAATGACCATCTGTTTGTTCTTTTTTTGTTTTTTTCCTTTTGTGTATGTAATGTCGATATGTTTTTAATTGTAAATTTAATAAAATTTATTTAAAAAAAAAAAAAAAAGAAAATATCTCTGAAACGATGACCCAGCTCCTCAACTGCAATCTTATCACCTCTGAATTAGCTATGGCTTGTAGCATGACAAAATTGCGCTGAACAGTCTGGCTGCAATATGATGCCTTAAAGCTGTCCCATCGTTCTATGAAGGACAATAGGAGAAAAGTGTTGTACTTCTGCTTGCTTGTGTGCGCATACACATGCATTTTATAAATTGGATTTGATTGCTTATAAAGCAAACATAATTGTGCACACATATATACTCACACACAACCCAGTTTGATATAGTGGTTAAGACATGAGCCTAGAAATTGGGAGATTGTGAGTCCTACCTTAGCACAAAGCTAGATGTCTGACCTTGGACCAGTCACTTTCTCTTAGCTCTGGGAAGGAGACAAGGGCAGAATACTTCTGAAAAAGTTTGCCAAGAAATCTGCAGGGGCTTCTCCGGGAAGTTTCTGAGAATCAAACATGATTGGACGAAAATATATGTGCAAGCAGATACACAGCAGAGAGAGCTAGGACCAGACTAAATTTAATTTGATTCACTGTCTGTTCTGCTCTTAGTTGGAATTGCATAACAAAAGTTCTGCTAATGTGAATCTATATAGAGGATGTCTTGGAATTCAATTGCAACCTTTCCATCGTGTATTTCTTTAAACTTCTCACAACTGAAAGCAAATATACATGTCCAGGATAATGTTGTAGGATCCAATCTGGGTTGGTCACCGAGACCAGAGGTGTAGTCTTCTGAGCTTTCAGATTCATGCTGGAGCCCATCTTTAGGTTCTTGGTGTGCTTTGGGCTGTTCTGTGTGTGATGTTTATATGATGCCTGGTTGTGTGTGGCATTTTAGTTGTTGAGAAGTTTTAAAAGTTGTTGAGAGTCTTTCCCGTAGAGTATCCCAAAGCAATTCAAATTTTAAGAGAATAGTTAAAACTGTTAAAGCAAAACCATTCAGCAACAGGAGAAAGAAAAGAGATTTTGTAAAAAGAAAAAAAGGAAACCTAACATATTATTCACTCAAAGGCGGCTTGGGTGAAAATTCAGGTTTTCACATGTCCATGGAGATTCTCAGTCATCCAGGGCACGATTGTCCCAAAGGTGCTTTTTTCAAGAGGCAACTGGACTTTCTGTTTTTTTCTTTGAAGACATTTAACTTCTTATCCAAGAAGTTTCTTCAGCTCTGACTGAATGGTGGGGAATGGAAGAATTATACTCCTTGCAGACAGCTGGTCATTTGAATTTTTTTTTTTTTTTTTTTAAGAGAGTGGTTGAGGCCATCTGGAGATTTATCTGTGTCCTCAGGGTTACCTGAGTAGTGCAAATGGGTGTGGCGCCTTCTTGGAACTGTTGAAATGACTGTGTTGTAGTCGGAAGAAAGATGGTGTCCTGTCTCTTACCCTCTGTTGAGAGAGGGCTGTTCAGTTTTGACATAGATGGCCTCTTTGACTCCTCTCTGTCCAAAATGTGGACTTCTGCTGTCTTCAAAAGAGCGGCCATTGCCTTTTAAATGTAGGTGGGCTGCTGAATCTTGTCCCGATGGGTTTGTTCTTCTATGTTGTGCCATGTGGGCTTACAGCCAGTGAGTAACTAACCCCCATGTAACATCTACCATACTATTCTGTCTACTATTGACCTCACCCCTTTCCTAGGAAGGCCTGTAGGGGGCGTGCATAAGTGCACCAACGTGCCTACCATCCCTGTCCTATTATTTCTTTTTATTTTTCTTATATGTATCCATTCCATTCATAACTATGTTTATTCTTATACCTATTATCTTGTAAGCGATTGACAAATCAAATTAAATTAAAAAATTAAATTAAATTTTAAAAAACCCGGCGGCCTAAAGATCCACAGCTTCCGAAAGCGCAATTCTGGTCCTTGCTCGCTAGGGGGAGCCCTGACTCCGTCCGCGGAAAACCAGGTGCCCGAAGGAGCCGCTTCAAAGCCGCGATTGCAAGGCTGCGAGAGCGGGAGCGGCGCCGGTCTACTGCCGGCTGTGCCACGGCCCCCGGCCCGAGAGAAGGCGCGCGGCTGACATGAGCCAGGCAGCCGCCGAAGGGGGAGCCGCAGCCTCCCGAGGCCGCCCCTCACCGCCCGCCTCCTCCTCCTCCGCCGCCTTCCCCGCAATCGACGGCTGGGCGGCGGAGCTGATCGCAGATGTCGCCGAGGACGGAGAGCCGCGGCGGAAGGCGGCAGCGGAGGAGAGGGAGGCCGGCAGGGCTCGCCCGCTCGCTTACTGTCTTCCCCCTGAGACCGGGAAGGAGGTACGGTGGGAGGCTGCTGGGGTGGCCGAGTAGAGCGAAGCATTGCAAGGGGAAGGTCCCTCTGGGCATCCTTAGGGGTTTGTGTACCTCGGGGCCCCGCTTGGGGAGGGAAGGAGATGCTTGGGCTGGGTCCCCACGACCCACCGAATCCCAGGTTAGCCTACCGCGTTTTAGTTGAGCGTGTTGTCCGAACTTAGCCCCTCTGCCTAATTCCGTGGATTGTGTAAAATCCACGACACTGAATTCTTTGACATAGATGAACTGAGTTCCTTGACTAGCACGGGTTAATGCGTCGTATGGACGCAGCTTAGAGCCAGGAACTGAGAACCAGCCACCGAGGATGTGGAATACTGAGGCAATCTGCAGACCGGCCGGTTGAAAGGCATCCTTGAGATCCCTCTCACTCTTGTGGGTTTGCCTCATTATGAACGTGCCTTCTGCTTTTTCTTTACCTCTGGAAGCAGTTACTCTACAGTGCATACAACATCCCTATATAAAAATATAAATGATCCAATACTTTTAAAAAAAAAATAACATTGATTAACTGTAGGGTGAGAACATTACATGTTGGTCTTCCTCAATTTTTCACTAGTGTTTTGATCCACCACATCCTTGGGAATCATTGAACTGGAAGTTTGCATGCTGCTTTTCTTAAGCTATCTCCAATCTTTCCAGGTCAGTCATCCTGTAGATTCATATTAAGTATCATAAGTTTCTCTTCTGTTTCCACTACAGTTCAATATTTAAATAAAATGGAACAAGTCACCAAGGGCAAAGGTCCCATCAGTATTGTGAGGCCACTGCTTGGCCTGTACATATTTAATTGGGAAATGTAATTTTAAGATGGAATTGACTTATACCCTGGAGGTTGCAAGATTAGGTTATATCTATATTCCACTTAATGTTCAAATTCAGTTTAAAATATTGATATTAGTATCTAAAGAGTTAAATTATTGAACATCATTTGCATCTGTGGGCTCATTGGGCTGTGAGCAACAAACAGGCACAAGGAATAGGGCATTTTTCCATGTTGTAACTTTCTTATAGAGTTCACATTCTGCCCAGTTTTAGATAAGACATTTAAAACTTTTTTCTCAAATTGTTTTCAAAGGCTGTTTACTTTGTTATGCTAAATTTATTTTTAATTGGCTGACTTTCTGAATAACTGAGCTGTGAATATTGTACTATTAGCATCCAAAAGTATTTTCAGTTGACTGAATTTTTGGATAATGCGAATTGCAAACATTTGCATTGTTAGCACCTAGTTTTATACATTTAAAAATATTGGAAGAGGGCCATGTAAGAGAATAGTGGATTTAAAAACTTAATACCCAAAGTAATGAACAGGCCGATAAATAAAATACTGCACTTGAATTATATTTCTAACCTCACACGCACAAATAGGAATGTCTTCAAGCATTTCAGCATAGTTAAGGTTTTTCAGGGCACATAGTTTTATTGTAGTATATTGGAAGTGATCTCTTTTGAACAAAGCACAACTTTTTTATGTTGGTGTCTTAGTATCAGTGTTGAATGCCTGGAGAACTCCATGCAATTTTCTTGGCAACCTTTTTGGAAATGAATTGACATTTCCTTTCTTTCTAGGGCTGAGAGAGAGTGACTGGCTCAAGGTCACCCAGCTGGCTTTGTGCCTAAAGTGGTATTAGAGTCCACCATCTCCTGGTTTCTAGCCTGGTGCCTTAACCACTACACCAAACTGGCTATATTAAGCTTACTGTTGAGTGAATCCAGAAATATTTTGTAAACATTGCAAAGAGACAAACATCAAAAGGAGAGCAACTTTCAAAGATCTCTCATCGAGAGGGTTGAATAAATTAAGATTTGCATGAATCATAAACACAATGCTGAAATTTGATTATTGAGAATAATTTGGTAAATCATTCTTTGTATATGTGCATAGAACAAATATAAGCGAATATATGTGAATTTTCCAGTTTTAAACTTTGTAACGTAATTTTGTAATTTGCTACAATTGGCAAATCTTATAAACAGAGATTTGAAAAGTTTCTTGAAATCTGGGAGTAAGATAGATAGATAGATAGATAGATAAATAGATAGATAGATAGACATAGATAGTTACACACATACACACACACACAAAGCCGATGAACTCTGGTGCACAGCTGGAAGAACTGAAAAAGCAGGTTAGGCCACAGAGAAAATCTGTGTGGTCACTAACAGTTGACACCAACTTGGTGGCAAATAATCCAAGTCAAATATATATAAGATTTAATTGATGAGATTGAATTGCATTTTTAAAGGTCTTTATGTAGTGTTTAAAGCAATAGTGTTAATAAAAAGAAACGTGTGAGAAAAAATAATAGACACACGTGATTAATGAAATGAAAGCAGTACTTTTGCCATACATTAAAGAGTTGTTGTATGTCTCTATGCATAATATATACGAAGGTTATCCAAAACAAATGATGTAAGGAAGAAGAGAGAGAATTTATACTATTCAACGTTTAATACCTGAATTCTGTTGATATTTTAAAGTATAGTTTTCTCCTCTATTTCCAAGTGTCGTCTGGGCAAATAAATCCTTGCTCTCCAACTGTCTAATTCCAACAGGCTAAATTACTATGAAATGTAGGTTGAGCTAAATGAGTGATGGCAGAATCATTTGTTTATGAAGAATGTGAGTTCAAATCCTGCAGTACTGAAAGCCAGCTGAGTGACTTTGGGCCAATCAATTCTCACTCAGCTCAACCCACCTCACAGGGTTGTTGTTGTGGGGGAAATGGGAGGAGAGGGTATTAGGTATGTTCACCACCCTGAGTTATTTATAAAACAATAAAGGTGGGATAAAAAGAATCTAATATATTAATTTTAAGTGGTAAAATAGGTGCCTTATGTGCAGGAACCTCACCTTAAAAAAAATCAAAACTGTCAATTTGCCTCACCTGGTGGTGGCCTCATCCATTTTGGGAAGTGTGATGGTTGTTATGCTTCACAAAGCCCAATCCAGTCCTTGGAATTGCATGCTGCTAGTTAAATAAAAATATTCTTCAGTCTGACACTACAATAATAGATGTGAACAGTTTGACTTGGGGTAGGAAGGCTGAACTGAACAGAGCAACTGAATGAAGTTATTCTACACTTCGTCTCAGTCTACTTTTTGTCCCTGTGACTTGGTTTGCAGAGCAGACTTATTATTTGTTACTTCATAAATAATAATTTTCCCAGAATAAATTCAGTGAACTTCAACTGACATCTCATGAAGAGACTTATTCAGATGTTTAAATGTGTGTGTGTGTGTGTGTGTAGAGTCAAGAAATTATCTCCCTCAAGACTGTTAAGAGCAAGATAAATACCTGAATTAGAGTGTCAGTTTTCTCCTACTTTGTTTTTATAATATCATCAATACTGTTTTATGTGCTCAGATTAGCCCAAGGGAAGAAAATGTCAGGTTTGGTTTTGCTAATCCTTCAAAGTCCATGCTATCTACTGCTGCATGATGACTAATACTCTTAACTTTTATCATGTTTGTTTATGATTGTGGAATAATGGCTACTAAACTTCCATGCCTCCATTAATAAAAACGATCTAGCATAATTGCTTTTGAACATGTCTGTTAGTACTCATCATTCCCCATTCAAAGCAAAATACAAGATGTCATAAGCTTAACTACCTTAGATTGGTTTAGATGTTCTATAATTAACTACATGAACTTGGCCACATTTATGCTGAAGTAAACCATCTTTAAATAGGATTCTTCCCTAGTAATTGGGTTAAATGAACATGTTTGTGAGGCTACTTTTAAATACAAATTTATATGAGTAGATTTATTGAGCTTGTTTCCTGGGAATGACTTGTTGGTTATTCAAGATTGGGTCACTTCTCACTTTCCCTTCTAATCTACAATCTAGGGCAGTGATGTCAAACTCATGGCATCATGTTGTTGTCACATGACATATCACGACTTTTCCCCCCCTTTGCTAAAGCAGGAGTAGACGTGGCCATCATGTGACGCATCCAGCTAGTGGCCCGTGAGTTTGACACCTTTGATCTAGGGAATTTCTGGTAGTTTTCAATCAAGGCTAACCAGATCCATTACTGCTTGACCAAGTGAAAGAAAAGTGAACATTTAAAGCTTTAGGCACAAGTTTATTTCCTGTTTATTTTACGGATGATGGATGAACCCAAAATGAATATTTCAATTAGGGATGCAAAATAATTTTGCTGTGGGTTACACTGAATTTGTGGGTTCTGGAGAATCTGTGTGTTCTGCTTCTGCCAGACTTCATAATACCAGTGTTTGTTTTTCAGCAAAACTAAGCAGAAAACTTGTATATGAAAAGAACCTGTATATTTTATGGAAAGTAGTATACAAATAATAGTAAGCAGTCAAAAATTACACTGAAGAAATGTGTATAGAAGAAGCCGGCACTGGAAAATTGTCTGTTAAACAATAAAAAGAAGATAAATTATCAAAAATACGTAAATTGTCCAAAATTAATTAGTACTTAAATCAGAGAAATAATATTGTTAGATTTTTTCTGGATTTTTTGTGGACCTTTCCAGTGGAGTTCTGCCATATTAACATGAATAGCAAAGTAAATGGAATTTTTAGTGATTTCCTTAATTAGAACATTGAACATTGAACATAAAACATAGAATCATATAGCTAGAAGGACCTCAGAGGTCTTATAGTCCAACCCCCTACTCAAGGCAGGAGACCTTATATTATCCCACTCATATGATTGTCCAGTCTGTTTTTGAAAACCTCCAGTGATGGATGTGGTTCAGTAATATCTGAATTAGAATGATAATCTCCTGAAGGAGTATGTTCTTAATTCCTTCTTGAAAAAAAACAACCTGTGGGTTTTTTTTCTCCCAAGTTTATTATCAATGTAACAAACTGTATCAATAAATACAATCAGTAAAACTGCAAATTTAATACATTTGTGCCTGCTACAATAACTCTTTAATCTGAATTCATGTCACACTGGGGACAAAGAGAACAAGTGATACCATTACAGTTTTGAATTCAAATTTGCAACTGACCAAATTACATAATATGGATCATTTGCTTGAGAGTGTCATTAACAATGAGCAATATTTTCTGCCTTTAGTTTTTCTTGTTTGGTGTAAATTAGTATCTCACAGTGGCATGGCAATAATAATTTTCATTTTAACAGAAGAAAGTGATAATTGAAATCCCATGGAGTCAAAAAAGAAATCTGGCTTAGGAACACTTACGATAATTCATAACATTTATGAACATATTTTAGAGCGATCTTATCTATCAGAAAGGCATTGCCAAATATTATAGCACTATATTGAGCTACCTGGAAACATAATTTTATTTCTGGTTAGGAAAACACTGCAGAATTTAAGGGTCTTCCCCGAAGAAGTAGTCTTTCAATCTGTTTTCTCCAACACTGCCATTCAGAAGGCCTACTGCTTCAGAGATTAGTAGAGATAATGCCCAAGTATGTTTATGAAGTATATTCTGTAAATTTAGCCCACTGTCTATATGAAATCTCAATGGGAATATCAATTTAAATGTTTTTTTCAAGTAAACAAAATGAATTATTGAAAATACTCTGCTCACAATCTTTATGCATGTCTTTGTGTTTTGAAGCAGTACAGAAATATCAAAAGACAATTCTTGACTAATAATAGATGTTGAACTATATCATAGATGTTCTCAATCCTTCATAGGCTCAATTCTAAAAGGAGTTTATTTAAATGTCACAGACTTTTGCAAGGCTGTTATTGACAAGAGCGTAAGGTGTATATTTATGCCATTTGTTACCATGTTCATTTTCTAATATGCATTAGAAGCACAATATAATAGCTTGGTGATTGCAGGGCTACCCACAGGCAATGGGTGTGGGTGAACAATTGTCATATGTAAAGTTTTCCTAAACATCCTGCCTGCTTGTGGAAAGGCCACCAGAGGAAATAAAGAGAATATGATGGAATGTTTATGCAAGGCCTATTCCTTGAAATATTAGAAAAGAACAATTTCTTTTAGGTCTGTGACCTAAAACGTTAAATATAACTCTGATATTAGGGATTATTTAAGGTTTTTAAAGGTGGTGTTGAACTTTACAGAAATTCATGAGTATGTGTGTGTGTGTGTATGTGTGTGTGTAAAAATGGATATGTACTGAAATACAGAAGTAGGCAAAAAGAGTATTTAATTTTGGACTTATAACTTTTAATAGAGTAGAAATGTAGTGATAAAGGTAGTCCTTACCTTACTTAGCAACTGTTTGAAGTTATGAAGGAACAAAAAAAACTGAATGGTACCAAGTTGCAGAAGATCATCATAAGATATTAGATTATATTACAGCAGAATTCTCACCAAAAGAAAATATTGCTGTTCATTTCCAAATTTCTGCTGGGCCAAAAGAAAGAAGAAGGTTGAAATTGGCAGCAGTTAGCTTTTTCTGTCACTTTCTTTTCAAAAACACAAGTAATTGGAAACTTATGTGATTTTCTGCAGATTATGTTACATGTTTCTTTGAAATGACATTATGAGAGAAAGGACAATTGTTAAACATTTAACTATATATTTATTTCAGATTCACTCAAAGACTTCTATTGAAATTCCAATAATCATTGTAAATTGGGAGACTTGTTTAAAACAGATTCTTATACGTGAGTTCCATCACCTTAAATGGGTTTTCACCAACAAAATGCTTTCTGCAAGGAGAGTGGGTTGCTATGATATTGGAAAGGATCCAAACAAGAAAATTTTGCATGCTTGTCATTCGAGAGAAAATGTGGAGAATCAAGTTTGTCAAGCATGGCATTTAAAAAAAAAAACATTCTGTATGTAAATTATGTGTCTGGTTCACATAATTTAACCTGAAATAGAAAAACTGTGTTCAGCTGTCAGATTTTTTTTTTTAAAAAAAAATAAGTCATTCAACGTTGGGATACACAGGATGTTCTCGCTTTGCAGGGGCTGTAATTTTAAATTATCTCTTTATTTTCAGATGAAAGAAATAGAAGAATGTATAGAAGAGATGTTAATAAGGCTGGATGAGTTCTGTGGTATGACTGATATGGTATGTTTACCTCCTGAAGACCTTGAAGAATCTAAATACTTCCTCTTATGTTATCTCCTTTGGAGGCCATCTTGAGAGTGATTTAGAAACAGCAGCTCAGCTGCAGTGAGCTGTGTGGGAAGAGGGAGCTACAGGACTTTTTCTCTTCTCTCTCTCACACTCCAGCAAGCACGCACACACACATACACATGCTCACATTCTTCCTGAGGCAGCCATCTTGATAACAACCTTCTCTGAAATGGTTTTTATTACTGAGAACAGTGATGGTTAAGCCACAAGGTGGCACCATGGTGCACAAATACTTACGGGCCTAGACAAGTGCTCTTTACTTGTAAATTTTATGTGCACCATTCTTACCTACATGCATAGACACAATAAGGAGCTCTGCTCACAGATTTCTCCTTGAGGATGCTTGAATACTGTATGAAAGATTCCCCATGTTAGTTCTAGAGAGAAATTTGTGCACCCTACCCAAAATTTCCCCTCTGTGTTTCAGTGGAGAAAATAACTTAATGCCAGGAAGTTGGTAGCTGTCCAAAGGTCACCTTGGAAAGTCGCTGTGGACTTTTTACTTTAGGGCCAAAAGACAAATTCCCAAGAGGCCCACTAATTTTGTGTCATGAAAATTGACTACAGTACTTTGCAACTAGTGATTTTAAATGAAGGTATTGATACAGTCCTGATCATATCAACCGTGCAAATACAGCATAACTTCACCTGGTGGTTTTCTGCAGTGCGTTGCATTATAATGATTTGTGGGGCCCTTTTTAATCATTGCACTCTAACTCATGATAAGTAGTTTGACACACATCAGCTTAGTTTAGAAAACGATGCTTAAAAGGCTTTCCAAAGAGCATTATATATTTATCAGGTATGTAGTGCATTCTCAAAGGATAACTTGCCTTTCCTAAGTATACATAAATTGTTTTCATAGGTATTCAGATTCTGCCGTTTCAGATTTCTCTCCTCCAGTTGTAACCAACAAAACATTTAAGGTTACTTTCCTGGGAATTATCTCATATCGATTTCAAGGACATGTTTCTGCATAGATAATGGTAGAATTAGTCTGTTAGTGTCTTGCCTTGTAACTTTGTTGTAATTGTTTTCTTTGCTGTCTCTTGAATCCAAGGAACAGGCAATTATTTTTATTGGGTTTTATTGGGTTTTAAAAAAAATTACAGTCTTCAGTTCACTATACTGTAATACATTACAATAATAATGGTTAAACAGAACAAGAGCATGAAATACAGCAAAACAAAAAAGAATTAAAAGCTTAGAACTCAAAAGTAATATGATTTCCTGATGAGTCTTCTCTTCATGGACAATGTCTTTGAGACTTTGCTCATATTATGTTTTTTGAATAAGATACATTTTGTTCTGATGAGAGTTTTTTGACTAGTTAACAATCCAAAATCACTCAGATTTCCCAGAACACTTTTATCTAGTCTTTATCTAGAAAAAGAGGACTGACTAGCTTAATTTGATCCTCATTAATTGGGAGACTTAGAAGAAGTAGAGCCAGTGAGAGCTTTGAAGAAGGTAACAAAAAATGCTGATGGATGGAACATGAAAGAAGCAGGGGTTAATAAATCCAAAACAAAAGTATAATTCAATGGCAGGAGAAGCTCATGGGGAAACTCCCCCAAAATGTAAAGTTATAAACATAATTTCAAACAATTCCAATGGTGGAAGAAAGTAGAAGGTATCAGAAGAAGCCACTGAGTCTACAATATAGAAAAAATTGCAACATAACAAAAATGATTTAATATGTTATTACATTATTATAGTTGTTACTTTATCCTGCCTTTTTAATTTTTTGGTAAATTCAAGGAAGAATACATAGCTACTACATCTGCCTCTTATTCTCCCCACACCAACTCTTCCTTGTGGTAATTTACTTTTTATTATTTATTACATTTCTACACCACCCATTTCACCGAAGTGATTCTGAGTGGTTTGCAGAGGAATTACAGAAGAATTGAGTTTGGAAACTGTTTATTGGCTGCTACATTTTCTTTTGCATAGATCTAAGGAAAGGTTGCAATTTTCCACAAGGAACAATAGCCAGTCCACACATTGTATGTGGTTTAAACTTTAATGTGGCACCAAGGGGATTTCCACCTATGTGGGGTTTTTTTTTTTTTAAAGGATTCTATTTCAGCAAAGATGTGCATAAAAAGAAAAGTATTTGCTACACATTTCTTTCCTTACAAAGTGCATAAAGATTTCTCTAAGAGAGGGAAAACTAAGCATAATTGATAGTTAATGTGGAATGAAAATTTCCAGGAAAGGCCAGGGCTGTAGGCTGGATTGAGACATTGATTTAGCATTCTGAAAGAAGACAGTGGCAAACTATTTCCCTATTGTTGACCAAAACCCAATATTGTTAATGAAGTCACTAGAAATTGGGCTTTATCTGAAAGATGCTGTACCTTTTATGCTAAGACAATGTAGACTGTAGATTGGAAGGACAGCAGTTCTTGATCTTTAGCTTCAGAATCTTTCACATTTTTGTTACCTGCATTTGTGTTTATCTTATTTAGCATGTTTACAACAATAAACTTTTTCTATTGATTCTCCTGTACCCAAATACTAATTATATTTGTCTGTAGCATTATATTGCTCAACTGGCAATGCTGTAGGTATCCTAACTCTGCCTATTGCTGGATTTAATGCAAGTCTGGAAATGCAAAACAATAAATAATGGGTACAACTCTTCCAACTACTCACTCCCAAACAGAGAATAGAGCAACCTGGAAAAGAGAATGGAGCTAACCTGTGTTGTCCTGAAAAATAAAGAAAAAATAAAAATCCAATAGAAGCATTGCTTCTGAATATCCTTTTTGTTTCAATCTGTTTTTTTAAGCTTTCTTCAACTACAATAACAATATAGCAGAGTGTAGAGGAAGAACACAGAAAGGAATCTAGCACAGGAGATGTAGCCATAATCCTGGAGCCAGACCCACCCCAGTTCTGCTCCAGTTTTACAGTTGGAGGATGCATTGTCAGCTAATTAGTGATAGGCAGAAGAGGGTGGACAGTAAAGCCAGAACAGATATCAAAGAATTGTTTTTCTCATAATATGCTGCACACAAAGACTCAGAACAGCACCATTGGCAATGAATCAGCAGATGTAATGAAAGCATGCTAAGAATCAGCTATGGGCGGAGAAATGTATATATTCTTGCAACCTTAAGGTAAAATATGAAACATTCTGTGGCTTACATAGTATGGAGACCTAAGTAGCTGATAAGGGAACAAGCTGTCAGTGTAGCGTAATTGAGGATAGCTACAGAACATATAATTCTTAGGAAGAAATCTACTGGTGTGTTCATCTATACTGAATTTTCTAAAGGAAAATGTTTGGTACCATATAATACATAAAATGATGTTGTATTTTTACAGTATACTAAATATGTTTTTGTATTTATTGACAATGCTTTCTGCTACTGTCTTCCCCACCATGCAGATTAGGAGTGATACATCCAATCTCCTGGAAGAGATGAT
Source organism: Notechis scutatus (assembly GCF_049901735.1). Lineage (NCBI taxonomy): Eukaryota > Metazoa > Chordata > Lepidosauria > Squamata > Elapidae > Notechis > Notechis scutatus. Next base: position 21,570,102 of record NC_142011.1, on the reverse strand, counting down.
CCCACTTATTAAGGCCAAGGTTTCAGAAATGAACAATGTCTACACAAAAGTGGATAAACTAGAGGTTTGTTGCTTACGTTATATAAGGTTGGACCAGAAATCTATGCTTTCAAGTAGATTCAGTTCTGTTGAAGTATTTAAAAAGATTCTTACCATTAAGAATTATCATACTGTTATCAGAAACCAGGTGAAAAAATTTAATTTAAATTTTAATTAAATTTTAATTTAATTAAATTTTAATTTAATTTTAATTAGAATTCACTAATTCAATAATAATAATTAATGATAATAATAATAATAATAATAATAATAATAATAATAATAATAATAATAATAATAATAATAATAATAATAATAATAATAATTAATAATAATAATAATTAATGTAACATATACCAATCGTACCAATTTTGAATAACTTACACTGTGCACCAGACTACAAAACACCACACAGACATAGAAACAAGTTAGGTATGAATTAAAAAAAGGAAATGTGGCTAACTCCAGTATTTACTATATCTTTTTGTAGCTTTCTACCTTTGTAAACCATTTTTGGTTCTGCCACATCTTACTACTACCTTGTGCCTTTTAATATACTCACATCTTCCTTTTTGAGGATCCCAGCTCAATTCAACAGGACTTTCTCACTGTTCCATTTTCTATCAGGCACTCACTATTCACATGTTTGTTTTATAATTCAGACCTCATTTGTTGTACCAAAGGTGCTTTTTCAAGAGGCAACTGGACTTTCTGTTTTTTTTGAGAAGTGAAATGTCTTCAAAGAAAAACCCAAAAGTCCCCTTGCTTCTTAGAAAAGCACCTTTGGGACAACCATAACCTGAATGACTGAGAATCTCCATAGACATTCCTCATTTATTCTTATTCTATAGACATTCCTCATCCATGATGGTGAACCTATGGCACATGTGCCATAGGTGGCACACAGCGCCATTTGTGCCAGTACACAAGCCGCAGGCAAAACTTACCTCGCTGCGCATGTACGTGCCTCACAACTGATTTTTGGCTGGTTTGAGGCCTTTTTCGGCCTCCCAGAGGCTTGAAAAAAGCCTCTGCGGGCTTTGCAACCTGAATAATAGGCCCGTTTCATCACTTCCTGTAAAGCAACAAAACGGGCCTATTATTCGTCCTGCAGACGCTTTTTTCAAGCCCCTGGGGAGGCCGAAACAGACCTCAAACTGGCTGAAAATCAGCTGTGAAGTGCAGTGCAGGTAAGGGTGCATGGGGGGCGGTGGGGGGGATTGCATGTGCATGCACAGGGTGCATGGGCAGGCGCACTGCCTTCTGGGTGCTGGGGCGCGAGTGCCAGTGTGCACACAATTTTTGGCACAGGAGCCCAAAAAGGTTAGCCAACACTGTTCTATATGTTCAAGACACATCAATGTATGAATTTCTCTTGAACTTTTTTCTCTTAAATACTAATATAATATTGTTATTTATTCTACTCTTCTACTGTCATTTCCATACAGGAAGTCTTTGACTTGTGATCAAAACTGAGCGTAAATTTCTGTTGTTATGTGAGACATTTGTTAAATGAGTTTTGCCTCATTTTACAAGCTTTCTTGCCACAATTGTTAACTGAATCACTACAGTTGATAAGTTAGTATCCCAGTTGTTAAGTGAATTGGCTTCTCCATTGACTTTACTTGTCAAAAGATAGCAAAAGGTGGTCAGGTGGCCTTGGAACATAGCAATGGTCTTAAATATGAACCAGTTGCCAAGCACTTGAATTTGGACCAGATGATCATGATGATGCTGCAAAGGTCATAAAAACAATCATAAGTCACATTTTTCAGGGCCATTGTAACTGTGGTCATGAACTAATTATAAACCCATGTTGCAAATTTTATATATGCTGTCAATATAATTTTTCGCTGTGATATTATATTTTGTTTTAAGATAGAAGGAAATAATGATAAATTTTATTTTTAAAAAATACTTTAAAAAATTACTCTCCTCACTTTCTCTATTTAGACCTGAATGTTATTAGTTGGTAACAAAGGAAAATGACCCAAAGTCTATCCTTCATAAATGTAGATTTGTCTTTTTTTTATTTAAAAAAATATTTAAGATATAACTACCCTGAGAAAACGAGAATAGTGCAAACTATAGATAACAAAATGGATTATTCCTTTTTTAAAAGTTACTAACAGGAAACGAGAGATCAATATTGCTTCAGTCAATTTAGTATGTCAGACATAATTTCAGTATACCCATTGATCATGCGCATACACAGACAAATATTCCAATTGCTGAAAACTAACTTTGGAAAATCTTTTCAAAAATGAAGATATCAAATCAATTCTTTTGATGACTTAATCTCTGTTTCTGTCTCTTAGGCATTTGTGAAAATGGCTGGCCATCATGTTTCTTTCCTAGAAGAACAAATTCTCCAAGCAGAGAAGACCCATGCTGATTGTCCTTCCTCTATTCAAAAGCTGCTTGGGTCACTAGTTTTCCCTTTATTTAAAAAAGTAAGTATGAAAAATTTTCAGACATGGGAAAAAGCCGCTTTGAACAATACTTCCTCTGCCATTTTTCTAAAAAGGATTCCTTTTCAGCTATAGACAATTATTTTCTTTTGGAGGAGGGGCATTTCACAGATTATTGAAAACTTCAGAATTTCTGGGCCTCAAAATACCCTACCGCAAAAACCTCTGACAGTTTCTTTGAGCAAGTTCAGTTCAGTTTCATATGCAGTACAGAGAAAGCTGATCTATTCTGTAAATCACCATTCCGATTTAAGTTCACAGCAGTTCCTGGATGAGGTTCTTGGATTATCCTGCTCGTTTTCAACATGGAAAACAAAATTGTTTGAAAGGCATAAGTAAACACACTCTATGAATTTGGGTATTTATTTGTTGGATGTATATCCTGACCTTCTTCTGGGAGCATTAGGTAGCATAAATATTGTAGTGCTCCTTCATTTATTTCATCAAAACAAGGCTATGGTCTGTGAACAACTGGCTGGCTCTCCTAGAGAACCTTCATAATTTATGGTGAATCCCAGTCCTAATTCAGTACTTTTTCCATTACACTATATTGGTATTCAGTTCATCCTATTTTGTATCCTATCCTATTTGACTGGGCAAATATTTCATTGAGCAAGGAGACAGGCAGTGACAAGGGAACCCTGTGTATTGTTCATTCTTTAAATTATTTGAATTCTATCTTTTAGATAAAGTCTTCAAATGAGAAAAAAGCATTAAAAACTTAATAGGTTATTCCAAACTTGGCAACTTTCAGACTTGTGGACACAAGCTAGGCTAGCTAGAGAATTCTGGGAGTTGAAGTCCACAAGTCTTAAAGTTGTCAAGTTTGGGGACCCCTGGATTACTCAAGTGTCCAAAAATCTGTCAAATAAACAAGGCAGTGGACAAAGATCAAAATATTAATATTAGATGGACTGGAGAACAGGATATATCAGTGGTTCTCAACCTGTGGTCTGTGGACCAGTGGGAGGGAGGATGCAACATCATCACAGGAAGTCCACGAAGACTTGAAGAAATGTCATGATTTAAATCTCAAGCCTGGGGGTCCGTGGCCATGGTCTGTGGCCACAAAAGGAGGTCTATGGTGAAGGAAAAAGGTTGAGAACCTTTGGGATATATGCTTTTCTGGCTCCTAAAAGAAAGGAAATGCATGAGGTGAATGTATCTAGAGGTTAGTCCCATGTTTGGGATGCCTTACAGAAGAGACTCTCTCTCTGGAAGGCATCTGTTTTGTGTCTGAAAGTAAAGCATTCTGGGAAGAATCTCCTTAGATTTTGCCTATCAGGCAGATTTGTATGGAGAAGGTGATCCTGCAATTCAAACTGTTTAGCGTTTTAAAATTCAAAACCAACCCTTTGGCTTGTTAATCAGAAATAAACCAACTACTAGTGGAATTCTTTCAGCATTGGATTAATATGTTCTCAACACTCTTTGTTGCATAATACTTTTTTTTAGAGAAAAATCTCAGATATAATGAATTACAATGATCTGCTGCTGGATTAGATCTCTGACTAGATAAATATCTGTTTAAATGCTTCTATAAGTACATTTGATTTGCTTGCCCTTTTAAAACAAACGGACCTTCTTGGTGTAGAAAAGCTTGAATATAGATCTCTGATAGAAATTATACATGAAAGGTATTTCCCCACAATTGTAGCAATTCTTAAAGACATGAATTTATGTTTTTTTTTCCTATTTGAATTTTAAAATATACTGTCTGACAAGTAAAATATTTCAGAAATAAAGCATTAGAAATTAAAACTTTCTGGAGTGCCATTCTTGTAATGTCACTGTTGATATATGAACATTTAAAAGGGTCTCATAGTTTTGGTTTTATTGCATGACTTATATTCAAACAACAATTTCATATACTTTGAGAATAATACCTTACAGTAGAAGTTGAAAATAAAGTTGCATCTAGAAAATTAAAATTAAAATTCTGTCCTAGGATACTGTAATGCAGGAGTGTCAAACATGCGGCCTGTGGCTAGGCCACAGAGTTAGCCTGTGGGCTATCCTGGAGAAGGTGAGGGACCAACCCCTGCTGCCCCAAGCCCGGCCACACCCACCCAGGCAGCTACGATGAGCAGGCCACACCCCCAGCCCCCCAAGGACAAACAAAATCCTGACATGGTCTGTGATAGGGTCGAGTTTGACACCCCTGTTGTAATGTAAAACTTACTTAACAATTGTCTTGCTTAGCAACATAAATTTTGGGCTTAGTTGTAGTTTGCAAGTTGAGGACTACCTGTATTTAGAAATCCTAAAATATTTTAACCTGACTGTTTTTGACTGTTTTTTCAATTGTATATTCCCACCAATTTTTTATTACTGGCTATTGATAATTTTTACCAATGTTCCAGTGAATCATTTTGGTAAATATACTGTGTTTCTGTTTTAATCATTTTGTGCAATCTTCCTGCACAAGCTCATGTATGATCAACTTTTGATTGATAATTATTATTTATTTAATAATTTATTTTCAATTATTTTATTATTATTGTCATCCTAATGTGGTTTAAATCAGTGTAAGAAAAAATATTCTGGGGAAAAATTTGGCAATGTGTGAGCTCCCTTCCTAAATATATTGGAACAGACTTGCATGGATTGTAACACTTTACTTCAGCCCTGTGTCCTGATCTGGTTTGTCAGCTGAGTTTTGCTTTCCTGCTTTCCCCTCTCCTTCAAGCAAGACTGTGTTTGGGCCTCTGTTAATCTCTTTCTTCATTTTTGTGGTTGAGCGATATAGCTACTTTAGGTCAAATTGGATTATTCATGCTTTTGGATACCATTTTTAAAGAAACAGGATTCTGTTAATTTTTTAAAATGTCACAGCATAACTATTTTTTTACTCTGGGGGAATTTTGAAGGGGTAAATATGTGAATGGGAAAGTCTGTGTGTGGGTACAAAGGAAGTAACAAAGTTACCGAAGAATGAAAACAAGATAAATGAACATGCAAAGATATTTAAAAAAAATATCTCTAAGTAAGTTTTTATCATATTGGTCTGTTCCTTGAGATGGAGTTTGAGATATGTTTTTAAAAAGTAATTACATCATTAAGAAAAGAAAGCAAGCAGTTTTTGGAATTATTTAAATTTTGATGTAGCTTTTTCCAGTGAGTTTACTCTCAAAATCTGCCTTGGGATATTGTAGACTTTAAGGGAAGCATTGGGGTGACTGTAACCCTGCATTTATGTTCTAAGAAGAACAGGACCTAAGAAGGACAGGACAACTTGTAGAGGAGAAAGGATCATTTTGATAAATGCAAAACCCTGGCAGGGTATAAAACAGAAGTCCCCAAACTTGGCAAATTTAAGACTTGTGGACTTCAACTCCCAGAATTCTCCAGCCAGCACAACATAGGGAGTTGAAGTCCACAAGTCTTAAAGTTGCCAAGTTTGGGGACCCCTGGTATAAAGGAATACCAGGCACGCTGATCAGCCAACAGAGTAGCAGCAATGATGGAGTTTGGAGGCCGTTGGGGGCCAGTTTTTTGAGGCTGAAGATAACAATAAATTTATTATTTTTGCAGATGGCTAGCCATACGTTGTGCAGATCTGATATAGAGGCACTAGAAAATATATAGTAGGCTGGGACTGTCTTTAACTCCATTTGTTACCCATTTCTGTAACTTTTTAAATTTTTATTTATATGCCGCCATCTTGCTTTCCAGTGCAACTCTGGAGGTTTACAATGCAATAAAAATATAAATACAAACACAATTTATAAATATTACAAATTTAAATTTTAACTTTAAATTATAAACTTTGAGTTGAATGCAGACTGAATACCAAGGGGCCCATGCTTTCTTGGCATTTTTCTTGCAGATGGTTCATTGCCAAACCAGGTAACATTGTCAGCACCAAAGTTGTTACCTAGTTCGGTAATGAAATGTCTGTAAGAAAACAACCAACTTCAAAGACCACCAAGGATTCCACAATTCAACCCTGAGCTATAATTATTCTCTTTTCTCAGTGAAAATCAAGGCCTCAAGAGGGATGGAGGTACCTTCTCTGTCAATGCACAACCATCTCCATGCTAAAGTGCCTTCATTAGTGTGCCAAGCCAACTGGCAGAGCCAGGTTTTAAGACTATTCTGGAAGGTCAGAAGATTGGGGGCAGATTTCACCTCTAGCAGCAAGCTTTTCCAAAGGGTGGGGGCTACAGCAGAAAATATTATTTTCCTAGATCCTTCCAGCTGAAATTCCTTGACTGACAGAGTCCTTTGCAGGTCCCTTCTTTCAGAACGAGTGAGGCAGGCCAATCCATTGGGCCAAGATGGGTCCTCAGATATTCTGGACGCATGCTATAAAGGACTTTGAAGGCGATAACTATAACCTTGAATTGGACCCTAAGACAGATTTTCAAGACTATGGCAAATGAGAAGAATTGCAAGAGTGGAAGGAAGTGAAGAATTACAAAGGTTTTCTTGCAGAGGGTGAAAACCTTCCTTGTTCATTTGTCTCCCTTCACCTCCTTCCACCTCCCTTTTAGCCACCTGGGAGTTTTTGTTAGGTTTTCATTGTTAAGTGAATTATTCTGATTTATGCTTCTAGAGCTAAGCCACAAATCTGGGTACATTTGTTTTGTTTTTCTTTTTTTGCAATAAAAAACCTCAGCTCAAAAAAAAAAAAGTATGAGAGAGGCCAGCCTGCAAACAAAAACTGTGGTTTCAGGTGACAACACGGTTTAATGTTAAAGGCATACAAAATGTGTATTTTGTCTGTTACAAAGGTCAAACTTTCTGGTATGTTTGAAGGAGGTTCATTGCGGAGTGTTTATGTAGGAATGCCTGTGCATTTGGCAAGGACTAAAGCAGACTAATCTGTCTGTTCCCACAACACACCAAGCACAGGATAGGTCTTTCCAAAAGCCAAAAGACCAAATAATGTTTGTTATTTTTGTCCTTCCTGGCAATTCTGCTTGAAAGGGCTTCTTGGAACAATGCCAGAGATGCTGAAGTAAGTTAGAAAACCAAACTCTTAAGAGAATTATGTGGTAACATGGAAAAATTATATGACAACTCTGTTCCCTTCCTCTTTCTCCACCCTCAGCCTTCACATAGCCTTGTGGAAATCTTGACTGCAGTTGAAAACTTATCACTGTTATTTTGCACAAACTGTGTGCAGCCTACAAGACTCAGAATATGGGTTATAGTTGACATTTTGGCTCTATGCAGGAGTGCCTAGTTGGTAAAAATTTGTTCCTTCGTTCATTTTCCCACTAGTAACTTCTAGAGTCATCCAGGGGTGGGATTCTACCGGTTTGCACCTATTCGCTAGAACTGGTTGTTAACATTCTAAGCAGTTCAGAGAACCGGTTGTTAGAAGAAATTACTGGCCTAATCCTGTAAGGAAGGCAGGAAGGAAACATTCTGGTGTTGCTTACAGAAACGGCCTCTCCATTAACCCTTATTACATTCTTGGCAGGACTAGACTTCCTTTCTCTGGAACTTCTCTGGAGTTTTTTTTCCTCCTTTGCTGGTACTTTGCTTGTGTGGAATGACCATTCAATGTTACAATGGCACTGAAAAAAGTGATTTGTGACCGTTTTTCACACTTACTACTGTTGAAGCATCCCCACAGTCATGAGAGGCCAGGCGAGGAGATGTGTGCTTCGATGTAAATGATGTTGAGTTGGCCACGCCCAGGCAGCAACATGACCACCAAGTCATGCCCACCAACTAAGCCACACCCACAGAACTGGTTGCTAACCAATCCCACCCCTGGAGCCATCCCATAGTCATTGTGTCAAAAAACAGTAACAGGTTTTACATCACTTTAGCAAACTTGGGGACTCAGTTATGAGTGGAGAAAATAGTCAATATATTTGTACAGAATTTAAACAGAATTTTAAAACCATTACTAGCTATAAGTTTTATGCAGAGCCCAATAAAACCCACCCCACTTTCTGGCTTAGGTTTATGAATGAACTGGATTACCAACTGTTGTCTGAGGTCACTTTATGAGACCTGTGTGCCAGTTCTAAAACAGAATTTCTGCAACCCCGTAATACAGAATTTGCTGTGTTGAAGCACTTAGAGAATTTGTTTCTAAATGCACTATATTATCTTGAAACTGGTTTTAAAAAAGTTTTTTTTTTGGGGGGGAAGAACTCTAAAACTTTGTAGACCTTATAAATGATGTATTTCCCTATTTAGAGGAACCACAACTTTACCATACCATCTGTTTATCAAATGCAAAAAATGGATAAAATACATATGCCATTTATAAAACCAGGATGTCAGATCCATGTAGCTGTCATTTCTTCAGTGGAAGAAGAAAAGGCGGGGGGGACTGATAAAGAAATCCTTTCTTGATGTAACCTGAATATATTTAATTTTATATCAAATTTGTATAACCTACACATGATACAATGGAGGGAGAAAACCCAGATGGCCAGAACCTATCACCTCTGAGAGGCACAGCCAGGAGATGAGAAGATCATAAAAATTCCACAGTGAGATGTGTCCTGGGTATCTCTGGAAAAGTTTGTTCTAAAAAGGGGGTGGGGGGAAATTAGGTATGCCCTGGGAAACTGTGAAAAATATCGTTTCTACAGAAGGGGTTGGGGGGGAATTAACATACTGGCTTTTGTTTCACTAAATACACATCGAGATAAGGGGAAGGGTTCTAAACTCCCTTATCTATCCCTGTATGCCTGAGGGACCTCAGACACTGCTTTGAACTCCTACATGAATTGTCTCATCTCAATAAAGGATTCTTTTTGATACATTTGGTTTTCAGAAGTTCATTCTTGTTAATTGAATGAGAAAAAGTTCTGTAGCCTGACACAGAATCTTAATGGAGGAAAAGGGAAACAAATTTTTTTAGTCTCTTCCTGAAGCAGAGCAAAGAAGAAAGTTACCTGCACTTCAGGGGCACAAGAATTCCACAAGACAAATGCCATCCTCCTATCTTGGATGTTTTTCCAAGGGATCATGTGCAATTAAATCCTCTGAAGATAGTTGGAGTTCTCAGTTTGCTATATGAGGAAAACTTTCAGGTAAACTGAACCAAATGTATTTAAGGGTGTACAAAACATTTAATTTTACGGACAAGCAACAGAAAAATCAATAAAGGCTATCCACATATTTTAAATCTGGAGACTGACACCGTGGCCAACTGATTGGAAGCAGTCAACCTACATTCCAACACCAAAGAAAGGAGACTTAACGGTGTACAAATTATCATACAATATTTTTAGCAAAATAATACTAAAGATCATCCAATGTAGATTAGAGCTGTACCTGGAAAAACAGATGGCAGGTTTCCAAACCGGCTTTAGAAAAGGCTGATGAACATTAGACATAGCTGATGTCCACTGGATAATTGAGAAAGCCAAAGAATGCCAGAAGAAAGTCGCTGTGTGTTTCATTAATTATAGAAATGCCGTCAATTTGTGTTGATCACATCAAGCCGTAGAATGTAGAATCCCAGTACATTTCATTGTTCTGATGAGAAAGTTATGTACAAATCAGGAATTTACAGCAGACATAACATGGTAAAACAAACTGGCGCCAAGTGGGCAAAGGAGTGTAAGAAGGCTGCATCCTCTCATTTATTCAGTCGATATACTGAATACCTATAAAAGTAGCTAGATTGGAATTGAATGAGCAGGGTTTTAAAACTGCAGAAAGAAACATCAATAACTTGCATAATGCTGATGACACTGTTCTGATAGCTGAAAATGCAAAGGATCTGCAAGCCCTGGTAACACAAGTTAAGGAGGAAGTGAAGAAAATCATTATCAAGAAGCTAAATGACATCAGCGGATGAAGATAAAGAAGTGTAGATAGTTTCTGCCTACTAGGATCAACTATCAATAATAAAGGAACAAAAGTGGAGAAATATGCTACAAATCAGTACTCTGTAGAGGAGCCATGAAAAGCTTGGAAAAGATATTCAGATGCAATGATGCCTCTATACCTACAAAGATCAGAATCAGGCAACCCAGGTATTCCCTGTGGTGCTCTATGAAAGCAAGTTGGACTTTGGAGAAGCAGAATAGAAGGAGCATTGATGCTTTTGAACTTTGCTGTTGGAGAAGTATCCTGAGAATATCATGGGCAACCAAGAAATAAATTGATGGATCATCAAACAAATCAACCTGTAGTTCTCACTAAAAGCACAAGTGACCAAACCCAAGTTATCCTACATCATTATGCAAAGACCCAGCTTTCTGGGAAAGGGTCTAAAGTGGAACAAAAGCGAAGAGGACAATGGCCAGCAACAATATGGGTGGACTCAATTACAGTGATGGTGAGTGCACTTTGGGGAGTTCTGAAAGACCAGGTATGGGACAGGTTGTCATTGAGAAATCTATGTGAACCCTAAGGATTCTATGTGAACCCTAAGGATTGAAAATGACTTCATAGTACATAATCAGTAAGCCTGCAGTGGACATATTCCTTTGGATTCCCTCTGAATCTGATGAATGTACAAATTGTGTTCTTCATGCAACACAAGGAGAGCTGAGGAAAGGTAGAAGTTTTTATGGAAAAGAGATTAGGAGTTCTGTTTACTAAAAGAATAATCAGGTTAATTCTTACATTTCTTTTTTTTACAAGTTTTATTACCCATCAGATTATGCATTTTCTTAATTTACTCATGCAGGTAATTCATGCTAAATAATTTAATTCTGAAACCACTTTCAAAAGTGCACAGTATGATGCATTGTGGAGGGAAATACATTCTACTGTTTAAGGCCAAACCAAAATGGAAGGATGGAAACCTGAAATTGTGCGTCTCGTATTCTTCTGTGTTTTATGAAAAGTAGTTGTTCAGAAGAAATCAATCCTCTTATACTATATTACTGAAAATTATTTCCATGATGTTGGCAGTTGTCTACATTAATAAATATATGTATGCCCTGAACTGAATATCCAGGGTTATTCTGCCTTTGAATGTGGAAAATCCATTTATATTTAACAATATAATCAACATCATTGTTGAAGGGAAGAAGGTGGAGGAATTTGGGGTGGATTGAATTATTTAAAGAGAAGGCAGGGGAAGTTGTGACAAGGTAGGTGGGACCCCTCACCTTTTGCATCCGTCAGCTATCCCATGATTATAAACATCTGGAATCATACAATAGTAAAGTGTGTGTATATATATATATATATATATATATATATATATATATATATATATATATATATATATATATATATATATATATATATATATATATATATGGTGTTCGCTTGTTCGGGTATTTTCCACGTCATTGTAGTTCTTTTAAAGTTGTAGCAACGTTTCAGCAGAATCTCATCTGCCATCATCAGGCTTCTGTATTGTGTCCGTCTGTGAGTCAGACTTTTACAGTGGTTTCAGATTTGAATTTGGGGCAGCCTATTGCTGTGCCAGAATGGTTTTTCTTCATCCTGATTGGTTGGGAGTCTTGGTCTGTGTTTATTGGTCTCGGAGTTTGCTGTGTTCTGCTTGATTGGTGTCTCTAATATCTTCTGTCTGTTTTTGGCTCTTTTGTATCTTGATTGGCTGGCAGCATTGTGTTGCTTTATAGGAGGCCTTTAGTGCAGCTTGGCTTCGGGTAAATGGACGGCTATCATTATCATTTACCCGAAGCCAAGCTGCACTAAAGGCCTCCTATAAAGCAACACAATGCTGCCAGCCAATCAAGATACAAAAAGAGCCAAAAAACAGACAGAAGATATTAGAGACACCAATCAAGCAGAACACAGCAAACTCCGAGACCAATAAACACAGACCAAGACTCCCAACCAATCAGGATGAAGAAAAAACCATTCTGGCACAGCAATAGGCTGCCCCAAATTCAAATCTGAAACCACTGTAAAAGTCTGACTCACAGACGGACACAATACAGAAGCCTGATGATGGCAGATGAGATTCTGCTGAAACGTTGCTACAACTTTAAAAGAACTACAATGACGTGGGAAAATACTCCGAACCAAGCCGAACACCATACATGTAAGTACCATGAAAACTTAAGAAAACATAATATATATATATATATATATATATATATATATATATATGTATGTATGTATGTATGTATGTATGTATGTATGTATGTATGTATGTATGTTGTGATTCCGGCATCTGCTACAGGTTTTTTGAATGACAGCTCTAGTGAGGAGGACTTATATGAATCAGCAAGTTCTAACGATGAGGAGGAGATGAATGCATTTGATTTGCAAGATCGGCTTGAACCTTCAAACTCCTCCACCCTTCAATTAGGTGGTCAGCCGGGAACGGGTGATAATGAGGAACCAATGATATCTTCAGGTGAAGAAGATGATAATTTGGATGATTGCTGGGTAGATGTCAGGACAAGACGTCTCCTGACAAGGAGGAACCAACGAGGATACAGTAGGAGAGCAGACCAGCAATTAGACTAATTAGTTACTCTATAAAGGGAGAGATATGACTTTGCACTTTGTCCGGAACAAAGTGTCTATTTGCAAGGAGAACTGAAGAGCACAGTTTGGAGGATTTTGATCTGAAATATCTTGTTGGGATTTGGATTTAATTCATTGGAACTTCTACTTATTGGAATTATTTTGTGAAGGATTTTGATCTGAAGAATCTTGTTGAGTCTTGGATTTAGTTCGTTGGAACTTTTACTTATTGGAGCTATCTGTGAAAATTCCTGTTTGCTGCCTTTCGTTACAAGGACTGTTGCTTTCAGCCTTATCTGTTTACTTTAAAAGGTGGGACATAACATTTTCCTGTTTGCTGCCTTTCTTTACAAGGACTGCTGCTTTCAGCCTTAACTGTTTATTTTAGAAGGTGGGACATAACATTTTTGTTCCGGACCAAACAGACCATCTTTGCAACGATGGATTCAACTCAAATGCAACAATTGGTGGAGCAGCAACAGATGCAAATAAATCAATTACTTCAGAGCAACGTATCCCTTCAAAATCAGGTAACACAATTATTATCGTTCGTTGCCAATTCTCAAACTGTTTCAGCTGCAGCTGGAGTTCCCCCTGCACCCCCTGTGAGAAAAATTCCGATAGCTATGCCAGATAAATTTTCTGGGCAAACGGACATGTTTTCAACATTTTTGGGTCAGTGACAATTGTATTTTTCTGTGAGGCCGGAGGATTTTCCAACCGATCGAGTTAAAATTGGCTTTATTATTAGTTTGTTAACCGGGCAGGCTGCCAAATGGGCTACTCCCTTATTAGTACAAGATAGTCCATTACTGGACGATTTCCAGGGGTTTATTCAACAGATGAACGTTATGTTTGAGAATCCAATTAAATCTCAAATTGTGGACAGAAAATTGAGGGATATTATTCAAGGTAAACACTCATTGCAAGAATACGTTGCAGAATTTCGCTTGTTGTGTATGGACTCCACCTGGAATGAACCAGCTCACATGGCAGCATTCCAAGAGGGTTTGTCCGACATTATCAAGGATGAACTAATTCATGCAGAGCGTGCTTCAACTTTGGACACATTGATTACTCAATGCTTACGTATTGAAGCTCGCCTACAACATCGTGGGTGTAAACGGACCGTTGCAGAGCCACCTGTGTTTCCTCGTTCACGCACCCCGTCTATGAGGGTTTTCCAATCCAGAATTCCAGCAGAGGAGCCGATGGAGATAGGCGCACTCCGCCCTCGTTTAACAGTTCAGGAATGATCGAGAAGATTTCAGGAAGGTTTGTGCCTTTATTGCGGGGATTCGGGACATTTTGCTAATTCCTGCACTCGGAAGGGGACTCGTGGACCTGTATCAAAACCCATTGCTGGTCCGTCGGGAAACGGGGTAGGCCCGACCTCAGGGAAACCCTAGGTCGGGCACAATATTCACTTTCATCTCAAATTGCTGAAGTTAATTCTGGCCCTCCTCGACATTTACTTTTGGACACTCGCATATTCTTGCAATCTCGGAAGGAGGGAATCCCTGCCGTGGCACTGGTGGATTCAGGGGTTACGACTAGCTTTATGGATTATGATTTTGTAAAACATTTCAAAGTTCCTTTAGTGCCTGTGAATCCCCCCATGCAGGTGGAAACCGTAGATGGGCGCGAACTCAAGTCGGGACCTATTCGCTTGCCACCCAACCACTGCGTATGCGTATTGGGGATCATGAGGAGGCGATAAGTTTTTATATCACTTGAACCTCCATCTTCCTTTGGTGCTCGGAGTATCCTGGCTGCGTCTACACGATCCGTTGGTGGCTTGGGCGCAGAACGCTGTTTCTTTTCCAAGCCTGCAATGTGTGGACCACCTGAGACATGTCTGCGCAGGCCAACATATTGTCGCTTCTGCTGCCTCGATTCCTTCAGAGCTGTCGGATTTCCCCGATGTTTTCAGTGAACAGGAGGCAGATCAATTACCACCACATCGTGTTTACGACTGTCCCGTGGATTTGATACCGGACGCTCCATTACCAAAGGGGAGGTTGTATTCTTTGTCTGAGCCTGAACTAGTTGCACTTCGAGAATTTTTGAATAAAAATCTAGCTCGGGATTTATTCGACCTTCGTCATCCCCTCTTTCAGCACCGTTCTCTTTGTCAAGAAGAAGTCGGGAGAACTTCGTCTTTGTTGTGACTATAGACGCTTAAATGCTATCACTGTGAGAAATAGCTATCCTTTACCGCTCATCTCCGAATTGTTGGAGCGGTTACGGGAAGCTACAATTTTCACGAAACTTGACTTACGTGGAGCTTACAATTTGGTTCGGATGCGTAAGGGAGACGAGTGGAAGACGGCTTTTGGCACTCGTTATGGTCATTTCGAGTACACCGTTATGCCATTTGGTTTGACCAACGCTCCTGCTGTATTTCAACATTTAATGAACGATATCTTTCGAGACATGTTGGATAAGTTTGTTGTCATATATTTGGACGACATTTTGATTTATTCAAAATCTAAAGAGCAACATCTTCAGCAGGTGCGTCAAGTGCTTCAGCGTCTTCGGGAACATAAACTTTATGCTAAATTAGAAAAATGTTTCTTTTTTCAGTCGTCTATCGAATTCTTGGGACACATTATTTCTCCTGTGGGCATTGCTATGGACCCCAAAAAAGGTTGAGGCGTTGTGTAGTTGGGAAGCTCCTCGTCGGGTTAAAGATGTGCAACGACTTTTAGGATTTGCCAACTATTATCGGACTTTCATTCCAGGTTTTGCGAAGATAATGGATCCCATAACCCAGCTTCTTTGTAAGAAGGTTCCATTTGTGTGGGGGCCTCCACAACAACAGGCTTTTGACACTTTGAAAAAGCATTTATAACTGAACCCATATTGAAGCATCCTGATCCGGATCGCCCATTTGTGGTCGAGACAGATGCTTCTAATGTCGCTATCGGAGCAGTGCTGTTACAAGCTTCGGAGGATGGCGCTCTTTTGTTTCCTTGCGCTTATTATTCTAGGAAGCTTACAGCTTTGAACGCAACTATACCATTTGGGAAAAAGAGTTGTTAGCTATTAAGGTTGCTTTTGAGACTTGGAGACATCATTTGGAGGGAGCTCGACATAAGGTGGAGGTTCGGACAGATCATAGGAACCTGGAACATTTGACCACGGCTAGGAAATTGAATCAAAGGCAGATTCGTTGGTCGTTATTTTTTGCCAGATTTAATTTCTCGGTTACTTACGTTCCAAGTGGTCAGAACCGGAGGGTGGATGCATTATCTCGGAAACCGGAGTATACTTGTGCCGAAGATCCTCTTCCTTTACGGACAGTGTTACCACCGGAATCTCTAGCCGTACTGCAGGAACCGGTAGATTTACGGGCCCAACTACAAGAGGCGCAACGTTTGGATGCGTGGACGCAGCAGAGACGGGAGGACATTGGCCCAACTTCTCCATGGTCTTTTGAAGACGATCTGCTTCGATATCGGGGTTTATTATATGTGCCTACCAGACCGTTGAGGGCTCTCATCATGACACAATGTCGTGATAACCCAGCCGCTGGTCATTTTGGATTACACAAGACCTTGCATTTGGTCACTCGGACTTTTTGGTGGCCTCGAGTTCGTCATGATGTGTCTTCTTACGTCGCTTCTTGCGTTCAATGTAGGCAAGCGAAAGCAGCATCCGGTGCACCTCCTGGACTTTTGCAACCCTTGCCGACTCCAAGTAGACTATGGGGAGCGATCTCTATGGACTTTCTGACACATTTACCGTCTTCATCGGGGTTCACAACAGTGCTTGTGGTAGTGGATATGTTGACTAAAATGGCCCATTTCATTCCCTGTCGGAAATTACCATCGTCCCGCACTACGGCTCAGTTATTTTTGCAACATATCTTCCGTCTACATGGACTGCCTGATAGAGTGGTTTCTGATCATGGGGTCCAGTTTACGGCAGAATTTTGGAAACAGTTAATGGCGGCTTTGCAAGTGAAAGTATGTTTAGCGTCAGCGCACCATCCGGAAACTGATGGCGGGACGGAGAAGGTGATTGGGATTCTTACTCAATATTTGAGATGTTTTGTTAATTTGCGACAAAACGATTGGGTGAAATACCTCCCGTTAGCAGAATTCGCGTTTAACAACTCGCAGCATACCTCCACCCGTGTCACGCCATTTTTTGCAAATATGGGTTATCATCCGCGTTTCTTCCCATTAACTATGATGGATTCCCGGTTCCTGAGACCCGAGAGTTTTTGGAAGAACTACACGCAGTTCGCCGCCTACTGATACAACAATTGAACAAGGCAAAAGAAGATTATAAGCGGTTTGCAGATCGGTCCCGTCGAGATACACCTCCGTTAGTTGTGGGTGATAAAGTGTGGCTATCTACAAAACATCTGAAGGTCGATCGCCCTATTAGAAAACTTGATCATCGGTTTATTGGTCCGTTCCCGATTGAGGCAGTTATTAATCCCGTGGCATACCGCCTCACTTTGCCACGATCCATGCGTATTCACCCCGTCTTTCATCGATCTCTTTTGATTCCTGATTCTTCTGTTTGTCGATTACGTGATTCTGCTGAACCGGGTCCGTTATCATTGCCTTCTGAGGAGCCTGCTGTTGACGATACGGTGGTCGACGTCCTTGATTCCCGTTGGCTCAAAGGTCGCCCAGTATTTGGTCAGGAGGAGGGTAGATGACTCGGAGGTTTGTTCCTGGACGGATGCGTCTACACTTCATGCTTCGGATCTGCTTCGAGACTTTCATGCACGCTTCCCTTCGAAACCGCATCCGGATCGCCAGACCCGGGGGAAGGGCCCTGCGGTGAGGGATAGTGTTGTGATTCCGGCATCTGCTACAGGTTTTTTGAATGACAGCTCCAGTGAGGAGGACTTATATGAATCAGCAAGTTCTAACGATGAGGAGGAGATGAATGCATTTGATTTGCAAGATCGGCTTGAACCTTCAAACTCCTCCACCCTTCAATTAGGTGGTCAGCCGGGAACGGGTGATAATGAGGAACCAATGATATCTTCAGGTGAAGAAGATGATAATTTGGATGATTGCTGGGTAGATGTCAGGACAAGACGTCTCCTGACAAGGAGGAACCAACGAGGATACAGTAGGAGAGCAGACCAGCAATTAGACTAATTAGTTACTCTATAAAGGGAGAGATATGACTTTGCACTTTGTCCGGAACAAAGTGTCTATTTGCAAGGAGAACTGAAGAGCACAGTTTGGAGGATTTTGATCTGAAATATCTTGTTGGGATTTGGATTTAATTCATTGGAACTTCTACTTATTGGAATTATTTTGTGAAGGATTTTGATCTGAAGAATCTTGTTGAGTCTTGGATTTAGTTCGTTGGAACTTTTACTTATTGGAGCTATCTGTGAAAATTCCTGTTTGCTGCCTTTCGTTACAAGGACTGTTGCTTTCAGCCTTATCTGTTTACTTTAAAAGGTGGGACATAACATTTTCCTGTTTGCTGCCTTTCTTTACAAGGACTGCTGCTTTCAGCCTTAACTGTTTATTTTAGAAGGTGGGACATAACATTTATATATATATATATATATATATATATATATATATATATATATATATATATATATATATATATATATATGTGTGTGTGTGTGTGTGTGTGTGTGTGTGTGTGTGTGTGTGTGTGTATACATATACATATACATATATATGTATGTATGTATGTATATATCTGTGTGTGTGTGTGTGTGTGTGTGATTGCCCTGAAATTGGAGGAACAAAATCTAGAATCTTTTATGAACAAAACACAATATTTCTTTATTCAATTTATTACTTACTCAGTTCCAAGGGACATGCTGTACTATTGTACAACCAACAATATTATTTTCAAAATATGTCTACCTCCAAATTCAGGACTTTAAAAAATACAATGCCTTTATAATCTAATTTGGATCTTAAAATGTGTTTAAACCTGTTGGAATACTAAATCAGGTTTGAAAGAATGTATATGGATATATTCATCCCTTCCCTAGATCCCTGTCTCATTAAGATATTGAGCATTTCTACAAAGTATTCAGAAAGTGATGTTAATTCGGAGTGATATTGTTCAGCTTGGTTGCGAAACTGTTATTAGTCTGCTGTTGCCCCCAGGGACAGCTCCATTCTGAAAATCACATCACTGCTGATGTGCTCTGGAATGAAATGACGTTTTGACTGGCAATTTGTAGCTGTGATCCAAAAAGTGGTCCAGTTAGAGAACTGCTAATATGTCTTGGGATGAAATTAATTAAAGGAGAGGGGAGTCCAAAGTACTCATTCAAGAAGAGAGACTTGTGGCATTTTTGCAGGATTCAACTGCTCTGCCCTGACTATAATCATCCTGCTGTGCACAGGTAATACTGACTCTGCATGATGTATGAGATGAAATTAGTTTGTTCTGAGATGCAGCTCAGAAGATGCCTGTTGAATCTTGGTTTATATGGCATGAAGTTGAACATGGGATGATAATATGCTGAATCAGACCATTGCTTTGCACCTTGTTCAATTTTGCATTTACATTCATTAGAAGTAACTCCCCAAAGTTTTAAAATGAATGATTGCCCTGAAATTAGAGGAACAGAATCCAGAATCTTTTACAAACAAAATGCAATATTTCTTTATTTATCAGCTGCCCAGTTCCAATGACACTCTGTACTATTGTTGTACAACCAACAATAGGTTTTTTTTCCAAAATATGTCTACTTGCAAATTCAGGACTTTAAAAAATACAATGCCTTTACATTTATTATCAAATTTGAATCTTAAAATGTGTTTAAACCTGTTGGAATACTAAATCAAGTTTGAAAGAATGTATGTGGATATATTAGGCTTACTATGTTGTGGATTACACACGTATTTTAGTTTATATAAATGCCTGCCTGAACTGTTTGTTTACACTTTTTTAAGAAGTTGGTTGAACTGCCTTTAAAATTAATGCAATATTAACTTTACAAAAAAAGAGCTGATATCTGTCAGAAAGATACTTCCCTGCTTCATTAAGGAAATCTGATTTAAATTTATCAAGACAGAGAATGGAAAAGAAATAGGCACCAGAAAGATAAAATGGCTATGAGAACTCTGTAAATATCAAGAGGCTAAGTTAATAAATGGAGTTGGGCCGATTAACTAAACACACTTCTGATGTTCACATAACACATTATTTTATGGTTTAAGTTATGGCTTGGTTCACATAACATGCTGATCAAATCCATTATAGCCTAGGAAGTTGTCCATCCATATCATTACTATTGTTTTATATTGTGAAAGTCCAGGCGGTATTAACACACATTTGTAGGAACTTGTTTGATAATTCAAGGAGAGTGCACTGCTTTTTATTTGCACTGTATTTTCTAGAGAGCCATCTTTCTGCCTAGTGATAGAATCACCCAATTAATATTGTTTACTTATTAATTTTAGAAACTGCCCATTTTATCCACAGAGCGACTTTTAATGATAAAAGGAAAACCTCCCCCACTGTCTGTTCAGATTTAGAAGCCACATTTTTAAAGAGAAATGGAAAGAATATGCTTAGTTGGATTGGAGAGGCAATTTGATCCTTTCCATAGTAGTAGTTTAGTTACCTTAATCCAAAAATGAAAAACAAGCTGCTATTTAACTTCAACTGCTAAATAATTTCAAAGAGTAATTAAGTTTGAGAATGGCATTTTATAATACTGGTGATCCTTGACTTATAAACATTTGCTTAGTGATTGTTTAAAATTACAACAACACTGAAAAAGGGACTTATTTTTCATAGTTACAACCAACATCCTCATGGTCATGTGATCAAAATTGAAATGCTTGGCCACTGGCATGTATTTAATTTTAGAAACTGCCCATTTTATTCCACAGAGCGACTTTTAATGATAAAAGAAAAACCTCCCCCACTGTCTGTTCAGATTTAGAAGCCACATTTTTAAAAGAGAAATGGAAAGAATATGCTTAGTTGGATTGGAGAGGCAGTTGACAGTTTCAGTGTCTCGGGGGCATGTGATCATCTTTTGTAACCTGACAAACAAAGTCAATGGGGAAGCCAGATTCACTTAACAACCATGTCACTAATTTAACAACTGCAGTGATTCACTTAACAGCCATGGTAAGAAGGGTCATAAAATGGGGCAAAACTCAATGAACAACTGTCTTGCTTAGCAATGGAAACATTGTGGTTGTAAATCAAGGATTATTTGTAGTCCAAGAGAGTCTGGGATCATGGGGGGGATGATGTAGGGGTCGGGGTAAAGATCGGGTATGGGTGTAGGATAAGCTTCTGCTGGGGAAGATTTCATGTTTTAAAGCAGCTCCCAGTTTTGCTTGTGAGGTAATGATGGTTGTAGCAAAGACGCTCTTCTCCATCATAGCCTGAAGGAGTCCAAATGTTGAACAGATCTCTAAACTCCTTGTTCTCCCCTTAACACTCTGCCCTTCCCCCATCTTCCTCCACAGAGCTTCTCCTCAAGGCAAATTTCCGGCTGAGGAAGGATCAAATATGCCCAGTCACTTTCCCTCCTCCTTCTCTCTGTCCAAGGCATTTCCCAGAGTTGTGTAACAAGGCACTTCCCTCCCTCCATTTGGGTTCAATTTTCCAGTGATGGTGCTCGTTGTTTTGTTCAGCTTTGCATTAAAAACGCACGGTATCTCCCCATTAACTAAAACTCTGTGTGTGTGTTTGTGTGTGTGTGTCTTACAATCCCAATTTATTTCCTGAGGTGAAAATGTAACATGAGCAGATGGCAAGTCTTAGCAGTCAAAATATAGCCAGAGCCTCTTGATTCTGATTTTAAGGATGATGTAAATTTCTGTCATGAAATTAGTTAGTTAATACTGCTTAGGAGTTAATGGATTTGTTGCACTTCAAATGCTTGTTACAAGTAGAGATTCAGCCATTCGTGACCCCTTGAGGAATAATGAAGAATAATGGAGGTTCAGGACCAACTGGATATTCTAGTCATGTTAGTGTTGTCAAATTGGGGAAAATATAAAAGGATGTACAAAACAGATTCCTTTTGATTCCATTGGTACTGCTATTTTTCTGTAGAGTGTTTGTAGCGAGAAGCATTTATTAGTAATGATAGTATCTTATTATCTCAGTGAAAGCCAGATTTTTAACTATGAGTATAAAAACAATTTTTTAAATAATAAATCAGTGAGCTGGTCCAATCTATTATGCAATATTTATCTAATTATTCTACTTATTCTACTTTTTATTCAATGCCAAGTTTTTTTATAATTTGCAGATTATTATGATTGTGTTTGTAACTTGCTTTTGGGCCTAAATAAAATTGATAGTGTTTTCTTGTACATTTGCATTGCACATTTAGGGTAATCATTCTTAAAAATAAGAATTTGATTTCACAAAAAAAACTTCACTACCCCTAAAGAGAGCAGCATAAATTAATACAGGACTGAATCAGGGTTGCATTTTATGCACTTGTAATTGATATTCATGCCCATAATTTACACACTAAAACTAATGTACTTTTCTTTCCCCTAAACCTGGTAATGATTTGCAAACCTAATGCTTTTGGGAAAGGTAATACAGTAAGATGATTGTATTTTGTGTCTGTGGGGAGGGGGGAGATTTGGCTTTCACAAAAAATTCCATATATTCTTGGCATATCAAATTAGTACAAACAAAAACTGTAGAGATTTGCTGTACAACATTTACAATGCCCTAAGCTGTTGTGAGATTTGTAGATATTTGGAATAAATTCTTAGCAGATGTAATTTGAATATTATTATCATAATTATCTTCCTGATGTTTTCTTCTTAGTATTTTTTCCTCCATATACATTAAGGCAGACTTTATTACAGTATGTTGTGAGCAAATTCTTGCAAAAATAATCTGCTGAGGATTTGCCGGCCTTCCAAGAGCATGCCTTGTGATCCTTACTTAGCATTTTCTCTTACTTATTCTAGTAGTCTAATTGATGTTTTCATGATCAGCATTTTATATACTTTTCTTAAATCATCTTGTTTGCTAAGTTAGATCGATTTGCCCTGCATGCATATAAACAATTTTATAGGGTAATAAAATGCCAATTGAATTTAAAATTTAGTTGCGTATAATGATGTGGTATACTCTGCATCCTATATTAGAGGGGGTAACTTTAAGGGTAAAGACTTTCATTCAAAGCAAGAATTAAAATTGTTTTGATAAACTGCTATCACACTTGCAAGCCAAACTATTATGTGATCTTTTAAAAGTATTTTTATATAAATTGCAAGAATGTCAGAATCACTGACTTTATTTGGTCTACCCATTATTGCTAGGTATCATATGGTTTAATCACACTTGGATTTATAATTCCAGGAATTTTCAATGAAGATAGCTTTAAAAAGATGTGTGAGTAAAAAGGGTTGGATAGACTCAGTAAAATTCAGTGTTCCCCATGGCATGTCTCTAAATATTACTTTTAGGAGAACAGTGGTATGAGAAAGTTAAGTTTCTTGATTCAGATTGTGGCCATCTCAGAGCAGTGTTTCTCAGCCTTGGCATAAGATAGATGGACTTCAGTGTTAGAATTTCTCAGCTAGCATACTGTAGAAGACTACAATAACAAGAGATTACATGGCATAATAAATTTCATTCAAAATTGTTTGGCCAACCCCAGTGATAAACATAGTGGCTTGATCTGAAAGGCTGAGAGGTGTGTTTATGAGAAAGAATAGTTTGTTTGTTTTTTCATAATCTAGTTAGCCAGCATAATAGGAATCAGCTACTAACCAAGACATGAACTCAAAGTTGTGTGTTTGGATTTAAGGCTATATTTGTCAATCTTGGCAACTTGAAGTCCACGTATCTTCAGTCCACCATGGTTGAGAAATACTGGTTTAAGGAAACCTTGAAGTCTCAAAGGGAAACAGAGACAATCAGTTGCTAGCCTACGTAAATGCCATTGCCCTCTGCTGCCTAAGTGAAGCCATTTAAAAAATGATCATGGCATAAGTGATGGATTCCATGCAATTGGAGGGTTAATAGCTATTTTCGGAAGTAGATTATGTTCATGGGAGATGATGATCCTGGCAACAAAAGCAGTTTAATGCAAAGTGATTCCATTTCCAGCTTGTGTTGCCACTAAATATGAATATGAATTATTTTTGGATATGTGTGTAGGAGTAACAGAGCTTTCCTGGTCTGCCTGGAAAAGGGTAGCTAGGATTATTATTATTTTGGGGGCAACTGCTGTGGCCAGCAATTGCTATTGCAGTTCTTCAGGTAGTTTACTTAGCAGACAGAACTCGGTCTGCAGAAGTCTCCATGATTTCTGTGGCTTCCGTTCTGAGTGCCCTCCCCCCTCGGTTGCAGTGCCAATTCCACAGAGAGAGAGAATGAGTCTCTTCCTGTAGCTGTACACCAACTATTTTTATTTGCTTCTAACCAGCAATGTTGTCCCAGGGTTGAAATGGGGCTGGGGATCTTATCACTTCCTCCAAAAAGTTAGATGGCTGGTTGTATCTGTTGAAGGAAACTGCAGTTCAGGAAAACTCATGCTTTGTAATAAAAATTTGCTAGTTAGAAAAGGTATTGCCAGACTCCTAATTTTTGGTTATCAAGGTGGAAGAATCACTTATTGCTTCAGAAGCTTGAACCAGATTTGGATATCTCGGATATCTTTTAAACTTTTTTATTAAAGCAGCCACATTGTTTTTTTTTTTTTTTTAAATATTGATTCAGTTTTCAGCCAACAACCTCACATCTTTCTTGGTGTTCAAGCTGCATATTCTATGTAGAAGCAAGAGCCAACTTTTCCTTGTACAAAATCCAGAGTGATCGTAGAGATAGTAAGGTTGTCAGGTTAATCACAAATGTAGATTTTAAAATATGAGGAGAGTTTATCATCATGTAGGTTTACAACACCGATCTAGTTCTATGTTTTGTAATGTAATTAAAGAATCAGAGAATATAATAGTATCTGTTTAGCCCAGGTGATTTCTTGAAATGTCAGTTTCTTCTTCTTTCTTTTCCAGATTAAAATTTAGCTTTAGGTAGAAGAAAAGAGATTCTGTTCCTCTTGGCAGTATATAGCTCCTAGAAAACCCTAGAATCTTGAAAAAGTTGGAATTAAATTGTAATTTTAATTGGATAGAGGGGAAAATTAATAAATGCATAAGAGACTATTCTTACTAGCTGTTCATATCTAAATTGCCATTCATATAAAATGAAATCATACTTTGTTTTTGTCCTAGTCACATTAACTGTTTTTGGGAGAATGCCTCCTGGCATATTACTGAGAAACCATCTGCAGCCCAGCATAGAACAAAATGCACATCCATGCCAAAAGTGATATGCAATAAAAATTTGAAGGATGCTTCTTAATGGATATAATAACTGGGATTGTATGATCCAACCACTATTAGGGTTCTCCATGGCTCCATATTTCTTTGCATGGCATTTTTTTCTGTCAGTGTGTGATGGAGGTTCCTGTTGCCTGCTGCTCTCAAAAAATATTTGCAGCAATCATCAGGGAAACCCTCAATCCTTAGCAAATGTTAAACGTGCTTTCTATGTTAGAAAATCTGGTTATCAGCTCCCTTTGCATCTTTTTGGTACCTGTGAGATGTTTTATGAATGCATATTTAATATTAAAAATATGGAACGATTCTCTTGCTAAAGTTTTATTTGTATGCCTTTTGTGTTAAATATTGCCAAGAGAGGGAGTAAACATGAAATTTAGGAGGGGAGTTTTCACTTCCCATCCTTAGCTGGTGTCCTAGACTTGGATGCTTAGAAAGCCACCTTTCATCTACTATCCCCAGCAGATATAAAAGCATGTATCTGCTATAGTTACTGTTCGTTGTATCTATCTGTAAAATGTTCTTGGGCCTAGCATGATCAGTGTACATTTGTGCACACTGCTCACTGCCTTGTTTCATATTGTGCTATTTGATTTTAAATAATAGTGCATTCGGCTGGTCAGATATTTTTGAGTATTAAGGCTAATGTTATTGTAGCTGATTACAGGAGGTTGCTTGTAAGTAGACCAGGATTGTCCACATTAGTTAACAGCACCCTTGTTACTTATCTGGAAATCTTGTGCTAAGTTAACTTCTTCTATTTAAGTTGCTTTTGGTCAGGATTATGGGTATACAAATGTGGATGTACTGATTTAGTGCCAAGGATGAGCAAAAGCACGCAAATGTTTATTTCTCTTTTCCTAGCCAGTATTGCTTGCCTCTTAAGAAAGGAGAAAGGGTCAGCTTTGTTCAGAAGCTAAAGGCTTAATCCTTAAGGCTACCTATTGATTCTTGCAGTATTCCAGTGGAAGGTCTGGTCTCAATAAGGGAGAAGTGAAGCATGTGAAAGTAGAGGGTGCTTTCTTTCTTCTTCTTTTTTTGGGGGCGGGGGAGGAGAAACCGTGTTCCTATCTTGGTTGTTTTTTTTTAGTATTTTAACCTTGGCAATCATTTATTCTTTTGTCAATGAAGAAAGGGGAGAGCTAGCTGCTATCTCAGAAGTGGAAGAGTTGACCTTCTTCTCTAAAAAGAATTGCAGAAGTCCTTGGTGGTTTCCAGCCACTTCGTTTTGGTGCATAGCTACTGGAGCTGCACACAGCAACACAACAAGATATTCCTTTACTCAACCAGGAGGCAGATGGCCCCTCCTCCACACAACATCTCGGGCACGCACCTTCTTCACCACATTTAGTAGGCCTCAGAATGGCTGCTTGGCTTTTTCCACACCATCAGCCTGGTGCCAGAGATGGAAGTATGAGAGCCTACCATCCACCCTGTAGCTGCGAAAAAGCAAGGAGTAAGGAATGCTTCAGGAGTATTCGCATAAAGCACCGCTTGTCAGTTGTCACCCATGAGAATTTGTTTCTGCTGGTTGCCATTTTATGGTTGCTGAGGAGATGCAGGTTGAAAATTTGAGAGGTGGAATACTCCTGCATACCTCCTTACCAACAGCTTAAACATTATCAGTCCTTAGGGAAGTATCATGCAGTGATATTCCTAGGCTAGGCTGGAGAGATGAAGGAAGATACCCTGCAGTGCTGCTTCTATTGCAAAAGAAGTAACTGCTTAAGCATTGGGATTTTGCAACTATTTTGTTAAGTACTCAATGCTTTCTACTTTCTTTCCGCTTCCCCCACCCCTACCCCCACAAGGAAGAACCTTATGTACTCCATTATTTACCTAAGACAAGACAGGAAAGCCCCTTGGAGCAGCATTTATCAACCTTGTCAATTTTTAAAGATATTTGGACTTCAACTCTAGCTGGCTGGGGAATTCTGGGAATCGAAGTTCACACATCCTAAAACTTGCCAACGTTGAGAAACTGCCTTAAGAGGCATAGATTTCTTATTTTCAGAGACACTGCTTTCAGTACACGTTGACAGCAGTAAGTTGCTGCTTTCTTTCCCTACTTATGACCTCCAGAAACTTCTAGTTCCATATTCAATATGACTAAGTAGGCTTTCTTCAGTAAACCTTCCATAGTAAAATGCAAGTTGTGGTTATCCATAAAGCCTCTCTGTGAGTTAACAGAAATTCTGAAACCCTTTTCCAGTATTGAGGCAGACTGAAACATTGATCTATTTTATTCATCAGAGAGTCCATGCTAATCTAGTTGAGTGGTATGGAGATGCTTTGGTTGCATGCTCCAACTTCCAAGTGAGAGCAGCAGGCATCTGCATGAGCTACAATACAGAACCATCAACATGTTTAATGTTAAGTTCTATTTCTTTAATAACCCAGAGGCACTTTAGAGGGAGAGAATAGCAAAATACCAAGGTTTGCCTATTTCTGAACCTGCTTTCTCAAGTGACTTGTTCTTACAGAGTAAATCAGCAAAATATAGATGCTTTAAGGGCACAGAAGCAAAGCATTAATTAAGAATGTGTTGGGTATCACATTTTGATGAGTGGTATTCCTATCTTTGTACATAAATACACATCTTCCATTTGTCATTCATATCTTGTTACATGTTATAGGAGCCACACTTAAGGATTTCCCCTTTAACATCTGGATGGAATATCTTGGTCTGTCAGTATAACTTCATTGTATCAAATTAAAGATAGGGATTTTTTTTTAAAAAAAATGCATTAAATGCAATTTCTCAATGTTTTATTGAAAGTGTAACTGGAATCATGAAACCTGTGCATTGAACCTAAAGCAGAATATAGACAGTTCTCAACTTATGACCACAACTGAGCCCAACGTTTCTGATGCTAAGGAGACGTTAAATGAAATTTCCCCCATTTTACGACCTTTGACAGCTGTTAAACGAATCAATGCAATAAAGTTAGTAACATGGTTAACTGAATCTGACTTTCCCATTGACTTTGTTTGTCAGAAGATCGCAAAAAGGGTGAAAAAATCATGTCACTTTTTTTGAGTGGCATTGCAACTTCAAACAGTCACTAAACAAACTGTTATAAATTGAGGACTACCTATACAGTCAAGAAAAAGATTTACGCTGGCAGTTATGTCTCCCAAAAGGTCTCCATGCTGAGAGCTTGGAAATGGATGGCTACCTGAAAAAAGCAATAAATGATGGCAGCAATTATGCTTTAGGAAGATATTTTTGATGATAGAATTTATATAATCCCCCTAGGCCAAACTCATATACATAACAGAAATTAAACATTTATTGCATAAAGTACTGCTTTTAACACTACACCTGTATTATACTCTGTATAACCATTCCATTTATTCCCCAATGAATTTGCTTGAGTAAATCTGATTCAACATATCCGGAAATTAGTGACATAAGTCACAAATGAACACAAAGCAAGTGAACCTTACAACAGAATTAAATTTCTGGTTCAACTCATCCAATTTCTGGGATCTAAGACAGTGGTGAGGAAAAAACATGAAGGGATGAATTTTTCACATGGGCATCTGGCACATCATCTCTATTGATTAAAGAGCCCCTTTTATTTCTGTATTGTGCATCAAAAGCTTTGTTTTACACAATTCTCAAGAGCTAATTTTGCTCCTTTTTTGGCATTCAGAACCCCTGTAGTGCAATCCGCAGCAGAGAAAAGGATTTTAAACTTAACTTGTTAGAAATAATGAAATCTTTGCCACATAAACCAATCTCGTGTGTGTACACACAGAGAGACATAAGTTGTTAAAAGCTATTTAATTAAATATTTTAATTCTGTGGTGTCCAACTTAACTTTTTTGTTTTTGTTTCAGACATGTACTCCAGATGCACAGCAGAGTTATAACCTGCCTGAACTTTATAGAACGGAAGATTATTTTCCTATCAAATATATTGGTAGCAAATATCAGAACCATTAGTTCTGTATTTATGCTTATTGCCTTATAGTCAAATAAACCATTTGGGTATTCTCCTTTCCACCTTATTTTACATTTTGTATTAGGGCAAAATTCATCATGGGAAAGAAAACTGCTATTTTCAATGTGTTCTAGTCTTGATTATGGGGCAATGAATTTTTTTTATTCCTTGTGTTTGATACTTGAGGTATGTTTACATAAATAAAAGAAATATCAGGAAACAAGATTTAAAATGGAAGGAAAAAATATTTGTGAAGACATGCTGGAAACTACTTTTTCTGAAGTGTATTTGGTGTAAGCAGGAGACTCTCTGCACCATTAATATAGTGTACAGTATGCAAACCAGTTTGGTGTACTAATTAAGGGCAATATATTGTCTAGAAACCAGGAATTCTAATCATGTTACATGCATAAAATCAGACAAGGTAAAATTTGGTCTTTCAGACCTAGGAAGAAGACCGTGACAAACTATTTCTGAAAAATGTTGTTCAAGGATTTGTCCAGGGAGTCAATCAACACTAACCTGAAGACAAAACAAAATACAATGAAAACTAAGAGTCAGTTCTATTTACACTTCTTCTTACGATATCTGCAACTAGAATATATGCAATTATTATGAACTATTAACTCCAAAATGACTTGATTTTTTTTATCATACTCCCAAGCACACAACTGTTAGTTGTGTTTAAAAAAATAAAATGTTTCACTATTTGAAGCTGGATAAACAGGAATTCTAAGGTCATTGCATCCTATTTAAATCTGCAAGAATTATCAGCAATCTGGTGCTCGTGCACATCAATGAATATATTTGCTGGAAATAAAATGACTTGGGAATATTTGTACATAAAGAGAGGAACCATAAATGAAAAGGCATTTATGCCTGCTAAAGCTAAGATAGGCAAGCAGTCTAAATAGCACGTAACTATTCAGAAGAGGAAGAAATCCTTCAAATCGGAATAGAGCGGAGAAAATGAACATGTCTTAAAGATTACCTGGACCTGAACTCAACTCCTGGTGACTACCAGGTGGTCTCATTTCCCATGTATTCTTATAAAGAAAAATATGGGAGATTGTAAAAGTAAAGTCCCTTCAAGCCAATCTTTAATATATCTTGGAATTTCATGGACAAGCTATGTTGTTTTCTAAGCAACTATACATACATGATTTGTCATTATCTTCTGCCAATTCTTTTTCAGTTTTCTAATCTGCAGCTCTGGAATTCTGCTTACTAAGCCTTTGGGGGGGGGGGGGCACATTTGGATAAGTGTTGCTCTATGACCAGGGGTGAATAGGTACAGCTTAATGTGTTTTGTAATGGGCCAGAACCATTATGAGAGATATTTGGGTAGAATATCCATAACATACTTTCAATGAGCCAAACATAAATAGCAGATTGCCAACTTCTGGTGAATTGGATTTTGTGATCATTTGGTATCCAATTTATAATCTCCTAGAAACTGTAAGGTGCAGATTGCTACTTTACCATCGAGGTGTAATTTTTTTCTGCAATAATTCAAATGTAAAGTTACAGCATTAGCGGGATTTTTAAGTTTTAACAAATCTTTCTTAAGTATTTTTTACTGGAAATTAATGTAAATATTGTCAAGTTTACACCAATACAGATTTAGCAATTTCCCCCCTCTGCTAGAACATATAATAAATACATCCTTGACTCCAGCAGACTGCATCACAATGCAATAAACTAGGCATTTAAATATAAGCAAAATATTGTGAAAAAAGGAAAACATGGTTTGAGAACTAGACAAATTAATAAAAAAAGATCTTATAAAATGCTCTACAATTAAGTCTGCTACAGTAGAAACCTCATTACGACAAAAATACACATTGACAATAATGTTAAAACTTGTTATTTCCCCAACTCGCCACCCTTCAATCCCATACACTGATGTGTGTGAAAACTCAAATAGCGTATCTGCAAATAATGGGTATGAGACACATTTAAATCCATTCACTGATTTACTACAAGGAGCAAATCTTAAGGACTGTCAACTTGCAAAAAAAAAGTACTTTTAAATATGATTTCAATAGGAGTGTTTAAAGCACATCTTTAAACTGCCATTGAAAACAACAGAATTTTAAAATGTTTGGATGTTTTATGCTGCATCTGCAAATCCATATACAGTACTGTAATTTTAATACATTTCTATCTGTTTGGTTCAGTAGATTATATATTAACACTAGCTTGCACATAGATAGTTTATGTTTGTTAATACAGAACTCTGTAGATAACTTCATTTTCTCAAGGCATAAATTCTAGCATCTGAATTTTGTTTTCTTTCAACAAAAGCCATCACAATGACTTGGGAAACAGGTAATTCAGAATTTGTAATAAAAGCAAATATTTACATTAAGCACAATACAGCAATTTATTTAGATGTTTAAATGAATACAAAGGGGAAATAAAGATCACAAAATTATCCATACTACAACAATGTGTCATATATTAGATGGTATAAATGAATAACACCATGAGGTGTTAACTAAAGATAAAACTAAATATCCAAAAAAATGCAGCACTCATTTCCGTATGCTGCTTTTAACACAGTACAGTTTTATACAGATCTAAAAGGTGTCAAAATTAGTAGCTGCAAACTTGTTTCTTGCATGTGATTTTAGCTTAAAAGATTTCAGAAAATGTCTCTGAAATTCATAGTCATCAGTTATAATGTCAAGGATATTCAAGAACAAGAAAATTCTATAATACAGTAAGAGTCCAGATATATTTTATGTTGCTGGCCTCTTTGAGATTGTACAAGGTTATGTGCAAAAACTAAATCTGTCAAAATTCATACTATAGCAGTTTCAAGCTTTTTGCTAGGTAAACTAGATACAGCATTTATTACACAGCAGGGCAACACTAAAAAAAAGGGAAAAGAACCAAATCTATGATGGATACACAAGAACAATAGCATAAGCATCACTTGAGTAGGTCTAAAAGACTGTACAAATATACATTTCAACTATTCAGAATGATACATGAAAAAACAATTTTTCCCAGAGTCTACTATACACATTGAACTGGTAGCTCTTATGTTGGCCCTATAACTACCATGTGGAAAAGGTAATGTTTAAAAAGACATACAGCTGAACATATACAGTGAAATAAATGTTGAAAATGCCAATAAAATAAACCTTTTCTTCAGTGAACTGGGAGCTACCAGCATATCAGTTTTCACATTAAGTTACTGTGCTCATCACAGCACATACTCTCAAGTGAGATTTGCCAACAGCATACTTTGAAATAAGTACTAGAATTGGCTTTGTAGCCACTAGCCAGATGACCTTGCACTCAAAAGGCAGTACCAGTTATAATGAACTTTAGCATTCATTGTAAATGAAAGTATTTAGAGAGTTGTCAAGTGGGAGATACTGAAGTCATGGAGTTAACCAACTTTTATGCTTGCTGGCTACTCAGCTCTACCCCCGTTAGGCTGCTATGCATTGATTCTGTAACCCCATCAGTCACGTTGTCAAACTGGTCTCCATCCTCACTGTCAATTGTGCTATTTTGCCACTCCATCTGTGGATTTGACAACTTCTCATTAATTTCTGTTGCATTTTTCCATTGTGACTGGTCCTTAGACCAAAACTCACCTATTTTTCCATAGGAACTATTCTTCCATTTTGAATGGTCTCCATCACCCTCAGAGACAACACATTTAGTTTCTGCACCTGGTTTACTATTAGCATCTTCACTTTGGGATGATTCATCAGTCCAAGTTTCGGGCTTCACTTCAGATGCATTATCTTCAAAGTCAGATGCCTGTTGAGAACCAGGTCCGCTTTCAGAGGCTGATACTGGATCTTTCCATTCAATAACATCATCCTGATCTTCTTGGTCACCTTCACTGTCTGAGCCATTAGCCGCCTGCTTTCCTGGTTCTGCTGCAGAGCAACTTTCCTGGATTTTTGAATCTCCTCCATTCTCTTTTTGGTCTGTTTTTTCTGGAGGCTCCAACACGGCTTCCAAGGGTGCCTCCTCAGATATGTTTTCATCTGTGTTTTCATTTATACTAATTATAGATGTTTTATGATCAGAAACAACTTCTACAAAAGGACTATTGCTTTCATTGAATTCATCTATATTTTCGTAACTGTCTGAAGAACTTTCATTATCTTTACCTAAGGTTATTTTTTTATCAACCGTTTTACTAGCATTGACTCTAGAATTCTCTTCATCATGGTTTTCAAATAGCCATTCATCATCAAAATCCATTTCATGTTTCACTTTATTTAATTCTTTCATGTTGAATCCTAGCAAAACACCCATTTTAAACTTTTCACAATCTCTAACACATTTCTTCCTTTTGTTACTAAAATGTGAAGCAATATCAGATTTCCATAGCCAAAGACTGGCTGCTAACTTTTCAATTTCTCTTCGACCGGGATATGGTTGTTTATTGAAATACTTGGTGAGAAATGTTTTTCGGGCTTCATACGAATCATCTTCATGACCTTTGGGATCCAAAGCAAGTACTACAGGTTCTTCAGGCTTTTCCTCAAAAACTGAGGGTGAATCATCATCATCTATTTTTCTTTTCTTCAAAAGAGAAAATTCCATGTGTTCATAAGTACGTTTCACAGGTCCTGTACCTGGAGACGGATTTATCCGAGAGGGAATATTAGATTTGTCTTGACCATTTTGTGTCTTCCCCACACCTCTACAATGGACAAGGTGCAAAGTTATAGTTGAGGCAGTCATGTTACTAGTGTACACTCCAAGGCAATGAATACATTTATATGTGAGCTTTTTCTCTACGGGATGAACTGTTTGAATAACTTGGTGTCTCTCCCTTAAGTGATGCGCCAGTGCATCAGAGATGGGTCCTTTGAGGATGGAAAAACACAAAGGGCAAAGAGTTTTCCCCACATCTTTCTTATATGGAACTGCTGCTTGAGGCGAACTTTTGACAGGTAAATCTGTCTTCTCTTGAATTTTTGGCTGTGGTTTTGGAGGAACTGGAGGAGTATTTTGAGCATGATAAGCAACAGATTCAGCAGGGGCATCTCTCAAATTGTAGGTAGTTACAAGTAAGTGTATATTGGTGTGACTACCCTGCTGTAATGTCAAATCAAATGTTAAAGTGGAATCTGTTTTAGGTCCCATTTCTTCATCAATATGAACCATTCGCATATGAGCAGCCATCTTTTCAACATCATTAAAAGTGGAGCGACAGTAGGGACAGGACAGGCCATGAATTAACATGTGGTTAAGTAATGTATCAGTGGGCAAGTAGCGATTACAGTATAAACATTTGCTAGTAAAATTGTGTATTTTCATTATGTAGTTAGCAACCGCAGGCACCTTTTCAGCTTTGTGTTCTTTCTCAAAATGAACACTGTACACATTTTCTGGAAACAGCTCATTGCAGATTGTACAAATTTTCCATTTCTGCGTTGATGAAGTATTAACAGCAGAAGCGACGGCTGTAGCATTTGCTCCAAGGGGTTTGGATGTGGACTGCGCTAATCCTCTGGATGCTGCCTGAGATTGAGCTAATGGTGTTGATTTCAATGCACTGGATGAAAGTGTAGATGCGTTGGCAGATTGAAGAGAGTACCTTGCAGAAGTCTGTGGTCTTGGTTCTCCTCCAAGAGGGTACGGCCTCCCATTTCCACTGGGAGGATACTGTTTCAAGGATTGCTGGGATAGAGACACTGGGGAGCTACCAGTTAAACTTAGCCGTCCTGTATGACTAACATAACTTGGTGGTACAGATTTCACTCCATAGTTATTCTGCTGTAAGTGAACACTGGACATCATATTAACTCCTGAATTCAATGTAGGCTTTGGTATATTTAGTCGATTTATCATTTGCTGTGATGGAAGAGAACGAACATTTCCAGGAGACAGGGGTCCCAATCTCTGAGGAAGTCCCATAGGCTTTTTATCCTGGGGTTTTGGAGCAATCAACATCAAAGGTTTGGATCTTGGGACTACCACATTAGTGTGCCCTATCATTGCTGTCACCTGATATCCTATGCGCTCATGGTCTTCAATAACATGCTGTACTAAAGCTTCATATGATTTCGGCATAAAAAGGCATCGTTTGCAGTGAATCATACTCTCTTCTCGGGAACCAGAACTCAAGGATACAGCTCCATTGAGTGATTTTTCACTTGCTTTTGCTATATAAGGTGCAGCAACATGCTGAAAATGTTCCCTGTAAATGTGCTTTCTAACTATTTCGTAGAGAGGATCTCGGTAAGTGCACTTCTTACAGTAATAAACAGCTTGTTCTATACTGTCAGCCTGCTTAGGTTTAAGGCTATCGTGCTTGTTTTTATCTTTAAAAGTGCTGATGCCTCCACTTGGTGTGTTGGCATTGGGAGCATGAAATATTTTAATGTGCGTTTCCAAAGTCTTTTTGTCTGCATTGAAAGTACAGTAGGGGCAATTGAGAAGAATCCGGTTTTCGAAGTCTTCGCTATGAACATTCCGGAAATGACTTTTGTAAGCAGAAAAGAACTTTGAGGAAAATGGGCACGCACTGCAGCAAAATGGTTTTGTCCGATAGTCCTTTTAAAGAAAAAGAAAAAAAGTTAGTATCATAAAAAATTCATTTTAATATAGTTTAAATATCTTCTACTAAGCATTATTAAATTAGTAGGGTCATCATCCATTTAGCAGTTTTTCCTTATACTGGCAAAATCAGGCTAGGGTAATGGTTTGATATTATATGCCTCCCAGTCTTTTGGGATTAGGGCAGATAATAATTACTGTGAGATAAACAAATAAATAATTCACAGTTCTTCATAGCTTCTCATGATAATGCTGAAACAATCTAGTGGACATTATCATTTTTTTAAAAAAAGGAATTCACATTTCTAGTACTTCATGGAAATATGCATCAAAAACATATACCAGTATGTAGGAACAATTTACTATACTCATATTATCTACATGCATGCATTTCAAGCTTTGACATGTAAAATTAAAGCATGTGACTGCTTTTATATTTTATAATGGAAAGACTTCAAAATGTTTCACAATAGTTCTAAGTTCATGATGTTCCAAAAAGGCAAACAAATAAACAATCTTCAACTGTCTTATATTGTCCTACGTATCCCTCAGTTTACTTTATTGACACTGATAATTAAATTCATTTTTTAAAGATTGAATATTCATCCTGATAAATCTACAAAGAAACATTTATATATTTACAGTATATTTGATTATGTTTGAAGAGAGGTAACAGATTGCTTAGGTATTTCTATATATACACTCAGAATGAGCAACTAAATAGAACGGACAATTCAAACATTAAATTTTAAATCATTATTTGCAGTAACTATAAGTTTAGAATGCCAAACTTTTATTTCAGTTTCCAAATTTGGCAATCAAATAATTTAGAATCACTAGAACCAATTTTTGTTATGTGTGTTCATACTTTCACATTTTCAGTTGTTTCTCTGAAAGACAACTTCTGGATGGGAAGCAACGGTTATAACTACAGTTTGTTAATGTATTCTCAGTTCTTCCACAAAACAAATTTAAATTACTAAACACTGAGTCTCGTGGACTCAGGTTTATGGAAGTACAAATTAACATTGTGTTGTAAAGCAACAAACATTTACTATAAGTTTTTTTTAAAAAAAAAAATTAATGGATTCAGATCAGGTATCTTTCACCCATTAATGTACTAACCTGATTTTTTGTAAGTGAAGGGTCCCACAATCCAACATCTTCCCATGTAGTGTTTTTCAAATAGAAATCATTGGGTTCAAACTGCTTAAAATCCTGCAAAGATGGAGAAAATGGCATAAACCATAAATAGGAATAACATACTATTAATATTTGACTGGTTATTAATTTCATATCTAAATTCATAATCCAAAAACAAAACAGTGCTCAGAGACCAAATCCAAAAGAATACAAGATAATGAACTAACTTCATTAAAAAAAACCTAGGATCCAACCATTAATGAAAGAACGATACTTAAAACTCCTTCTAAAATGAATCTGGATTTAATTCAGTTGGTTTCCCCGGCCCCTTTCCAGTATATTCTGAAGGCATGAAAGTCCTTAATAGATAGTCCTTGATTTACAACCAAAATTAGGATCTAAACTTCTGTAGCTAAGTTAAGTGAGTTGCACTAGATTTTATTACTTTTTCTTGCAGGGATTAAGCTAATCATTAATCTGGCTTCCCACGTTGACTTTGCTTGTTGAAAGGAAAGGTTGAAGATGACAATCAGGGAAACCCAGAATGATGCAACTGCCATAACTACATACTGATCACTAAGAGCCCTATTTGATCATGTTACCGCAGAACCTCTGCTAGTCGTAACTGTGAGTCACTTTTTGCAGTGCTGTCTTGACTTCAATCAGTTGTTCAATATTTGGGACTACTGTATTTGCAAAAACAAATTATTTTCTGCACTACAAATTCTTTATTTTGTTATAGCATTAGTATCTGAGATTTTTTTTTCATACCAGAAAGGAAAAAAATAATCTAAATCTAGACTAAGTAGCAATTGTACAAAAATGCTGTACAGGTTGTCCTCAACTTACAACAGTTCATTTAGTGACTGTTCAAAGTTAAAACAGTACTGAAAAGTGACTTTTGACTGTTTTTCACACTTGCAACCTTTGTAACATCCCTATTATCGTTTATCAAAATTCAGATGCTTGGCTTATACTTATACTTGGTTTATACTTATGACTGTTGCTGTGTCGATCACCTTTTGCAACCTTTGACAAGCCAAAACAATGGGGAACCAGATTCACTTAACAACCATATTACTAAATTATCAACTGCAATGATTCACTTAACACCTGTGGCAAGAAAGGTAATAAAATGAGGCATAACTCACTTAAAAAATGTCGCACGTAACAACAAAAATTTAGGGCTCAACTGTGGTCGTAAGTCGAGGACTACCTGTAGTACTGAACCCAAAAGAGTAAAAGGGAATATGAGCAGGAAAGGTGCTTGTGCTACTCTTTTGGAGTATGCCTAGCAGAATAAAGCTTCCAGAACAGAGAAAGCTAAAGTACTTCCAACCTTTGTTTTTCCATTTTGCAACTAAGAAATCCCTATATCTTGTCGGCATAAAACTAACAAAGCAGAAGGAAAAGTGACTAATATACAGTATATCAAGTGGGGAAAAAAATTAGAGGAATGTTTCATATGAAGATGAAGTTCATTTTCTGCCCAATAGACAATCAGCATTAGACTTTACTATCTCTTTTATACACTTGGTTTTTGAAAGATTTATCCCTTGAAGCATTTGCTCTGTCATCAATCATACCGCACTCCTGAAACTTATATAAATACATATTGTCCATATTTATATTTCATTTACTTAAATCTACATTGTTAGTTTTACAAGAAAAATTCCCTTCAGTCATGTAATTGTAACCTTCAACTTATTAGTGTGAATGCAAGGAAAGCATGATTCACATACTTTTGAAAAAGAGGAATTCTGTAGTCACATGTTAGGAGGCAACAAATGGATTTTCAATGCAAGCAGAGATGTTTAAGGCATTCTTTGAAAAGAATAGTGTACACTGCTGTTCTATTATAGTGGTTATTAATTATCTAAAAATGTTACAGTATTTACCAAAGATAGTCTGAATTAAGAATACAACACCAAATATTTATATTAAAACTTTGTAGGTCTATTCACGTTTACTCGAAGTATTTCTTTGAAAGGTTCCCATGGCAGATAGATACATGAGAGGTCCTTGGTGCTCTCTGAGCTGGTAGTTTTCTTGCAGGCATTTCATTACCCAAACTAGGTAATATCATTAGTGCTAGTCCTTGACTTTTAAGGAGGAAAGAACTGCATGGTAGGCATAAAACCAAAGAGCAAGTCTCAAGCCATTAATAATCTCTCGGCAATATCCAAATAACGCTGATCAAATGGCCACCATTGTCCCAAACAAGCAGTTATATATAGGTTGACTTATGATCACAACTGGGACCAAAATTTCCATTACTAAGCAAGGTGGTTATTAACTGAGTTGCATGTGTTCGAATCTGTTTACAATCTGTTTTGCCATGGCCATTATGAGTGAATCAGTGCAGTTCTTAAGCACCCAAATTCTGATCATGTAACCGTAGGGATGGTCTGATGGTGAGGTCACTTTTTCAGTGCCATTGCAACTTCAAACAGCCACTAAACAAATAGTTGTAAGTTATGACTCCGCATCTCTTTTCATCAGGAAAAGGAACAGAGGACCCAAGTTCCTGTTCAATCATGGCATCAAGAAACAGCCCTGATAGCCACTCTGAATGCTACAGCTGCTACAGGTTTTGGTTAGCAATTAAGGTCAAGTAAAAATTGTAAATCCTAGTTCAGTGGTGAAGACTACAATCATTCAGATTCTAAAAAACATCCCCCTACTTTCAACTGAATATATTACCAACATTAGAGTTTAACAAATGTTCCCTACAAAATCATACTTACTTCTATATGTTCTTTACAGTATTCCAAACCAATGTCACTTAGTATCTTTTTCACAGTTTTCCGGGCTTTTCTTAAACTGCCAAGATTGTTGACAGGAAGCTGGAACATAGTTTCTAAGAGAAGGAAAATGAGAAACTAATTTAATGAAAATGTTTTATTCAAAATAGTTTAACTCAAAGTAACAAAAAACATTTGATATCACTCTTGATCTTTTTTTTTTACTATTATACATGGTGCATTCTTCTGGTTTCTAGGTAGTTTCACAAATCAAAAGAAAACATCATCATTATATTTTGCTTTGTAAAGATGAACCTGGAAGCTGATTGCCTTTAAAAATAAAAACATAAATACAAAAACAGAGATCATGATGCCTAGATTTGATTTGATATACTTCTGCAATGAGAATTATCTTTCACACAGAATTTCATAAATCATAAGCCAAACTCATAACGAAAGTGGAATTTTACACTTGAAGTATTTGTAATGAATATCTGTGATCATTAAATGCTAAGTTAGATTTAAAAACTGAGAACTGTATAATTTTCCAATGTTTATCCCAATAGGTTTCTATCTCCCCTACAAAAGCAGAATGCTACCTTGACCTGGTTTAAGAGACCTACTATAGAAATAAAACATATTGGCTAAATATTGCTATTGAGAGATACTCAATAGTGCATACAACACCCTGTGGTTTCTTCAGAGGAAACTATCAGAGAGAGAGAATCCACTAGATGTCTATCTTGAGAACACTTTAGAATCATTAAAGAACAAGACTCCTTTTTTAGAAGATATCCCTAAGACATTCTAACCAAGCAGCAACTACTGAAACTTTCAAAATTGAAATCAACTGCAGATTCTTCAGGTCCTATCTTGTTTATGTAATTCACAAATTAATAAATACATTCATGTTTACAATGTTTCAAAGATTCTGCATTTTAACTTCATGTTCTTAATTTATAATTGAAATTTTAAAATCACTCTAAAACAGGTATCAAACTCGAGTTATCCCAGCGTCGTCACGTGACATATCAGGACTTTTTCCCCCTTCACTAAACCAGGCAGGGATGGGGCTAACATGTGACACATCCAGCCCATGGGCTGTAAGTTTACACCCCTGCTCTAAAATGTCTATGCCTTCAGACATAGCAACTGCATTACTCTTTTACCATATTACCCAATTTTACTATTAGAACATGTGATTCTTAGTAACTGGTCATATTTTCATATCATTCTCCATATAGTCAAAACATGGCAGTTTCTGAACGTAATTTGAATTCTAAGCTGCCCAGAGTCATTTCCTGTGATGGGCAGGTATAGGAATTGAATGAATAAGTAAGTAAATAAACAAACAAACTCACAAACAATATAAAAATGCAGATGGAAGCAGAAAAAAATTGACTGCAAAAGTAAAGAGGGATTTTGGAGTCCTAGTAGTCAATCACTTAAATATGAGCCAGCAGTGTGCTGCAGCTGCCAAAAAAGCCAACACAGTTGTAGGCTGCAATAACAGAATCAAGATCACAACAAGTGTTAATGCCACTTTATAATGCCTTGGTAAGGCCACACTTGGAATGCTGCATCCTGTTTTGGTCGCTACGATATAAAAAAGATGTTAAGACTCTAAGAGTATTGTTGTGGCCTGTCGGCCGCTGGCCCCTCCAGCAGACAAATCAGAGGAGGAGGCGGTGTGGGAATCAGGGTCAGCATTAGGGTAACCTGGGAGCTCCGAGGAAGAAGAGGGGATGGAGCTGGCAGAGAAAGAGACAGAAGAGAGCCTGGGCCATCCGTCAGCCCTCAGACGGAGAGTCAACAGCCCCCAGATTTGGAGGTGGTTGATGAAGAAGAGGAGGAACAGCTGGGTCCAGTGCCTGAAGCATGGTTGCGCAGAAGGCAGAGAACAGGAGAGCACTGGAAAGCCGTGGGCCAATCCTGGGGAAGGAAGAGCCACTGCTGTTAGCGAGGCCCCACCCTAGCTCTGAGGATAAAAGGCAGGGGGTGGGGTGGAGATGAATAGGTATGGCAGAGAACTATTCATCTTCCGGCCAGATGGACTTGTTAGCCATCAAGAGAAACTCTTTGCCGGGGCTGCTGGCATTCCTAATAAAGGAATCTTTTGAGTTCACGTCAGAGGGTTTGGTTGTGTTTGGGGAGCTGGGTCAGAACAAGAGCAGAGAAGAAGAACAAAGATGATTAGGGGACTGGAGGCTAAAATATATAAAGAATGGAACTGGGTATGTCTAGTTTAATGAAAAGAAGAACTATGGGTGATATGATAGCAGTCTTCCAATATCTCAGGGGTTGCCACAAAGAAGAGGGAGTCAAGCTATTCTCCAAAGCATCTGAAGGCAGGACAAGAAGCAATGGATGGAAACTAATCAAGGAGAGAAGCAACCTAGAACTAAGGAGACATTTCCTGACAGTTAGAACAATTAATCAGTGGAACAACTTGCCTCCAGAAGATGTGGGTTCTCCAACACTGGATGTTTTTAAGGAGATTGCACAACCATTTGTCTGAAATGGTATAGTGTTTCCTGTTATATAGGCAATCCTTTTATTTTATGCTTATGGCAGGAGATCAAATATTTTGAGACATATAAGTAAGAGACTGTCTATTACAAGTTAATGAAGCATTTATTCACAAATACACAGAAAAATAATTTCTTAATCTCTAGGATGCTGAATAGTCCTAACCTAATATGCAACAATTTTTAATATAGGAAAAAAAATCATTCAAGTACAAATCTGACAAACAACATAGCATTCTGACAGAAAACTGTGAAAACACATTAAGAATTTTTCACTATGTGCAAAAAAAAAAAAAATGCAAAGCACACTGATTCTTATGATGTATATAACATCATTCATGCTGTCATGAAGTCCGACTTTCACAGTTAAGTTACGCACAACTGACTGTAAAACAGGCAGCTGAAATAAGTAACAAAAGCTTCACTTG
This sequence comes from Notechis scutatus, assembly GCF_049901735.1. NCBI lineage: Eukaryota > Metazoa > Chordata > Lepidosauria > Squamata > Elapidae > Notechis > Notechis scutatus. The sequence goes on along the minus strand of NC_142011.1, from coordinate 21,527,578 downwards.
TAACAAAATAGGCAGAACATACAATCAAGAACAGTAGCACAAATGATCTGCAAAGGATGGAGTTTTCAAAGCATGTATGGCCAACAGATTGGGGTACTCTATAAATCTAATAAATAATCAAGTAAATGCAGAGCATTTGTATATAAGCAGTATTATGTCTATTAAAGCTAAATCTCTATCAAAGTGAGTTATATTGTCTTTGCAAAAAATGACAATTGTAATTTTAGGTTGCATCAAGAGAAGAACTTTTAAGCAATGTTCTGACAAAGTTGAAGTGTTTAGAGAATACAGGTAGTCCTCGACTTACAGCTGGTGACCTACGCTATGATGGACCGCCCCAAAAAAGCATTTATGACTCAGTTCCGAACTTCTAATAATCACTCCCCTGTGGTCATGTCACTGCATTTTTGGGTGGTTGTCAACTGACCCACATTTATGGGTGTTTGCAGTCACATGCCATTACTTTGGTCACAAACCAGCATTTACTTTTGGTTTTCATAAAACTAGCCAATAGCAAACTGATAGCGAACCATTGGTTCACTTAAAAACCGTGGTAATTTATCATAAAAGAATTGTAAAATTGGGCTGATCACATGGGTGATAATACAGAACTTCAGTATTAACCATCACCTTTATGATTATCTTGATGTAGGACTCTGTGTGTGTGTGTGTGTGTGTGTGTGTGTGTGTGCATGTGTGTGTGTATATATATGTATATGTGTGTGTGTGTGTGTGTGTGTGTGTGTATATATATATATATATATATATATATGTATATGTATGTATATGTGTGTGTGTGTGTGTGTGTGTTGTGTTTTCTGAGGTTCTCGCGGGTATTTGTATGTGGATCTTTGGTTATTCGGGTTTTCTCCCGCGTAAGATTGGAAGTATCTAGGCAACGTTTCGATGAAGTCTCATTCATCATCTTCAGGCTTCTGTCTTCAGCTCTGTGCTTCTCAGAGTGATGTGAGCTTGCAGCTGCTTCTTCCTTTTAACTGCTAGTGGGGGTGTGACTTGATTGGGTGGGGGCTTGGCTGTGTTCTGATTGGGTGGGGGTGTGTTCTCATTGGTTGGGGGTTTGGCTGTGTTCTGATTGGTTGGGGGTTGGCCATGTTCTGATTGGCTGGAGGTGTGTTCTGTTCAGGTGGGGGCTTGGTTGTGCTCAGGTTGGTCTTAGTTACTGGGGGATTTGAACTGGTGAGCTGTGATCTTGCTGTTTGGCTTCGAGTTCGTGGTCGTGCTGCATCTTCATGGTGGGGGTCAGTTCGCTTCATGTATGGCTCAGAGGGGTTTGAAGTGGGTAGTGATGCAGCTGCAGTGCGGCTTCTGGTCTGTGGTCGTGTCTCATCTTCTGTGTGGGTGTGAGTCTGCTTTTTACGTGGAAGTGTGGTGGTGGCATCTCGTGTGGCCCTCGTGGGTGTGGGTCTGGTGTCATTCATCATGTTAGGTACTCGTCTGTTCATGAGGGCGGGTTTCCAAATGGCTGGTAAGCGGGAGGTGTCATCTCTTTTATTCATGCTGTGTGGGCGTTTTTCTATCTCTATGGCTTCTCTGATTATTCTGTTGTTGAAGTGTTCAGTTTTGGCGATAATTCTGGTATTTTATTTTTTATTTTTTTTTGTAAAAGTTTTATTGATTTTAACAACAAATAAAAACACATAAAACATAAAACATAACATAAGAACATCATCATTCTTCATAAATTTACAGACAGTGTATCGGTTGGTTTATCACTCCTTTTTGTGCATCTATTTCATAGTCATCATAATAATTATGTTACATAATAACTCATATTATCAATCAACAATTATATATCCTAATATCCTTATTAAACAATCATTTGATTATAATTTAACTAATTCATGCTTAAGCGAGATAACTATAATTTAGTTAATTTATAACAAATCGTAAAATCATACCAAATCTATCTTAATATAATATTCTAAAAATATTATCAAAACCAAAATATATATATATATTCTATTATTATATTGTTTTATCTAACCATTGATAAAAAAGATCCCAAACTTCATAGAATTGTTTATCTTCTTGTTCTCTAATTTCAAATGTCAATCTACTCATTTCAGCACAGTTCTGGTATTTTTAAAGTCAATCTCATGTCCTGTGGCTTTGAGGTGTTGGACCAGGGAAGAGGTCGGTTCTTCTTTTTTGATTGAGTTCTTATGTTCTTCAATGCGTGCACTTATTCTTCTGTTAGTTTGTCCAATGTATGTGGTGGGGCAGGCGGTTTCGTATACTCCTTGGTTTTCTAACTCGATTTTGTCTTTAGGGTTTCTTAGGATGGTGGATATTTTTCTGTTTGTGCAGAATGCTGTTTTAATGTTGTGTTTTTGGAGGATCTTGCTGATTTTGTCTGTAGTGCCTTTTATATATGGGAGGAGGGCTTTGCCGTCTGTCTTGGATTTTGGTTGGGGTTTCTTTTTGGATTAGGTGGGTAATCTTCTTTTCTTTGGAATCCATTGGCTGTTAGTACGTTGGTGAGAGTGTGTAGTTCGGTTTTTAGGTGTTGTTCATCAGCTAAGCATTTTGTTCTGGAGATGAGTGTCTCAGCTACGGAATTGATCTGTGCTGGGTGGTGGTGTGAGAGTGCGTGTAGATAGCGGTTTGTATGTGTTTTCTTCTGGTAGATGGTGTGTCCTAGGGAGCCATTGGGTTTTTTGTATACCAAGACATCTAGGAAGGGAAGTTGATTGTTAGCTTCTGTTTCCATGGTGAATTGTATTTTGGGATGTAGGCTGTTGAGGTGGTGTGAGGAAGTTGTTCAGTTTTTCTTTCCCGTGTGGCCAGATTATGAAGGTGTCATCTACGTATCTGAGCCAGAGTTTGGGTTTGTGATCATATTTTTCTAGAGCTTGTGTTTCAAAGTGTTCCATGTAGAGGTTTGCGATGACAGGTGAGAGGGGTGATCCCATGGGTGCTCCTTCTATTTGTTTGTATTTTTGTCCATTGTAGGTGAAGTATGTATTGGATAGACAGTGGTTGGTCAGATCTAGGATGTGTTGGTGGGGGTGTATTTGTTTTGGATGGCTGTCAAGGCTTCTTTTATTGGCACTTGGGTGAAGAGGGATATGACATCGAAGCTCACTAGTAGGTCGCTGGGTTGTAAGTTTTGTTTCTTTATGATCTCGATGAACTGGAATGAGTTTTTTACATGTGAGTTGATGGATTCTGCATAGGGCTGTAGTTGTTTGGCGAGAAATTTGGCTAGGTTTTGTAGAGGTGAGCCTATGGAGCTGACTATTGGTCTAAGTGGAGTTCCTTCTTTGTGTATCTTGGGGAGACCATAAAGCTTAGGGCATTTCTCTCTGGGTATGATTCTTTGCTGGATTTCTTCACTGATGGGGGAGGCTTTTATTTTGGATCTGGTGGTTTTTTCTAGGTAGGTGGTGGGGTCTGTCTTTAGGGGTTTGTATGTGGGGTCTAGGAGTAGGTTGGTTAACTTGGTTTGGTAGTCAGATGTGTTCATAACCACTGTCGCGTTGCCCTTGTCTGCTGGTAGGATTATTATGCTGGTGTCTTCTTTCAGGTTACGTAGTGCAGTTTGTTCTTCTTTGGATAAGTTGCTTTTGGGTGGTTTGCTAGTGCAGAGGATGTTGGTGATTTCGAGTCTGATTCTATTAGCATCATCAGGGTTGGTTTTGGTCAGGCTGGTTTCAACTCCGCATATGATGGTTTCTGTGGGGATGTGTTTGGGAGCGACAGCAAAGTTGAATCCTTTTGAAAGGACCTTGGTTTCGGCTTCGGTGAGGATCTTGTCTGAGATGTTGTGCACTGTTTCATGTGTGGCTGTGAGGGGGGAGGAGTTGGTTTCTGGTGTTGTTGTAGTTTTCTGAGTTTGTTGGTTTGTGTGTCTGTCTTGAGGGTGGTCTGTGTTTCGGCTCTCCAGACAGCGAGTTGTTTGGATTTGTCCCAAAGTAAGGGGTGAATCTTGTTGCTGAGTCTGAGGTGAAGTGTGAGGAGATCTTTGTTGATTTGGTCTAGGAGAAATCTTTTTGTGTGAAGTTCATTTCTAATTAGGGCCAATTCTATTCTTTTTAGGATGCGTTTGGTGGCTGCTGTGTTGGTGTGGAATTTCAATTGGAAGCTTGTGGGAATTAAATTTTGATCTCGGCAGTTGCATAGGAATGCGAGGTCACATAAAATGGAAGCTCTTTGGACTTCAAGTTTTTCATAAGTCCTGGTCAGATGGTGGGTTTCCTCCTCGTAGAGGTGCAATATTTGTTTTCTGAGGTTCTTGTGGGTATTTGTATGTGGATCTTTGGTTATTCGGGTTTTCTCCTGCGTAAGATTGGAAGTATCTAGGCAACGTTTCGATGAAGTCTCATTCATCATCTTCAGGCTTCTGTCTTCAGCTCTGTGCTTCTCAGCCATCCAAAACAAATACACCCCCACCAGCACATCCTAGATCTGACCAACCACTGTCTATCCAATACATACTTCACCTACAATGGACAAAAATACAAACAAATAGAAGGAGCACCCATGGGATCACCCCTCTCACCTGTCATCGCAAACCTCTACATGGAACACTTTGAAACACAAGCTCTAGAAAAATATGATCACAAACCCAAACTCTGGCTCAGATACGTAGATGACACCTTCATAATCTGGCCACACGGGAAAGAAAAACTGAACAACTTCCTCACACACCTCAACAGCCTACACCCCAAAATACAATTCACCATGGAAACAGAAGCTAACAATCAACTTCCCTTCCTAGATGTCTTGGTATACAAAAACCCAATGGCTGCCTAGGACACACCATCTACCAGAAGAAAACACATACAAACCGCTATCTACACGCACTCTCACACCACCACCCAGCACAGATCAATTCCGTAGCTGAGGCACTCATCTCCAGAACAAAATGCTTAGCTGATGAACAACACCTAAAAACCGAACTACACACTCTCACCAACGTACTAACAGCCAATGGATTCCAAAGAAAGAAGATTACCCACCTAATCCAAAAAGAAACCCCAACCAAAATCCAAGACAGAGAACAAGAGAACGGCAAAGCCCTCCTCCCATATATAAAAGGCACTACAGACAAAATCAGCAAGATCCTCCAAAAACACAACATTAAAACAGCATTCTGCACAAACGGAAAAATATCCACCATCCTAAGAAACCCTAAAGACAAAATCGAGTTAGAAAACCAAGGAGTATACGAAATCCCTTGCACCGCCTGCCCCACCACATACATTGGACAAACTAACAGAAGAATAAGTGCACGTGTTGAAGAACATAAGAACTCAATCAAAAAAGAAGAAACGACCTTTTCCCTGGTCCAACACCTCAAAGCCACAGGACATGAGATTGACTTTAAAAATACCAGAACTATCGCCAAAACCGAACACTTCAACAACAAAATAATCAGAGAAGCCATAGAGATAGAAAAACGCCCACACAGCATGAATAAAAGAGATGACACCTCCCGCTTACCAGCCATTTGGAAACCCGCCCTCATGAACAGACGAGTACCTAACATGATGAATGACACCAGACCCACACCCACGAGGGCCACACGAGATGCCACCACCACACTTCCACGTAAAAAGCAGACTCACACCCACACAGAAGATGAGACACGACCACAGACCAGAAGCCGCACTGCAGCTGCATCACTACCCACTTCAAACCCCTCTGAGCCATACATGAAGCGAACTGACCCCCACCATGAAGATGCAGCACGACCACGAACTCGAAGCCAAACAGCAAGATCACAGCTCACCAGTTCAAATCCCCCAGTAACTAAGACCAACCTGAGCACAACCAAGCCCCCACCTGAACAGAACACACCTCCAGCCAATCAGAACATGGCCAACCCCCAACCAATCAGAACACAGCCAAACCCCAACCAATGAGAACACACCCCCACCCAATCAGAACACAGCCAAGCCCCCACCCAATCAAGTCACACCCCCACTAGCAGTTAAAAGGAAGAAGCAGCCGCAAGCTCACATCACTCTGAGAAGCACAGAGCTGAAGACAGAAGCCTGAAGATGATGAATGAGACTTCATCGAAACGTTGCCTAGATACTTCCAATCTTACGCGGGAGAAAACCCGAATAACCAAAGATCCATACACACACACACACACACACACCCTAATCTTGATACATATAATGCATAATTTTCTGTGGCACCAACAGAATGAATTGAAATTAAGACCTGTGCAATTAGTGATGTTTATGTTAGAAATATAGCAGTCACCATGCTTAACAATTAAATAGTTTATCTATAAGAAACATGCTGGCTTTCACAAATTTCTCATCTACAGCTTGGTATTTTTCTTTTGTTGTTGAAATGAATACTACCATCTAAAGTGAACTAAAATAAAGTAAAATACTACCATATAAATAACTGCTTTTATTTAAATTATAAATAAATAATTTTAAATGAGATAAATGCCTCAAAAAGTTATTGAAACCATTCTTTTTTAAAGTATAGTGCTTTTCTGCTTAAAATCTTAAACTTTAATGTATACCTTGAAAAGTTGAAGCAATTAACTTTTATTAGCCTTATAACCCCCTCCCAATATTTTACACAATACATTTCAATATAACTTTACAGTTTAACAATATTCTCAATTGTTAATAATATAAAATTTCAGTATCAACCATCAACATTCATCTGGTTACTAGACCTGTAATTATACTCAGCACCATCGACTTAATAACAATGAAGTTCATCCAAAATGATCCAAAACCATAATGACTTATTTACATACATTATGAAAAATCAGAAGTTTATAATTCACTTCTTTTAATTAACAATTAAATACAAATATTTAGTAATTTGATGCTGAAATGTAAACTGTATAAAATTATGTAATACAAAAACAGAAATTGTCATTTTCAAAAAATGTTGACTAAATTGTTTCATAATGTTCATTTTTATGTCTGTGCATATATGTGTGTGTGTTTACCTCTATGTTTATCTCTCTCTATATATATATATGAAGTTAAAGGTATCCAGAAATAAACTGATGTGATTTGGAGACCCAGTTCAAAGCTTCAGAAATAACACACTCTGATACATATCATTCTGAAAATATTTCAGAGGCATAAATCAGTACAATTCTACAGTGACAATGAATCTCTTAGTATATATTTCAGATGGCTAAATTGTGGATTTCTTTGTTGACTTTCTCTTTTCCATGAGCCAGATATCTATTTATTTTCTAGAAATGTTTTTTCATTACAGAATTTTAATTTTTATGAAATCTTTTTCCAGCTGTATGTTTCTCTCATTCTTTAATGAACTATAACTAGGGCTCAACTGCTGCATGCACTATTATCCTGATAAGTAGAGTGAGAAGGACTGCCTCTCTACATCATCTCTTTTGACAAGAATGGTTTCTCCAAAACCATAGCACATAAATATTTGAATATTGCTCCAAATATAGATAGTATTCATTTACCAACTATTTATTTCAAATTGTGATACTGAAAAAATAACCTTATGGCCCATTTATGACCCTTGCAATCTCTCTCAGTTATGTGATTGTCATTACAGTCAGTATGTGTATGTCCCCTGATGCAGACCAGAAAGACTGGAGAGAAAGAGATAGCAAGTAATTTCTGTAGGCAGTCTTTCCCATTGCTGGCATGATTATATTGCTCTCAATGTGCAGAACAGCAAAAAAAACTTAATTCTCTTGAAATCCAATTTCTCTGCTCTGCAAAGGGGTGGAAAGATCAGGCAAAGGAAGGTTTGGTTAAATCTCATATACTGTATCCCTATCAAAAATAGTCAAAACTACAAAGCCTCAAATGATTATGGCAAAAGAATTAAAGATGAGAAAATGGGGAGACGGAAGGTATCACTGTTTACCTTTGAAATGTTGACCACTTTTTCCCCTTAAAAGGGACAGCAAAGGGGATTTTTCTTTTTCACATTTCTGTAAGAAATATTTCAATGGCTCAGTGACCAGTTAATACTGGAAGCGGAGACAGGGAAATGAGTGATACTGTGAGTAAAATCAGTATGTAATTATATTACAAAAATGTTCATTTGATAATATGCAAAATGTACCAAGTTTCAGTTCATGGATCACAGACACAACAATACTCACAATTTTGTTTTGGAAATCATCCTCCTGAATCACTGACCTCTACCTTATCAAGTATCTAAGAATTCAAACCCAGATGTATAAAGAATCATATACCTACCCCTTTGTAGCTGTTGAAGGCAATGAATTCCTGGAGCCTTTCTATTCATGCAACTTCCTCTTCTGTAGCTTCTTAATCTTATGACTTCTGGTAGGAAGTAGCATTAATGCCTGTAGTAATGAATCAGAATGAAACATTGGTTTACCATCAAACGGACTTTAATAAGAAGGGGGGTGGGGTGACATTTATCAAAGAGAATGATCCAACAGAACATGGAAACACTAGAAATAAAATCCATTTTATCAAATAAAAACTCAGCAGACATATTTTGAAATTAAATTATCTTCATTATAGATTTAAAAAAAGCTTAAACAGCAGCTAATATAAAGGGGAGAAAACCAATGCCATTACCTACTTGGGAAATAACTGGGTAACATTACATTATGATTGTATTTTATTAAGCTATGTTAAATCAATATTAATTATGAAAATAAAATTTTAAAGTTTTCATTCAAAAAGTAATCAATGTTATGGTAGATTTTCAACAAAGAAAAAAGAAAATATAGAAACATAAATAAAATAATTGGATCAGTAGAATTAGATAATAAATAAGTAGAATAGAATAAGAAAGGATGGAAAATAGAATATCTAAGAAAGGATGGAAAGGAAGAACAAATAGGAACGAGCAGTATTTTGTAGTGGAAATGGTAAATTTTGCAAACATTAACATTAAGCAAATAAAATAATTGTGGCAATAGCGTGTGAACAAGTCAATGCAAGTGACTAGGTAGATCCAAGTTCATATCTATTTTTCACATTTGTGTCACTTCTTTATGTATGGTCTGTAGCACAATGTAGTATAACTGGCTCATATTTAGGTACCACTAATAGAAAAACCACATAATACAGTTGAAGTATTATTCTTGACATAAGGACAAGCTAACTTTTGTAAAGTTTCCTAGATACAAAAACAACAAGCAGACAAATATTTTCTCTCAAAACTGCTTCACACCTCTCTGCAGCAGATAAAAAACAAGCTTCAGTAACATGATTAGTTTTGATTCATTAAAACAAAATTATACTCACTACCCCTTTCAGGAAAAACGGCAACTTTTCTTTAAGCCACCTGTACTCCCTATGCTCACTGACAGAACATGTCTTTTATGAAAAGTTGTACTTTATCCTAGACATCCCTAATTATAAAATCTCCAATGGTAGTGCCTGGGATAATAAAGAATAGCTGCCAATAAAAAGGAACAATACTGAACAAGTTTGGAGCAGACAAAGTATGAATTTCAATCTATGATTTTCTGGTCTCTAGATTTCTTTCTCTGAAATCCAGCACAAAATAACAGAATATTAGTAGTACAATTTCTTACACATTCCCAACCAGCAAAGAAAATTACATAGATGCTAAAGCCTTCAAAGAATTGAATGTAGACTGTTCAACCAGAACTCACCTTCGGAGCCTTCAAGAAGTAATAAAAAATGAGGACAGCCATTAACGACAAAATATTTACCATTCTTGACATATGCACCAATATATATCATAATACAAAGGAACCCTTTACGCACATTCACTATGTGTTTTGTGCATTGATATCATTTTTTGAAAAAAAATCTTATTGTATATATTTTAAAACCACTTCGAATAATTGAAGTGTTTATACAAATGTTATTTTTACAAAAATAAAAGATGGTATCATAGCATAGCATCATGTTTTTGGTTAATATGTTTTAACTTGTTTTTTTTTATCATTTTTACATGTGAGTCACCCACAGTCATGTATGTGAAATGGATGGCTGTATAAATTGAATGAAATACATAAAATGTGATTGTGTGCAAAAATAAAAAATATTCCTTCAAACTGCAGAAAGTGTATGAATTCAAAGATGAAATATAGGCTATTTGAAACTTGTGTATAGCTAGTTTTAGTTTCAATGAAAGCCATTTAGCCATTATTTCAGTTTCTTAGACATATTGGGATGCTTTATGAAACATTCCAATTACTTAAGAGTTTGAAAACAATACGTAAGGTATGAAACAGTACATAGTACATCAGCTAGCTGTCAACTTACAACCCCAATTGAGCACAAAATTTTCATTGCTCAGCATGGCGATTGTTAAGTGAGTTTTGACCCATTTTATGACTTTTTTTGCTACATTTGTTAAACGAATCATTACAATTGTTAAATGAATCACACAGTTAAGGAAATCTGGCTTCCCCCATTGACTTTGCTTGTAGAATGCTGGCTGGCAAGGTTACAAATGGTGATCATATGACCCTAGGACAGTGCAATTGTCGTAAACACAGGACAATTGCCAAGCACCTGAATTTAATCACATTACCAATGGGGATGCCACAATGGTCAGTAAGTGAAAAATAAGTACCTTTTCCAGTGCCTTTGAACAATCACTAAACAAATGGTTCTAAGTTGAGGACCACTGTAATCCAAATAACCACTATCAGTGTGCTCAAGCAAGCATATTTTGGCCAAGATATTGATATTGCATGCAGTGTAACATTTATTTGACTATTTTATGCCCCACTTTCTCACAGTGATAATTTAAGGCAGAGTAAGAAATTAAATTGATACTGAAATTGGTATTAAAATGAACAATTAAAGGCCTAACAAAATTTTCTAAGAGTTTGCAGACTGTTGAGAAAGTAGACTCCAAATATCATTAATGAAGGAGTATGTTCTATATACATGAGAAAATACAGGTGGTCTTCTATTAGGTGCCAGGCAAACAGGAATAGGAGAAGCGTTATAAGGATATCTCTTGAAGATTTTAATGGCCTATCAGGTTGGCAATGGGGGATCTCAGGTCTTAAATTGTTTAGGACCTTTATGCTTTGTAAGTAGGACCCCTGTGTCTTATATCAGTTAGTTGCCTATATATCATATTTAGCAGTACATGTAACATTCATATGGTCTTCAAGCATAAAGAGTGTTCCAATAATCAATATGGGCATCAATGCATGGATAACTATAGTGAAATCTGAGTAGTTCAGTAAGAATTGTAGCCGATACAGTGGCCATAATTAAATGAAGATGCTTCTTCATAGAAAGCTTACTGCAAATCCTCCATGGCAAAGCATCAAAGAGAGCTCCCAGTCTGCTTTGGGAGTGTACAACTCAACTCAAAAGAGGATGAACTGTTCACTACGGTGTTCTAATTTCCTTACATAATAATAGCATCACTATTCTACGTGGATTTATTTTTAAATTAAATATTTTTGTTCTACCACATCCAGTCCATTATTGAAATCAGGTGTTGGCTTACCTGAACGCAGTTCCTCAGCATGCCTTTGGAAAATCCACACACACGAGTTGAGTCTGCCTTTCTGTCCAGAGACTGAGTCATCAATCTTTGCCATGCCTCTTCCTGTCAGGGCCAGGAAGCCCCCAGTCATGAAGAAAGCGCAACCACCTGATGATCTTCATTGCAGTATTGGCTTGGCCTCCCATCTGGACGCTGGACCAGACAGCTGCCAGGGTGGGAGTGGATTATTCAAAGGCATGCTGAGAAACTGCATTTAGGTAAGCCAATGCCTGTTCTCCAGCATGCCTACTGAAGAATCCACACACATGGGACATACCAAAGCTGTCTGTCCCTATGGGTGGGAAGCAGTCTGGTCCTGTGATCCCCCATCTGTATGAACTTGTAATACTCTTCTGCCAAAGGCCGCCTCTGCGGAGGCAAGTGTGTCCAGTTTGTAGTGCCTTACGAAGGGAGACAGGAGGACTATATTGCCGCCCTGCAGATGTCATCAAGTGAAGCCTGCGTCACCCACGCAGCTGTCGTAGCTGCACTTTGAATGGAAGGTTACTCATCTGGGTACAGGGAGAGCTTGAGTCTCGTAGGCCTTGGCTATACAAGCCCTTGTTCAACAGCCTATGGTTGATGGTGAGACCTTGGTACCCATGGAAGACAGCTGAAATGAGACAAACAGGGCTTCAGTTCTACGATACGATGATGTTCTTTTGATATATCTGCGGACTGCCCTCCTTTCATCCAGAGTGTACCATCTGTGCTCCAGGTCGTGAGATGGAGGGCAGAAATCCAGTAGGACAATTTCCTGAGCCCTATGAAAGTGGGAGTTAACTTTAGGGATGAAGGAGGGGTCCAGCCGCAGAACTATTCTGTTTGTGTGGAAGGTGCAAAGGTCTTCTCTGACAAAAAGAGCTGCCAGTTCCAATATGCGCCTGGCCGAGGTGATAGTCACTAAGAAGGCGACTTTCAATGTCAGGTAGCGCAGCACAGTGGACAAGATGGCCATTTGTCTGCGTAGTGTGCTTGTCGAGTCCGTCCTATAAAATGGGCGTTGGTTCTTACCTGATACGCCCCTTCTCGGCGAGCCGCGAGGAGCATCCAGAGACTGGGATGTGCTTCTGAGTCCTCTTCTTGCAGGCTGAGCTTTAGATGAGGAAACGCTCCGCCCCTCACGTGGTATCGCGCAGCGTCTCCCCAGTTTTTTGCGATAACGAGAAGAGAGGTTATTAATTCTTTCTAATCTACTATTGGCTCCTTGGCTGAAGCAAGAGTCCCCACCAGACGGAGAAATTAGGGTGGGGCTGGATGCTCCTCGCGGCTCGCCGAGAAGGGGCGTATCAGGTAAGAACCAACGCCCATTCTCCTCGAGCCGCTCGGAGCATCCAGAGACTGGGACATACCAAAGCTGGGCTGTCCTACGGGTGGGACTCCGTCTGGCCCGAAGGCCCCTCCGGATCACTGATGATCCTCTGTAAGACCCGTCGGCCAAAAGAGGCCTCCGCTGAGGCGTACGTATCTATTTTATAATGTCTGATAAACGGGGACGGAGAGGTCCAGGTGGCTGCCCGACAAATGTCAGCGATGGGGGCTTGCGTGGCCCAGGCCGCCGAGGTGGCTGCACTTCTGGTGGAATGGGCGGTTATTCCACCCGGAGCGGGCAGAGAATGGGAAAGGTAGCACCTCGCAATGGTGGCCCTGATGCAGCGACTGATGGTGGAAGGAGAAACCCTAAGCCCCAGTGACCTGGGTTGAAAGGATAGGAAGAGGGATTCCGACTTTCTCATGGATTGAGTGCGCTTAATATATATACGCAAGGCCCTTCTAACATCTAGGGAGTGCCAGAGGACCCCCCTGCCCCTGGAGGGCCTAGGGCAAAAGTTTGGTAGAACCAGATCCTGTGACCTATGGAAGGGAGAGTTGACTTTTGGTAGGAAGGTGGGGTCGGGACGAAGGACCACTCGGTCTGCATGGAACACGCATAGATCGCTCCTGACTGACAGAGCTGCTAATTCCGAAACTCGACGAGCAGAAGTAATAGCTACTAGAAAAAACTACCATAAAGGTGAGAAACTGAAGGGATGAATCCCTCAAAGACTCGAACGGGGAACGAGTAAGATAAACGAGGACCTTGATGAGGTCCCATGTGGGGAACCTGTGAACAGTGGGAGGGCACAGGTTGGTGGCGCCCCTAAGGAAAGATCTAATTCGGGGGTGATGAGAAAGGGAACCGTAGTTATCACAGGAGACCACGGTCGAGAGGGCAGAAAATTGTAGTCTCAGGGTGTTAGGTGCGAGCCCCTTGCGAAGGCCTTCCTGAAGAATTCTAGGATCTGAGCCACAGAGGGAGAGAGGGGATCAATCTGAGACCCGCTACACCACTTGCAGAACCCCTTCCAAGTGGCATCATAAATTCGTGTAGTGGAAGGTCGCCTGGCGGCCAAAATAGTGTCGATGACTTGACTGAGGGCTTCTCACTAGTCAGGCGGATCCGCTCAACCTCCAGACGGCTAACTGGAGCCATGAGGCTCCGGATGCAGAAGGGGCCCCTGAGAGAGGGAGACCCAGTCCGGGGGGATCCTCCATGGGGGCGTTACCGATAAAAAGCGGAGGTCCGCAAACCACGGTCGCCTGGGCCAATAGGGAGCCACCAGGAGAAGGTCTGCCCTCTCCTGAATGAGTTTCTGTATTACTCTGGGAACTAACGGGAGCGGAGGGGAGGCATATAGGAGCCCTGGGGGCCATGGGCAAAGCATGGCGTTGTGATTCTCCGACCGGTGAGACGGATACCGGGAGAAGAACCGTGGAAGCTGAGTGTTGGACGGAGAGGCGAAAGGGTCCACCACCGGAAGGCCGAATATTCTGGACGCTTCCTCGAATAGGGATGGATGGAGACGCCATTCTGCCTGGTCCACCGTGGCCCTGCTCAGCCAGTCCGCCTGAGTATTGTCTACTCCGGAGATGTGTTCGGCTTTTAGAGATAGGAGGTTGGATTCTGTCCAGCGGCAAAGGCGCTCGGCTTCCCTCATTAGCTGGATGGACTGGGTGCCCCCTTGCCTGTTGATATGGGCATTGGCCGTGACGTTGTCCGTGAGAACGAGAACGTGATGTTTGCGGATCTGAGGAAAAACTGCACAGGGCCAGATGGACAGCGTGAAGCTCTAGCCAATTGATACTGCACCTCTGCTCGGTCGGCGACCATTTGCCCTGTGCCGAGAGCGAGTCGAGATGAGCGCCTCAACCGGACAGGCTTGCGTCCGTAGTGACGGAGAGTCATTGAGGTTCCGCGAAGAGGTGGCCTCTGTTGATGGCGGGATTGGTCCACCAGAGAAGAAACGTGAGGACCCTTGGAGGGACCCTGATTCTGGCCTTCGAGTTGCTTCTTCCGGATCGTTGGAACGGGAGCAGGAGCCACTGGAGGGATCTACTGTGTAGACGGGCCCAGGGAATAATAGAGATGGGTGACACCATTTTGCCCAACAATTCAGAGAAGTCCAGCAAGGCCACCCTCCTTGAACGCTTGCTCTGTTTGACCAGGGCTTGAATGCTAAGGAACCTCTCCGGAGAGAGGAAAACTCTTTGAGAAACGGAATAAATTATGGCACCCAAGAGGTTGATTCAGGTGGAAGGGGTAAGTTGGCTCTTTGCCAATTGACTAGAAACCCGTGTGCCCATAAGGCGAGAGGGTGACCCTGGTATCCCTGACTGCCTGGAATTTGGACGGGGATAGAATAAGGATAACGTCCAAGTAGCAGTGGAGGCGGACGGGAACGCTCCTGAGATGAGCCGCCAGGGCCGCCGGGACCTTGGTGAAGGTCCGGGGGGCCGATGCCAGTCCAAAGGGTAGGGCCACGTATTGATAGTGAAGGCTATTATGACAGAACCTGGGGAATTTGTAATGGGAGGGCCCTGATTGGAATATGGAGGAATGCCTCCGAAAGATCTATGGAAGATAACCAGTCTCCCCGCCTGGAGCCTAAAAGAATAGATTGCAAGGAGTGCATATTGAACCTACGCTGGATAAGGTGACGGTTGAGCCGTTTCAAGTCCAGGATGACTCTCCAACCCCCAGAGTGCTTGGGCACCCCAAAGAGATGGGAGTAAAAGCCCTTTTCTCCCTGATTCGGAGGGACAGGTTGCATGGCCTGGATGTCAAGAATATGATGGATGGCTGCATCCATTGGTGCACGTTTGGAGGGATCCCTTGAGGAGGGGGGATGGGATGAAATAATCGGGGGCGGACCTGAACTCCAGGGCGAGACCAAACCTGATTGTGTCCCTAACCCATGCATCGGATGTGGATATGTCCCATTGGGCAGCGAAGTGGCTGAGGCGGCCGCCAATGGGGAGGGAGGAAGAAGCTCCACCTTCTGCGGTAGGGCCTTCCTCCCGATCCCCGAAAGGGTCTCTTGTAGCTGCCACCGCGTCTGGTCCTGTCGCCCGGGACCCGTGCGGTCCTGGGATCGGAAGGAAGGGGGTCTAGGGTATCTGGGTGGGAAGGGGGGTAGATACTTTCTCTTACTGCGGTCCTCGACCAACAGTGGTTCCAAGCTGGGCCAAACAGTTTATCTCCCTTAGTGGGAGCAGTGGCCAGCTTGACCTTATTCTTTACGTCCGTCTGCCAGTGTTTGAGCCAGCATGCGGCGAGCCGTGACGTCGCAATGTGATGGCCCTGGAAGAGAATTTTACCGACTGGTAAGTGGCGTCAGCCGAGAACTCGGCTGCAGCCACTAACTTCGCTATGTCCTGGTGTGCTCTGAGATTGGAAGCGGGGACGTGTTCCTTGAGCTGACGTAGCCAGCGGATAGAGGACCTTGTGAAAAAGGAAGCGGCCATAGCTGATTTAATGGCCCAGGCGTCATATAGGTGGGCCCTGCGCAGCGCCAACTCCGCCCGCATGTCATCAGGTTTCAAGGCCTCTAGGGCCTCACAAGGGGTAGAGGAGAAAACCAGACCCACAATGGGGTCATCAAGTTCCGGAATGTTCAGAAGGCTAGATAGTGCCGAATCGAGATTAAGGAATCTCTTGTCTTGGCTAGAGGGTGTAGGAGGGGTCCCTGTGGAGGTGAGTTGCTTCGCTACCGGATCCACGAAGATGGAAGGGGAAGGGATGACCTCAGCTTCCACCACTGGTTGGGTGAAAATGGAGTCCTCCGGGCCCTCTGGGACGGGGGGAAGGTTTGCAGGGGACTGGGGAAGAAGGCCAGAGACATACTTGGCCTTAAGGAGGAGGGACTTGAACATGTGCGGCTTGAACAGCCCCCCAAAAGTGTTGGTCGGGGGAAGTGCCCTCGTCCTCCGACATCTCCCCCTCCATGATGTCAGCCTCTAAGAGGGTTTCACTGTAGCGGGAGGATCCCATCTGGGAGTCCTCTTCCTCTTCCCTGAAATCCCCAAAGTCCCCTTCCTCCTCCACCTGGGCCCCAACCGGAGGAGGGCTGTCCCTCTGAGAGAGTACCTGATCAACCGGGGGACCGGTTGTGGAAGGATCTGATGGATAAAGAGTCGTGCTCGGAGGCTCATGGAGAGAAGACTGATCTGGTCATGTGTTGTAGTTCCTCTGCAATGCTCTGGCGGATGGCTGATTCCATCCAAGCCCTGATGTGAGGCGGAACCTCGGAGGTAGAGGGTTCGTCCTGGCGCAGACCAGCAGCAGTGGGTGTAAAAGTGGTTGGAGGAGGAAGTAATGACGGCTCCGGGCGGGACTCCTGAACGCCTGTCAGACTCTTTTTCCAACGCTTTGTGGCGCCTTGAGGCGTCACGTTGGGAGGCCTTGGAAGGTTCCTTGTCCTGTCTAGAGCCCTTAGGTTCCTTGTCCTGCCTGCGCAAGTAGTGGGACTTTGCCTTAGCCTTCAAGGAAGGACGTTTAGAGGGATTGTCGTCTGCCATGTTAGATAATAAATACTAGCAAGGGCGGTTGGCTCGCCCAGATCAGGCCTGGATGAGGCCGGGTGACGATGAAGCTGGCCCGCTCCCCCTTTTGGAATTTGTTATGTACGGAGATAACAGAAATATATATACTCTAATTTGTAATTTTTCTTCTCCCTTTATTTATTTTTATGTTTTATACCAGGTGAATATACAGGTTCTACGTATACCTCTATATATCTATGAGAAATATTGGTGTACAAAAAGAATTTTTTTTTTTTTTTTTTTGTATTTGTATTTCACATTAGGTGACAATATGCAATACATTAGCTTCAGGAGCTAAACAGCCCCTGGTTTTAAAATATCATATATTATTATTATTATTAATTATTATTATTATTATTATTATTATTATTATTATTATTATTATTATTATTAATTATTATTAATTATTATTATTATTATTATTATTATTTTTTTTCCAATGTCATTGTAACTTTGAACAGTCACTAAACAAGCTGCTGCAAATCAAGGATAATATGCATTGTAGCCACAGATTTTTCAATGGGATTAAACCCTCTGTCAGGAATTGAACTCTTGGTGTTTTTTTTTTTTTTTTTGAAATCTATAGAAACAGTAACCGTAACAGGGAGAACTGTATCTCAGTACAGGCCAATCAGTCAAATAAACGCCTGAGGCCTAGAGTTGAAGAGAGGGCCTCTGGCAGCAGGCCTCCAGACAAGAAAAATAAAACCGGAGGGGGCTGCAACTTCGCCCAAACGGGCTGCGGGAGGCCAACAAGTAATAAAGGAGCGGGCCAGGTGGAAGAGATGGGCAGCTAAGCTTTAACCCAAGGCCTGGAGCTCCAATTCACCGCAGCTAAAGTATTTAAAAATGGCGCCCGACCACGATGCGGAGCCAAAATGGCGGCCGCAAGCTGAACCGTCGGGACGCCTTCGGGACGGAAAAGGAGGGCTTGCTGGTCAGCTCAGCTCCTAGGGCCCTAGGGGCGATGACCCTCCCGATCGGCGTTTAGGGTGGGGGGAATCCAGCAATAAAAGAAATGCGTGCCACGAGGCACGCGGAGGCAGCGACGCGATCTGATAAGGGTGGGGGGTCGCGCTATCGCGCTGCGAGCCCCAGCTTCGCCCCAGGGACGGGGAAATTTTTCCCTTAAGTCCAGACCCTTTGCGCAGGAGGAGGAAGGAAAGACAAACCTTATGAAGACGAAAGTTGGAATAGGCAAGAAATAGGCAAGAAATGTACGATCAGCCAAGGAGCTCTCTGAAAACACAGCCTGACTCTTCGAGGCTGAGCAAAAGACTGGGGAGACGCTGCGCGATACCACGTGAGGGGCGGAGCGTTTCCTCATCTAAAGCTCAGCCTGCAAGAAGAGGACTCAGAAGCACATCCCAGTCTCTGGATGCTCCGAGCGGCTCGAGGGAGAAAGTCCAGGATCTGCAGAATAGAGGTCACTGTGGGATCCGTCTCTCCCCTGGCACACCACTTACAGAACATCTTCCAGGTAGATAGATTCTGTTAGTGGAAGGTTTCCTGGACACTTGGATCCTCCGTATTACCTCCCGTGAGAAATGGTCCTTCCTCAGGATCCTCAAGTGCAGGGTGACCAAATGGAGCCACTGAGGATCTGGATGTTCCAAGACCCCCTGGCTGAGGGAAATCCTGTTTTGAGGAATTCTCAAAGGACAGGACACTGACATGCTTACCAGATCTGCATACCATGACCATCTGGGCCAATGGGGAGTAATGAGTAGAATTTCCACCTGTTCAAGTAGCACATTCCGTATTACCCCTGGAGGAGGGAAGGCATATAATAGGCCATTGGGCCATTGGCTGTAAAGGGCATTGACCCCTTCTGCACCCAGAGCTGGGAACCTGGAGAAAAATCAGGGAAGCTGGGAGTGGCGAACAGCTCTAGTATCGGCCTTCCAAATTTCTGGGACATTTCCTTAAAGAGATCCGGGTGGAGATGCCACTTAGAGTTGTCCACCTTGGTTCTGCTCAGGTAATCTGTGCGTTTGTTGCACCCAATATGCGCTCTGCCTTGATGGCCAAAGTGAGCTTCTGCCCAGATTCCCAGTTGTTCTGCTTCGCTCATGAGGGACCTGGAGTGGGTCCCTCCTTGTTGGTTGACATGTGCTTTGGCCGCCACATTGTCCGTCAGAATCAATACATGCTGGCCTGAGACAGTGCTATGGAATTGCCTTAGGAATTGCTTGGAGTTCCAACCAGTTTATATTGTGTTTCAGGTCCGTTGGGGATCATTGTCTTTGTGCTAGTTGACACTGTAGATGGGCTCCCCATTCTAATAGGCTAGCATCTGAGTTACTGTCACACGTTTGGGTTCCCTGAATAGGGTTCCCTTGGTTAGTGCTGGGGAAACCCACCATTTGAGGGACCTGAGGGTATCTAGAGTTACCCGAACCCTGATATTGGAGGTGCTAGTCCCTGCCCTCTGAAATGGCAAGAGAAACCATTGGAGAGTTCTGTCGTGTAAATGCACCCAGGGAACTGTCGCTATGCATGATACCATTTTTCCCAGGAGTTGGGAAAGCACCACCAATGGAACCACTTGTTCCACTCTGATCTGGTTGATGCTGTCCTGACGCTCCTGTGACATGAACCTTGCACAGACTGGTGTCTATCACTGCGCGCAGGTGTAGCAGGCAGGTGGATGGAAATAGCTGGCTTTTTTTAAAGTTCCCACATCAGCCTATGCCTGTTGGCTGGAATGACTGAATGAGAATATTGTCCGGGTAGCACTGGACCTGCACTGGGATTGTTCTGAATGCACAGCCAGTACTGCCAGCACCTTTGTGAAGGTTCTGGGGGCCAATGATAGGCCAAACGGCAGGGCCTTGTACTGATAGTGGTTCCCTGCATAATAGAACCTGATAAACCTTCGATGGGACGAAAAGATGGGAATGTGGAGGTAGGCCTGCGTCAGATCAATGGATGTCAGGTGGTTGCCCCCCTTATGCCCTCCAAAATTGACTGCAGAGATTGCATATTGAATCTCTTGTACTCTGGGTGTACATTTAATTTTTTGAGATCTAGAATTACTCTCCACCACCACGACCACCACCCTGTG
This sequence comes from Notechis scutatus, assembly GCF_049901735.1. Lineage (NCBI taxonomy): Eukaryota > Metazoa > Chordata > Lepidosauria > Squamata > Elapidae > Notechis > Notechis scutatus. The sequence goes on along the minus strand of NC_142011.1, from coordinate 21,507,183 downwards.
GTCTTTGGGACTACAAATAGAATAGAGTAAAACCCATGCCCTCTCTGGTCCTCCGACACCGACTCGATGACCTGGATGTCCAACAAGTGTTGGACTGCCTTGTTCATAAGCCCTTTTCTTAAAAGTTTTTTGGAGGTGGGGCATTGGGTGAAGGTCCTCAGAGTCGTGGAGAAAGTCCAGAGTGAGACCAAATTGCACGGTCTTCAGGACCCAAGAGTTGGAGGTGATATTCTCCCATCGGTCTGCAAATAGGGCCAGCCGGCTGCCGATGGGAGGGTTCTGGAAGTCATTTGGATCTGTGAAAGGAAACCTGACAGCATCCATTGTCTCTGGACAATGTCTAGGAACAGCTTGGTGCAGGGTATGTCCTGCTGCATGACAGTGGGTTCAGAGAACATCTTGCTATTAGGGCCTAGTTGTCAGTTGGCACTGCTGAAGAGCAAGGCGTTGTGCCTATCTGGGCCATGGTTCTAGCCCTGTGCAGTAGAGATTTAAAGAATGCTGGGCTGAATAGCCCAGTGAAGCGGGGAGGGTTAAGAATTAAGTCTTCATTCTCTGAGAACCCTTGTTCTCTTTGGTCTTCCTCCTCTATCACAGATGCCCTACCCCTAATAGAGTGGGCCGGAGATTCTGCCCTCTGGTGCCTAAGTGCCTCCCATAGGAACTTGGTATTACATGGTTTGCAATGGAGGCTCAGAACCCAAGGAAGAGGGATCATTCCTCCTCTGCAGGGTAGAGACCACCCCATGTGAAATGGTCTGGGATATAAGGGCCTTAATTTCCGCAGACAACTCTGGTTCAAATGTTTCTGCTGAGCGGAGCTCCGCTGCAGTACGGGTAAAAGTGGCCACTGGAACCCTGGTTCTCTCCCTCATCTGTGATTCTACAGGATCAGGGGCCATGCAAGCAAAGGGAAATGATTCTATTTGAATTTCCACTGCTAAGGGGACATAAACCTGCTCTCTATTTCCCTCTGGTGACCATGCTCTTTGAATTGCAGGCAAGGCTTGCAGTAATGGCTGCTGAGAGCGGGAAAAGGTAGCCTCTAGCTGGGGGGAGGGGAATACCTCTCCTGCACAGCTTGCTTCTCAGCTCTGGAAAGCTGCTTTTCAAGGGCTTTTTATCTTCTGTTTGCATCCCTTTCTTCTGCTCTAGGTTTCCTGGAATAAATGGCTTTTGCCCTTATTTTGTCTGCTGCATTCTTGCTTGCAGATCTAGCCTTCCTGGAAGGTTTTTTAGAATGTCTGGGCTCCACACTATCTGCCGAGTGATCAGCCCTTATTGTAACTTGAGCCCAGAGACTGCCCTGGGAGGAGAGGCTAATGGCTCAATTCCCTTTTAATCCTGGGGCAGTCTTCAGCCCAGGTCTTCTCCCCTGGGTTGTGGCAGTGGCAGCAAGACCAGATCCCTGGGATAGCCTGCACAACTCATCACGCATTTGCCTCCAAAATGATGCCCGACGGCCCTGACAATCAGCTGTGGGGCTCTGTGGGGTGGCCATGCCCAAGTTATCTGGGTGAGCCTGAGTGTGCAATCTGTGCATTTCTGTTAGCAGCGGCTGTGGCTCTGGGGTGCATCCCCCAAAGGGTGGGAATTAGTGACAGCGCTTCCCTCTCTATGCCTGGCCTGTTTGGGCCATTATTGGTGGTTCGGAGAAGCCGCGCTATAGCAGAGCGAAGAACAGGCTTTTAAAATCCTTTGCTGCCTGTCTTCTATGTCTTTCCAACCTTTTTAGAGAATCCACACTGTAGCTGAATGCTGCTTTTCGAAAACACGGAGCCAACCTTTACCACGTCTCTATCGGGCCAAGACTGAGTTGTGACTGGGGGCTTCCTGGCCCTGACAGGAAGAGGCATGGCAAAGATTGATGACTCAGTCTCTGGACAGAAAGGTAGATTCAACCTACGTGTGTGGATTCTCCAATAGGCATGCTGGAGAATAGACAATGTTCAAGAGCAGCAATCTCTTCCTCAATATTCTGTGATTAAGAAGCAAAATTCTACTCAAAATCTCCAACATTCCAGCAGTTTCATGTAGATCCTGAATAGCATGAGAAAATTCTGTGGAACATCACAAAAAAATACAAACTTTGAAACAATGGCGAATTCCACAAGAAAATCCAAAAGGCTGGCTATTTAATATTTCTATTTGTACAACCACCCGCCCATACATTCATGATTGTACTTATTATCATGGCTGATGGTACAGAAAGTTGTTGAAAAGCTCAGGAAAATATTATGGCCACAGTCCACTCTTTCTAGTTGTCCAGACACAAATCATCTATTTAGATAATCAACACAGTTTCAGTAACATTATCTTGGATAAAATCATAGTTGAAATACATCTAGAAAATCAGCATAATTTAGATGTATTTGGAGGCTATCATTGAGACTGGCCAAAATTATAGAGATTTTCTGGGTCAAAGGAAAGCTTTCTTCAATAGAAGTCCTATTAGTAGTCTTAGTAATATATTTCCATCCAGCAAAGAGGTATGCATTCTCTGTATCAAATAAGATTTTAATATGGCAGGAAGCGCAAGGGTTAAATAATTAAATAGCAGCCCTCCATTCTCTAGCCATATCCCCAAGATCTAAAAGCCATAAAGAATCCAAAGTAACAAGAAAGCCCAGATCTGACTTAATATCAGAGTTAAAATGAGGATGGAACTGATTAACACTGCCCACATATAATGCAATGCTATCCTGATCTGTGGATGCATTGGAGATGACACATTCTTTGCAGCTTCAGAGTTCAGATGAGCATCGTATCTCCCTTGCTAGTTATTAGTTCATTGTTCACTCTCCAGCTGTTTTTCATTCCTCACTCGCTATCTCTTAAATAATTAACAAGCAGTCCATATATTTTTCCTCATCTCCTTTCCTCTGTTAGTATTTGTAAAAACACAGAATATATAAGTCAAACATTCTTAGCTAAAAGCCTCTCTACAAGTCCTAAGCTCAGGCAGTTAGTGTACACCTGGGTAGGTAGTCTTTTAAGCCACATCATCAAAATGCTTGATCATACAAGGAAGCTGTTTTCCACAGGTATGGGGCAGACAACCAGCCAGCCAGAAGGTCTAGCATTCTTTCCCTCTCTTGTCATTTATCTAGGCCAAGTAACAGCAGACATCTTCATTCTCAGCCTCCAATAAAGGACATTCAGCATTCCCTCTTAAACTTATGTAAGACAGAAGCACCAGAAGGCAGACATAATAAAGCTTTAGCAATTAGCAAAATAGCTGGGGAGGGGGGGGGGGGAGTCATTTTTGTAAAGAAAAAGGGGTGGTGGTTTTATACTGGGGAGGCTGAGTAGAAAGAAAATGGTGTCTGAATGTGCAATGCTGTAGTGCAGATTGTGTCTGTGTCATACGAAGGGTGAATGGACACTAAGGAGCTACTAACACATAACATACTTCAGGATCACCCTTCGGTAGTGTGCTGGCCTCTACTTTCTATTATCAAATGAAAATTGATAATAGATGTTGCTTTTGCTATGGTTTTTTTTGGTTTCTTTTTCTTTGTAGCATATTTATTATTTACTTGTTTTATTTATTTATTCATTTACTTCCTATTTCTAAATCACTTATCTTCCTTAGAGAGGATCTCTAATTCAGCTTGTATATCACTTTGAGGATGTACAAGTAGTCCTTGGCTTACTTATTGCTGTAAGCCACATGTCCACACAGTATGTCACATGACTGCCAACTGCCCTATTTCCTGCTTGCAGGAAGCCAACAGGGAATGTTAGAAATCTAAATCCTGTGACTGTGGCATGCTGCAACCTCATAATCCTGACTAGGTGCCCTGATGATGATCACATAACTGAGGGGATGCTGCATCGTCCAGAAGTACAAGGACCCATCATAAATACTATTCATTCAATGCCGTCCTAACTTTGAATGGTTATTAAATGAATGAATAGTTGTAACCCTGAGTGAATGGCTGTAACCTGAGAATTGCCTGTAGTCCTAAATACTAGGGATTACCCTATTATATAGGTGGTTATTTCCTGAGTATACATTTTAAGGATGCATAGATATTTAAAATATTTTCTATTACACAATGTGTCTTATTTATATATTTTCATGGTTACAAAAAACAATATTGAATTTCAAGAAGTGAAACATTTATACCAATAGCATTCCATGTTGCTCAAATGGGTACTGCTTATTGGTATCTATTTCTAAATCTGGAGTTCTGAAACCTGCACAAACTGTGGGAAGAGCATGTCCTACAAAACAGATATGTGGTTTTTTTACCAAAATATTTGAAGACAACCTGTGTATGTAATACTGATTTGGGATCCTTACAAAGACTAAAAGTATTGCCAACTTAAGTACAAGTTGAAATAAAAACAATTACAATGACTGTATCCGAGTCAAAAGTAAAGCAAATTATTCAAGTGAATTGACCTATTAGATCTGGTAAGAACTCGTCACCCTCCAGGACTGATGAACTGCAATTTCCATCAACAAAGATTGGAGATGCACCCAGTCAGAACTAGCATCAATGGAAATTAAGATTACTGGGAAAGTCAAAGACTGCTTATCTATTTTAAATATATTTGCATTTCACTATCGTATCAGAATGAGACATACAAGCTGAACAAAATCCTCCATGAAGCACCACAACCTAGCCGCATTATAGCTGGCGATAATGAGCATCTTATTCTTAGGAACTATTAATCATTTAAAGAGAAAAAAGATTTAAACATGTAAAATTTTACAGATTTGCTATAGCATACAGGTGCACTCTTTCTTTTTCATAAAAAAAACCCCACATGTGGATTATATATTTGGGAGATTACATATGAGCAGAGCAAGAGGAAAGCGTGTGTTCAAAACAGAAAATGGCTGTATCCAGAGTAAAGGACTAAATTTCTTAAGTCTCAACTTTAAAAAAAAAATACATTTAGGTTCTCCCAGCCACACTCTCCCAACTTATTCATTCTGAAAACTATTAAGTCGAACTTTTACTTACTTACCAAAAGTTGGCTGCAACTGAGGACTGAGGAGAGGTCTCATGGCCGCTCAAAAAGCCTTGAGGGGCCGCATGTGGCCCCTGGGCCACAGACTGCACCCATGCTATAGCAGAACGAATATAAAAAAAATGGGAATCAAAGTTCATTCATAAGCTTCAATCAAAAAAGCCCTTGCATGAACTGGTGATGAGTGATTTCTGCTAATTTATGCCCCATGTTACTTAGGAATAGGTATTCTATGAACACAAGGGGCTATAAGAAAAAAGGTTCTTTTTTGAATGATGTTCTTCCTGCAGTTTTTTGAGAAAGCAAATGGACTAATTCAGACCTTATATTCCTAGCTGAATGAACTACAAAATAATAAATAGCTAATGTACAAATCAACTTTATTACATACTGTAAGATATAAAAGGAAGGATAAATTGGATCTAATTATTTTAATCTATAATGTTGCTGAAAACCAAGTATTCCAATTTAAACAATTAATTGAACCAGGCTGTTTTTATGTTTTTAATTTTAAGCTTTCCCAGGTCCTTTAAGTTTCAAAACTGATGCACAGTAATGCACACTTTTACTGGATCTTAGCAATTACTGATTGGTTAAAGGACTGCAATATCCCCTTAATTATAGTATGAATAAAACTTCTTTATAACTGAATAAATTGATATAGCCCAAGTAACACACAAATGTTACTGCAGAAGAAAAATACGTTAGCCAGACATCAAAATCCCTTTAGCTTTTAATTGAGAAACTAAACATAAATTTAAAGCTTCCAAATTCAATTATCAAATGACCGATAGTATTCCAAACAATAATTTAAACAGTGTAGTATAAAAACTGCTTTTGCATCACTTCTGAATAGATTTACTAAAAGCTGTGCTCTAAAAGTGAAAAACAGAATTGATCTTTTTTTTTCAATAAAGCAATAAGAACCAATGGAAACTAATGCAATAGTTTCACCAAAGGTTAAAATTTCTCTTAGAAAAATTGTCATACTTCATCTAAATGGACCCAGTTCTCAAATCCAGTGAACCCCCAATAACAAGAGCTATAGCACCAAGGGCTAATTCATTGATTCCGATTCAAGAAGACAGTATCTGATAGTAACAGTATGTGTAGCACAAATTCTGTAACAAATCATATTTACTCTGTTATTATATAAATGGCCTCAAAGTTCATGAGACATTTCATTTTTGCCAATAGAGTATCAGGCCGAAATCCTCTGAATTTCAATTTAACAGTTTAAATTTTAAGAGACTAGCTCATATTCTACTACTGCAAATATAAAATTAACAAAGGATATTAAGAAAAACTATCCTACACTTTATTTATTCATGTTTCAAGGGTCACTATGTGGCAGTTACATATTTCAAATAAAAATACAGTAAATAAACAAAGTAGTGAAAATTTATGGCTGAAAGAATTAAGTGCCACAAAAAACAAATGCTAAAAGGTAGAGGTTTATGTCAATTAACTGTTCTGAGATCATGACTATCTGTACAGAAACCTGCTAAGGTTGAGAGTGACAGAATACGAAAAACTGAATTACAAACTAGGCTGGCAGGTTAAGAAGAATTTATCAAAACAAATGCTTTTTCTTGTGATATTTCCTGTTTGTCTGAAAACAAATTTTATTAACAACCTCTATAGCAAAGTAGCATAAATTCATTCAATAATACAAAAGACCAATAAAAACTGGTCACCTTTTTAAAAAAGTATCAGGAAACACTTAAGTACTATAAACATGCAAAAAAACAAACAGAAAACGGGTGTCAAACTCGTTGCATCATATTGTTGTCACATGACGAATCGCAACAATTTTTCCCTTCGCAGAGCTGGGGTGGACATGGCCAGCGCATGACGCATCTGGGCCGTAGCCTGCCAGTTTGACACCCCTGATACAGAACTTATTTAATGGAACAGAAAACATCTGAAAAGTAAACTTTTTGTTTCAAAGTTTATATTACCAAATCATTAAGAATCTTGTGCTGAAAAAATTATATAATAAATACACACACACACACACACACACACACATAAATAGAATATCTTTATTGTCATTGAATTCTACAAATACAATGAAATTTGAAAGCTACTCCAGCACAGTGCCCCAAATTCCACATCATACTACAGAGTATTTAAAAATTAAAATAAAATTAATAATAATAATAATAATAATAATAATAATAATAATAATAATAATAATAATAATAATAATAATAATAATAATAATCTAAAACATACAGTAAGTTAGATAGTTTAAAAATGTCACTATATACATAGGGCTAATACTTGCATCTAATTCATAAGAATATATAGATATAGGGCAGAGATGGTATTCAGCAGGTTCTGACCAGTTCTGGAGAACCGGTAGTAAAAATTTTGGGTAGTTCGGAGAACCAGCAAATACCATCTCTGATTGGCCCCGCCCCCATCTATTCTCTGCCTCCTAAGTCCCAGCTGATCGGCTTGGTCTTCTTTTGTTGCCCTGCACAGGAGAATGGAGTGGGAAAGCAGGTTAGTGGGGTGGGGAGGGAATGGGATTCTGCAGTAGCCTTCGCCCAAGAGTGGGGAAGGAATTGAGATTTTACAGTATCCTTCCCCTGCCACGCCCACAAAGCCACACCCACCAAGCCACGCCACACCCACAGAACCAGTAGTAAAAATGTTTTAACCCTACCACTGATATAGGGGTAGTAAAGAAAAAAATGCAATATCTGACCTCTGAACTTTCAGGAAGTTGGTTAAAACCTGATTCTTCCCCAGCCTTTTGGCCCACAAAATAGAGAACTTCATTTTTAGGAGTTACATCAACTTCTCATTTAACTTCTCAGTCAGAGATAATTTGCAAATAAGACTATAATGAAAAAAGTCATTTTCTGACCTAAATGCATTTACAACCAAAGTTTGCATGCTTAACAGCATGTCAGAATGTCTTGTTATACAAGAGAACTTTATCTGAATAAGACAGCAGCAACGAGTGATCTTCGTAGCATTTCTTTCTTAGTCACATGTTCATCTTGTAAGCATTCGGATTAATCATCTGGTCGTCAGAACATAATTTGGTTACCAAGAAGTGGGTATATAACAAATTTTAGCTGGGTTTCTTGTCTACTTCCATTTAATGATATGTATTATTCTTGCATTTCCTGCTTTTGATTTTATTTTCCTTTCTTTTCTATGTTGCCCAATGACACACTGAGTAAGTCAGGCATTCATACAGAAAACAATGGCAAAGGATTTCAACTTTTCAGATACTCTGCTAATTTCAGAATAGTGATAAATGAAGTTTTAAATATTTTGCCATGAAACAGTTAATTATAACTTCAGTAAAAACCAGTTCAATTACATACAATTTAACTCATCTATCCCACTAAGTGCCAAATTTGAACTACAATATTTATCAATTATTCCATAATATAATTGGCATTATGTTATTTTCCTTCTCCTTTGATCATTAAGTGCTGTGGTCATTAAAGCAAACATGTGACTGCAGCATACAATTTTACTTCCACCTTCTCTATTAACTCTGCCAGTTGTGAAGCACATATATGATGATCAGGTGATGACAGGATGCTACAATCATATATGTTGATTGGTGAGAAAATTATTCTTTCGCATTGTTCAAACAGACACTAAACTAGGCAGTTGGTGATTGAAGATTACTTGTAATCTTTTAGATAAAAATTATGAATAGAAACCTATACACTATGGATCCACAAGATGTGGGTCATTGGGAGCCAGGACATTTGCTTTTTTCCCCTTTTAGTTGATCAAACTTATGGAAAGTGGGTATGTTGTCAAAAAAAGAGCACCTTACCTGAAACACTTCTTCTCAGTGGGCTGAAGGATAATCCAATTGTGTGGGTATATTCTCCTCTTCCGCTTGGAGGCTGAGTCAATCAGATTCCTGGCCAAGCCTCCTCCTCCTAAGCATGCCCAGTTTAGATGAAGATGTGTCGATTGACTTGGATAGTATTGGTGATAGTGATGACTACCCCTTAACTCTAGACTAGACAGTTGCTAGGGTGGGATTGGATTATCCTTACTGAGAAGAAGTGTTTCAGGTAAGACCAACGCTCTTTCTCCAGTGTGCTGTAAGGATAATCCATTTGTGTGGGACATACCAAAGCCAACTGTCCTAAGGGTGGGACAGACCCTAAGCGGTCTGGTCTTGAGTCCCTGATTCTAAATGCATTTTTTGTAGAACCCTTTTGCCAAAGCAAATATGTCTAATTTATAGTGTCTTATGAATGGGGATGGAGAAGACCACGTTGCTGCCCTACAAATGTCCTCAATAGAGGCCTGTGTATTCCACACAGGCATCTTGGCCGCGCTTCTGGTAGAATGAGCTGTTACCCATTTGCGTAATGGTAGAGCCTGAGTCTCATAAGCCTTGCTATGCAAGATTGTATCCACTGAAATATGGTTGAATGTGTGATTTGGATACCCAACATGTTCTGTTGGAATGACACAGTGATTCAGTTTTCCTGATAGAGGCTGTCGTCTTCAGGTAAATGCGAATAGTTCTCTTGACATTGAGGGAATGCCATTTTTTCTCTAGATTGTGATTTGGCTTTGGGCAAAAATCTTGTAGGATAATTTCCTGCACCCTGTGAAATGATGAATTTACCTTCAGAAGGAAGGTGGGGTCCAGCCTTAGAATCACCCTATCTGAGTGAATTATACAAAAGTCCTCCCTCATGGAGAGGGCTAACTCCGATATTCTTTTGGCGAAAGTCATGGTTACAAGGAATGCTACCTTCCAGGTGAGGAATCGTAGTCTGGTTGATCATAACAATTCAAATGGTTCTGTCATGAGCGCCCTCAATACTTCAGGTGGATCCCAAGTGGGATATCTGTGTATCACTGGGGGCTTTAGGTTGGTTGCGCCTCTAATAAAGCTGCGCAGCAGCGGATGTAAGGCAAGGGATTCTAACTTCCCAAAGCTTAACACACATGCCAGAGATGCCACTTGCTTCCATAAGGTGTTGCGGGACAGGCCCTTGTCCAATCCCTCCTGTAGAAACACCAAGATTTGGCTCACCAACACATCAGTTGGATCAATATGTTCTCTGGAGCACCTGCTGCAAAAGGCTCTCCAAGTGGCATCGTAGATTCTATTAGTTGAAGGCCTCTTGGAGGCCTGTAGTGTTTGTATGACTTTACTGGAGTTGACCGTTCAAGTGCCAAACTGTTAGCTGAAACCATTGGGATCTGGATGAAGTAAGGCTCCCTGACTGAGAGCTATTCTGTCTTGAGAGATCCTCCATTGTCTGGTTATTGACAGGCTGACCAGATCCACGTACCATGGGCATCTTGGCCAGTGTGGTGCCAGGAGAAGTATCTTCACCCTCTCTTCTTATCAGTTTCTCTAAAACTCTTGGGATTAGTGGAAGTGGGGGAAAGGCATATAGCAGACCCTGGGGCCATGGAATGCAGACAGCATTGACTCCCTCCCCCCTTGCTGCTGGGAATCTGGAATAGAATCTTGGTAACTCGGCATTTGATGGAGAAGCGAAGAGGTCCAGGACTGGGCGTTGGTGGAAGTTACCATGAACGCCCTTTCTATCTATGCTGTGAGACAGCCCAGGATGGGTTGACTCCTTCCTATGACACCATAGCTGAGTCTGTACTAAGATATAAAAGCCAGCCCCCGGGAGAGACCCCAGCTTTGGTGAAGATACTTGACAGACTGAAAGGTGTCTCTGAAAGCCCAAAATAAATACAGGAATATGTCTTACCCTCTCCGGACAAATCAAGGGAGGGGCTGGGCTCTCTCGCAGCATAGATAGAAAGGGCGTTCACGGTAACTTCTACCAACGCCCATTTTCTTCCATGCTGCATCGAGAACCCAGGATGGGACATACCAAAGCTTGCATGTCCATGGGCGGGTCCTCATCTGGCTCATCACACCAACTGTGGAACCACTCATTGAAGCACCCGTCTGCCAAAGGCTGCAGTCGCCGAGGCAAAAGCATCCAGACGGTAGTGTCTGATGAAAGGAGACGGGGATGTCCACGTGGCCGCATGACAAATCTCCAAGGATGCTTGGGTCACCCAGGCAGCAGAAGTGGCCGCGCTTCTGGTAGAGTGCGCCATCAGACCTTGGGGAACCGGAAGAGCCGCAGCTTTGTAGGCCTGCTCAATGCAAGACCTGACCTACCTGCTAATAGTAGAAGAGGCCTTGTGCCCCAAGTGAGAAGGGAAAAAGGAAACAAACATGGCTTCCGACTTCCTGAAGGAGGAAGTGCGCTTAATGTATATTCTAAGAGCCCTTCTTACATCTAGCATGTGCCACTGCCGCTCTAAGTCATGATGCGGGAGAGGACAGAAGTCAGGCAAAACAATGTCCTGGGACCTGTGAAACCAGGTGTTAACCTTCGGAATAAATGAGGGGTCCAGATGAAGAACAACCCTATCATCGTGAAAGGAACAAAGGTCCTGTCTGATGGATAAAGAGCAGCAAGCTCAGAAACCCTCCTGGCAGAAGTGATGGCAACAAGGAACACTACCTTCAGAGTCAGGAAACGGAGAGACACTGTTCTAAGGGTTTGAAAGGGGGGCTTTGTAAGGGCATAAAGGACCAAATGAAGGTCCCAGGAAGGATACCTGTGAACCACCGAAGGGTGCAGGTTGGAAGCCCCTTTCAAAAACCTCCTGACTGAAGTGTGATGGGATAAGGAAGGAAGCGAACCCCATGAAAGGACTGAGGAGAGGGCCGCAACCTGCCTGCGTAAGGTGTTGGGGGCCAAACCTTTCTCCAGCCCATGCTGAAGGAAGCTAAGAACTTCTGCCAACTGGGCTGAAGCAGGAGAAAGACCCTCCCTGAGGCACCATTGGGAAAAAGCCTTCCAGGTGGCATCATAGATGCGCCTTGTAGAAGGTTTGCGAGAAGCCAGGATAGTGAGGATGACCCCTTCTGGAAGATCAACCTCCTCTAGCCACTGCCGCTCAAGTGCCACATGGTCAGCTTGAACCACTGGGGCTCTGGGTGGAGCAGGGCCCCCTGGTGAAGGGAGATTAGATGGGCAGGGATCCTCCAAGGAGAAGCCACCGATAGGTTGACCAGGTCCGCAAACCAGGGCCTCTTTGGCCAATAGGGTGCCAGGAGGAGGAGCTCCGCAGGTTCCTCCAACATTTTCCGAATTACTGCCAGAATGATGGGAAGCGGGGAAAAGCGTAGAGGAGACCCTTGGGCCATCTGCATCGAAGAGCATTGGTCCCCTCTGCTCCCTGGCAAGGAAACCTGGTGAAGAATCTGGTGACTTGGGCGTTTTGAGGAGTGGAGAAAAGATCCACCTCCGGTGTTCCAAATCTGAGGGAAAGATCCTTGAATAGAGATGGAGGAATGGACCATTCTGCCTAGTTGACTAGGCTCATGCTGAGCCAGTCGGCCTGGGCATTGTCGACCCCGGAGATGTGGTCTGCCGAGATCGATAACAGGTGTTTCTCTGCCCATAACCCCAGCCATAGAGCCTCTCTCATGAGGGCTTTGGACCTCGTCCCCCCTTGCCGGTTGACATGAGCCTTTGCGGCCATGTTGTCCGTAAGGACTAGAACATGAGAACCAGTCACTGATTGCCTGAAATGCTTGAGAGCCAGAAAAATAGCTCTGAGCTCTAACCAATATATGGGAAGGGTCTGTTCCGATCTGGACCAAACACGCTGAGCTATCTGGCCCTGCATATGGGAACCCCAACCCAGGAGGCTGGCATCGGTGGTTATCACTAGCCTGTCTGGGTCCCTGTAACAGGAGTTCCCTCCAGATAGATGGGGAGTGCCACCAATTGAGAGATCTCCAGATTTGTGGCGGGAGTGGGACCTTGATGGATGAGTGACTGGTTCCTGCTCGTTGGTAGGGAAGCAGGAACCATTGGAGGGCTCAGGAGTGGAGCCGAGCCCACGGGACGATGCCAATACAGGAAACCATCTTCCCCAGAAGTTTGGACAGCAGCGACAGGGGGACAATTTGATGTTGCTGGATCTGGCTGATGATCTGTGCAAGGCTCTTTCCACGAGCTGGGGACAGGAAAACCTGGCACGACATGGTATCGATGACTGCTCCCAAGTGTTGCAATTTGGTTGTAGGAGAGAGCTGGCTCTTTTTGGTGTTGATGGAAAATCCATGGCTCTGGAGACATGACAGGGTAATTTGCAGATCCCGATGAGCCGCAAGGATGGAAGAGGAAAGAATCAAAATGTCATCCAAGTAGCATTGGATCCTCACTGGAATAGAACGCAGAGATGCCACCAATGCTGCCAGAACCTTTGTGAAGACCCCTGGAGCCGATGAGAGGCTGAAGGGAAGTGCTCGTAATGGGTATTTTGCCCTGGTAATGGGTATTTTGATAACAGAAACAGAGAAACTGGCGATGATGAGGCCAAATTGGGATGTGGAGGTAAGCCTCAGTGAGATCAATGGAAGAGAGGAGGTCACCCTCCCAAACGCTCTCTAAAATAGAATGCAGAGTCTGCATTTTAAATCGCCTGTATTTTACAAATTGGTTGAGAAATTTTAGATCAAGGATGGCTCGCCACCCCCCTGAGGCTTTGGGAACGATGAAAAGGCGAGAGTAAAGCCCACATCCCCGTTGAGATGGGGGAACAGGTTGAATAGCCCTGATTTCAAGAAGGTGCTGAATGGCCTGATTCATGAGGACTTGCCTGGAAATGTCCCAAGACACAGGACAGATCAAAAAAAAATTTTGGGGTGGGGTTAGGTCCTGAGGCCTGTGTAAATCAGGATGAGGCAAGGAACTTATAGATTGAGAAGGGAGAAGGGCCTGAACCCTTTCCAGAGGTCAAGGAATTTGCCTGAAGCCTTCAGCCAATCCCTGCCTAATGGCTGATGAGACTACATCTTGGATATCCCTTGCTCTATGCTCAAAGGCAGAGGCAGAAGGCCCGCTGCTGTGGGAGTGAAGGTGGCTTCAGGCCTAGATTGAGGAGAGGTTCGAGGCCTGGAGGGAGGGGGAGGAGCATAGGGCACAGAAGCCTGTTGGAAATAAGGCCCAGATCTGCTTAAATCCTGAGGATCTGACTGTACAGCAAGAGCCTCAGACCAGGATGGAGGATGTAAAGGCTCACAGATAACTTCTCCTCCCCTGGGAGGGCTTGGTTGGGGTCCACTAGTATCACCTGAAACATGCTGTAGTTGCACTCCCTTCTGTTGAATAGTTCTGTTGAACTGCCTCTCTAGAGCTGCATGTCTGCGCTTCTCTGCCCTCAATTCAGCCTGAGTTGCCTTCTTAGGGGCTAGAGCCTTAGTTTTGATTTTAGCAGCCACCTCCCTCTAGACTGATTGGGTGCCTTGCCTACATCTTTTTCTCCTATTGGGCTTAAGAGACTGTTCCACTGGGGGGGAAAGCTCTGCCAGAGCCTTATCTTGCTCCATTTGTAAAATAAAGGCTCTTGCATTGGAAAGAAGCTGTTTAGAAATTTTTCTATTAAGGCCCTTAGGGTATAAATGGCCCCCGGGCTTACAAAATGGCCACTCACTTCGTGGTGGAAGGCTTGAATCCAAGATGGCCACTGACTACAGGAAAACAGGCTCCAAGATTGAACAATCACTCCTTAGGCTATACAGAGCCCCGAGCGAAGTCAGCAAGGGAAAAACACAGCAACCAGCTACACGATCAGCTGGCTTGAGCTCTTATCAGTTTGCTGATCGTGTTTAAGATCCCTCCAAATTGCAGGCGTGGGGGAGTTCTGCAGATGCTGCCCAGCTTGCCTGCACAGAGCTCTGTAAAGCTGCTCCCAACTTGCAGGGGAGAGGGAGAGGGAGAGGGAGAGAGAGACAGAGAGAGAGACAGAGACAGACAGAGACAGACCTGCTCTCCTGGAAGAGCAGCTGCCCAGATCCCTGGGAGCTGCTTGAAGAGAGGAAAAAAGTACTGAAGATCACTGGTGATTGCTATCTAACAGAACGTTTTCTGAGACACAGCTACTGACTGAAAGGAGCTGAGTCAAAAGCTGGGGTCTCTCCCGGGGGCTGGCTTTTATATCTTAGTACAGACTCAGCTATGACGTCATAGGAAGGAGTCAACCCATCCTGGGCTCTCAATGCAGCATGGAGGAGAACAGACTTCCGAACCTCCCTGACAGCTCCCTGAACAGGTCTAGATGTAGTCACCACTCTGAGTGGCCAACCGTGGTTCTGCTGGCCAGCGTACTGAAAACGCAGGAATTTTCGATGAGCTGGTAGAATAGGAATGTGTAGGCAAATCTCCGTAAGGTCTATGGAGGTCAAGAAGTTGCCTTCCTGAATGCTCTCCAGTATCAACTGAAGAGATTGCATTTTGAATTTCTTGTATATCAAATAGTTGTTCTGCTCTGGGTCTGACAGTTTTGTATTTGATTCCGTTGTGGCTGGTTCAACTCCCAGATTTGTTGCTGCTTTGGCCTTAAACAGCAAGGAACTCAAAAGGCTGGTTAAAAAAAACAACAGCAAAAGCCGGGGCTTCAGGATTCCTCCCCTCATCTTCTGAAAGATCTGAATCCCTTTGATCCTCCTCTCCCGAGACAGAAGCCTCACTTTGTGTGGAGGAGAAACTTGACTGTGCCCTTTGGTGGCCTTCCAGCTCTCCTTGTTTTGGTGCCCTGAACTGGTCCTGACTACCAGGTATTTCCTGTGGCAGTGTGGCTGTCTGGCACCATTGCAGCTGGCCAGTATTGAGATCAGAAACTTCATCTGATCCATTGGTTCCGGGTCTTGGTTTTCTCTTGTGCGTAACCCTGCTACTGTGGGACTAAATGTTGCCTCTGGCAACACTTTCGTTCTCTTTGACATCAGTTCCCACTGGCTACCTGATTACAAAGAAATCTCCTGTGCTACAGCAATATTGTCGTCATGTTCTGAACAAAGAGAAGGCTGGAGAAACTGCTCTCCAATGCCACCCAGTGGCCCCTCTTGAAAACAAGGAATCTGCTGCTCCATTTCTATTGGCTGATCACCAGCACCTCTCCCATGTGTCTCCTTCACTTGAAGGCTGAGTCAAAACTGGGCATGCTCAGGAGGAGGATGTGTGACCAGGAATCTGACTGACTCAGCCTCCAAGCAGAAGAGGAGTCTACACCCACACAATTGGATTATCCTTCCAGCACACTGGAGAAACATTCCTACTTTGCTTGAGCATGACTGCTGTGGCATTACGCTGACAAAACAGGAAGCAAAGTCAAAATAAGTTTTAGGAAATGTAAGTTAAAGCCATCCACTAATTACAACAGTTTTTGTAGGACTACTGTACTTGGGCTGCAGAAATCTGGAGTCAATAGATCTTACTGAAGCGCTTGATTTTTCTGGATCCAAGTTTCTGTAGTCTGTATATAGAAAACTTACATTTCATTCCTGAGGTAGATTGGGCAAATTCACATTATTACGAATGAAGGAAAATATACATATCCTAGGATGGTTCAGGATCCAATCTGAGTCAGTCACCAGGACCAAAGATTAAGTATTCCAAGCTTTTGGATTCATGCTGGAGCCCATCCTCAAGGAACTTCTCTACACACATTCTGGTGAGAAAAAAATTCCCTGAGGATGGGCTCCAGCATGAGTCTGAAAGAGTAAACTTCTGGTCCCAGTGACTGACCCAGATTGGATCCTGTCACATATCATTGTAGAGAATTGTGTTACTGTAATCTTTGACAACTCTGTTCATATATCAATACTATCTTGCACTTTAATCCTTTACTCCATTGCCTCAAATGTAACAAAGAAACAATTTAGGGTTCAATTCAAAGGTATCTTCTATTAACAGAAGCACCTCACATTGAAGGAACAGATTTCTCTCATAAGCCTACATCCACTACAAATCTGTTCAGATTCTGGCTCAGCAGGTCCTATGAACCTGACTGAGGCATGGCCTTGTTTAGTTATGAGGGAAGATTTTTCAGCCAGTTGATCTGACAAAGGGGGGAGGGAATCCCTGGAGTGCTGTCATCTGTGCTTCAGAATCATGTCTCTGGAAAACATTATGTAGTTGGATCCAAACTGAGGCGAATGCTTCTCTATGGAAGTGGACAATCCTATCTTCTTGGAATAAGGTAGTGGCCTGTCCTTTTCTCAAGAAGCCTTCCTTAGATCCAACTGTTTTGAGCAATTTCAATCTTGCCAACATTTTGTATTGTACATTCCTAAAGTAGTTAAGAACATTCAGATTGATTTTAGACATAAAAATGAAAGTGGCACATTTCCCCCATCAATAATTTTATTCTCTACAGTTTTACAAGTGCAATGCTGCTGCTTGCGTTAAGATGATGTAGATCCGGCTTGCTTTGTATCTTTTCATCCTATCTCCAAGATAACTTGCATATTTTATAAATCTGACTTCCACAAATTTATATATTCAGATTCACACCCACCTGTAATTTACTTCTTTCATCCTAAAAGTTGGGGATAAAATAGAAGAGACATTTCTTTTGTTCACCAGAACAAGTATAAAATTACTTAGCAGAGAGTAGAGTAAATATGCCCTAAATATGTGTTGCTGCTATAAACTAGCAACTAAAAACTAAAACAATATGATGAGTAGTAGCACTAGAGTATCTCATAGAAATTACGTTGGGGTCTGATCAGGACAAGGGCGGTAACAAATCTTTGCCAACTTTGGATTACATGGGCATTATTCTGACAGGAACATCAGATCTGGAATATGACCACCGCCCCATACTCTGGACGACCTGAAATGGGTACATGGTTGCCATGAACTCCCATGCCACCTCAGCCCCTCTTCCTAGAGAAGGCAGAATGAAGTCCTTCAGGACCAAAAGTCTGAGGAATTCCACTACCAGCCCAAAAATGGAATCAAGGTGCTCAGGGAGGGAAGTTGCTATGCAGAAGAGATGCTGGTATAACAGTAACAACCACAACTGATCCCTAGAGCCCACTTTAATGAACAGCCTCACATTCATTGACCTGTTGCACAGCCTCCTGAAAGCTGTAATGGATTCCTGGAAGACAATCACCACACTCATACCTTGACCAGAGCCTTGACTGATGCCACACCCCAAGTCCCACTGGGCATATCTCAGAAAGGGCAACACACCTTCCAAACACAATCCTAACCCTCTCATCAATGATTAAATCATTAACAAAAGCCTTATTTTACAGACCAATGTCAATGGCTTTCTGGTGCCTCCAGGCGTCCTCAGCTTTTGAAGCTCTTTGGGAGTAAAGGGCTTTAGCCTTTAATCTGGCCACTGCTCCTTTAGTTGCCAACTTTGATCCTGCAGAGCTTTTTGGATTACTTTGGGTCTGAACTGGTAACCCCTGATCCTCCCCACTCGCCTATGGAATTTCCGAGTCACCAGTATCCGCCATTTTAGTTTTCTGCCCCTTCGGACAAGGCAGGCTTGTTCCTAAGCGGAATTTTGTTGCCACGGCTTTTCTCTCTTAGCCGGAGTATGCCACAGGATTCAACCAGGCAGTGACTCCCGCCCCCTCCTCAGTTAAGGACTTCGACTCTTCTGGAGCCGGAACAAAGGCGGCTATGCCAGATGGACTGGGGAGCCAGCCAGCGCAAAGATGGCTGTGCTGGATGAACCAGAAACCAATGGTAGGGCAGAGGCAGTTTAATCAGGCAGTCGGGAAGCCAGTCATGGCAAGGGCGGCTATGCTGGACAGACTGAGGGAGCCAGCTGATCAGATGGGATGAGGAGGCTATGCCAGATGGACCATGAGAGCCAGCCTAACCATTCACTGTCTTGTGAAGGCTTACACGGAGCCGGGATCTTAATGTAATTTTTGCACAATCCAAGGAATAACTCTGTCCTCTCTCAGAAGAGAGCATCTCTTCTGAGCAAAGACTGAGTCAAAACTCAGTCTTGCACAGGCAAGGGAGGCGTGACCAAAAGATTAACTCAGTCTCCAAGCAGAAGGGCAGAGTTAACCCATTCCTTGGATTCTCTACTCAGCACAATTGAGAACTGCCATTCACAAATATGATGGAAATCAAGCTGAGGAACATTTCATTTGTGCTTCCAAATAGTTGCAATTACATCAGGGTTAGCCTGGCAACTTTTCTAAAAATAACTCCACTAAAGCACAATCAACATTCCAAGCTTGAAACATCTGGATTATTTTCAACAGTCATTTCCAAGTATTATTAGTCAGGTTTTTAAATCTGTTCTGTTACATCAGAAATTCTTATTTTCTTCACATATGGGGGTAGGGCAACTCAAGAGGCATTAGGAGCTCCAAGATCTTTTTAAATAAGCACCAGACCCACTGGAGCAAATCACCAAATCACATATTACTACTATGAAAAATCTTAAACTACATCTATCCATCATTACAATGCCACTGTATTATGGTCCTGAGTCTAGCAACTGTTGTTCTCAACCAATGAAAATGAATTAACTTCATAAACCACACCCCAAATTCTTACCTCATGTGGTGAGATCCCTTTTCCCTGAGGTCTAATTACAGAATCAGCATTTGTGCCCAGTGTGAAATTTACAGGAATAGAGTTTCACTTGCTCAATAGGACTATCCTTCATCCTTTAAAACAAGGGTCTTCAAACTTGGCAAGTTTAAGATTTATGGACTTCAACTCCCAGAATTCCTGAGCTAACATGACTGGAGGAGGAATTCTGGGAGTTGAAGTCCACAAGTCTTAACCATGTCAAATTTGAAGACCCCTGCTCTAAAAGGATGCACATGACCAGCTGTTTGCAAGGAATATCAATCCTTCCATTCCCCACTAACCTGTCAGAGTTGAAGAAGCTTCTTGGATGAGAAGCAAAATGTCTTCAAAGAAAAAACAGGAAAGTCCAGTTGCCTCCTAAAAAAGCACCTTTGGGACCTTCATCAATCCACTTGATGGAAAGTTTAGTTGCCATTTCTGCTAAGTGATAATTTCACAAATTCTGCTAAGTGATAATAACACAAATGTGCAAAATAATCCATGTGTAACTATTACATGCTTATTTCAGATGATAGCTGAATAAAACACATTCATTATGGATGTTTTAATCCATATAGGGAATGAAATAGGACCATATTGTTCTGCATATAGGCTGAAATGTAGCTATTCTGGGCAGAAGTAATTTGGTGTAAGAGTTAAAACGGGGGGAAAAGAGAAACACATTGGTAGCAATCATGGGGAAGGAGGGGAAAATATTGGGACTGTTAGGTATTCTATGTTGGAAAGCTGAATCCTTATTGCTGAGACCATTAGAATAATATTTAGGCACACAGACCAATATATTGACAGCAGACGAAGGAAAGCGAGGAGAGGAATGGGAAGATATCAGGAAGACTGGCAAAATGCTAGGAACTGTTGAAGGGAGAGAGGGGTATGCCAGTTCGACCAACTATTCAAGTAAGGCCATTCTGGGATCTCTCTGGATTTTGTTTGGCTGAAATCAAAATATACTGGAGGTTATTTCTGCAGAACTGCTATTAATCCAAAATATTTCAACAGAGTTTCCGAAGGATAATGCTTTTTCCAAGTTTAAAACAAAACATATCTTCTGGTTGTTGCACATTCCTACACAGCTGGATAGTGCCTGAAAAGTAAAAATTGGACTAATGGTATAGTCTTAAATATATCTAGGTCATATAATCGTCTCCAGGCAGTTAAATGACATATCTTTTAATGAAGGGTACCAGTTTATAGAAATGTGTCTTTGTATCACATTGCACTCATATCAGAAGCTGAGGTGCTTCTGGGTTGAAAAGATTGCCTAGGGACACCCAGATGGGGGGGGGGGTCCTTTCATGTCCCTGGCAAGAGCTAGAGTGAAAGGTGAGAGCTCACCCCGCCCCATGGTAGCACATGGGTCCTGAATGTGGGCTTGCTAACTTCCAACCAAGGTCCTAACCATGTAAGCCACTGTGCTCCTTTGCATATCTTTGTAGACCACAACACATAACTTCCAACAAAATTATGATTTTTTCAACATAACTAAAAATTCCAGAAATATTAACTACTTGAGCATTAACAAGTCTTTAATTATTTGAGGCACAGAGCATAGATGCTTGGTATTTCAAACTAATAGTGCTTCAGAATTTTAGATTTACTGAAGACATTTTATACAAAATGCCCCCCAAATTCATAACAATGATAATTTGAGGTCAAGGAGAAAACTTCTGAGCAAAGCAAAGTGTTAAATAAAAAGACAATTATTGTTAAAGGTTTCTTATTCTTAATTTTAAGTAATTAGGAACCACAATAGAAATAAATAATAATTGGAAAACAAGTAGTACATACTGACAAAACAGGGAAAATATACAAGCTCATCCATATTGATGATTTAATGTGTCTTGAACATTTACTATGATATTAAAAGGTAAGCTATCAATCCTCTATCCCACAATATAAATGCATCCATTACTTTCCTGTATTTTAGGCAAAACAGCAAAATACAATTTCTAATTTCTCAATATGTAAAATGTTTGGCAGGTTGTCATCAAGCAGTGAATTTCTGCTCACCTTTAACATATTAGCAAGTCTTCAAATCCCACACTATGAAGTGTACCTGTGTAATCATGAAATTCTATGCTGGATTAATAGCATATTGCCTCTAGTTATTTTGGGAAAACATAATTGGAAGAGGTTATTCAAGAATTAGATAAGGATAAAGATCATTCAACCACCACATGTCTATCCCACACTACGTAGGAGATCTGCAAATAATCAATAGGTAATACAGGAGATCAAAGGTGGACAAAATAAGGTACAATCACACAACTCTATCTCCCCTCTTATTTCCCATTCAAGATGAAAAAAAAATGGATCGCATAAGGCTCAATGCGCAGAAGCAAAAGAAAGGCACTGGTCTATACAAATGGCCCCAGTATACATACAAAAACATCCAGAATGCTATATAGGCAGATGCTTGCGTTTTAATAGATATAACAGATACTATAACAGAGACAAGACTGATGATTGATTTTTTTTCTGGTGAGTCCCAGTGAACAGGGCTTCTTAGAATTCCTAAAAAGGTTTGTATCAATATATTATCCCACTTAAATTAATCCTACGCTAGAATGTTTTAGATTATTTAAAAATTATAAAAAAGGATTTCATTATTTAGGGAAAATCACGGATATACTACGCTGTGCAACTAGAAGAGCAAATAATTTAGTCTAGACCAACACCCATGAGAACAGTGAAGTCTTTACAGCTTTACAACAGAGCAACCAGGCTGGGATATTCAAGTCTGGGGAAGGGAGGGGGGCAAGGTATTCCACAGGATAGGTGCCACAATGCAGAATGCATGCTTCCCAGGTTCCATAATGGATTCAGCAAATGCTTTATCTAGAGTAATTCACAAAATATGACAAAACAATGTATATCTTTTGTAAAAATACAATCTATGTAAAGATTTCAAGTTAAAGCGAAGATCCACCAGTATACTAATTTTAGGATTCCCTTATTGTATTTTATGCTTTTTTCCCTATAAAAGAATACATTTCTAATCTTGGTTACACCAATCTTTTCATGGCAATCTGCATCAGTTCCTCCATAGCACAGTTTATTTCTACATAAAGAATTGCATTAACAGTATTGTAGACCAAAACTTCATGATGTAGATTATCCCTAGGGCAAAAGATGAAAAGGCATGGCTTTGGTCATAGCTCCCTTCCTCCTGTAGCCCAAAACTTGAAAAAAAACTTTATTTGGCTCTGGGAAGTCCTCTAAGGACAATGTTGAAAGCAATTATAGGGATGGGGAGACAAAGCAACACTCTTTCATAGAAAAGGTTTACAATCTAAAAGCAAATAAAATGAAAACAAAGAGAACTGAAATATTAATTTACAATCTTCATTACACAGATTTAGTTAGAAACAAAAAAAAAACAGAACAAATAAACAAACTGAAACTAGAAAAGGTAGTTATTCTTGCCACAATGCTATCATGTACACTTTTTCAGTCCCAATATTTAATCAGAAAACAAACCCCAAATAATAATGCACTTTAGTTCATTTTCAGGTGTAAGCTTCAACAACTTAGTTTCAGGAGTGAAACAATAATTTGCATCTTTACTTACATATAAAACTATTTAGAATGTAAACTACGATATTTGTAGCAAAAGTAGCAGCATTCCTATATAAGCCTTTACTGAAAATAACTTTGAGAATCAATGTTTTTAAGACTTATCTGCTGATAAAATATTACACATTTTGAACTGTGAATAAACATTTATCATGTTTTTAACTTGGTCACTATCTATTCATTGTATGTCCCAGAATTACTAAGTGGTGGCTCATTAACAGTTAAGGCAACATTCTTGGAAATAGATTAAACACACTCATTTTTAGATTCATTTGAACAAATTATAGTTTGAATATTTTAATTTCTAAAACTTTTTTAAAGATTTCAATAATGATCAGGAAATCTTTCTATTAAAAACACAGGAACAGAGGTTTGTTCTCACTAAGGACTGAACTGGTGTGCACTTGAATAAACCTCCTCACCCGTGTTCAGATAATGCATATATTAATATTGGGTGGGAGGGTTCATCTCGTTAGATTGCTGATGGATCATATGGTCATCAAAAGTGCTTCCAATTTCACAGGTAGTTTGTAATAAGACATTAAAATAAAAACCATATTTAACGTAAGCTCTCCTATTTGTTCTGGAGCTCAGCAAATTGCTCTTTCTTCCGGACTCACATATTCTTCACTCATGGCAAGTTCTGGAATTTTCCACTAGCAGCTAAAATGCCATCTAGTGGACATGTAGCCAATGTCTTAAAATAAAAGAAATTAACCATTTTCTTATAGTTACACAAAGATAACTTATAATGCGGTATTCATGCTTGCAAAATTTATAAAAACACAACTTACTCAATGATAAAAACATGGAAATGTTAAAACTTTTCAAAATCGACTCAAGTTTTAGGTTACTAGAATATAATTTTCATTCATGAAAGCAACCTTTTTTGTCTACATATACGCCTGTGTGTGTATGTGTAAGCAATAAGAAAGTGCCATTATAAAAACAAGTACCTGTCAATCATAATTGTACATATATTGATCCCAAACAGATAGATCCCAGAAACTATAACTTGTAGGCCAATTTAAATAAATCTAATATGATACCTGAATCATATGTAAAGAGCAAAGAATTTTTGATTTGTCAACTACTGAAAATTGCCTAAAATGTAAGATTTTACATTCTTTAAAAAAAAGACCAATAATGGAAAGAGAATTTCATAGAATATTGATTGGTGGAAAGAACTCCACTGTAGGAAATGTATAATTATAATCTCTGTAACATGTTTTTGACAACTGCAAATAAAGTTCATCCTATTCTTTTGAGTTATCTTAGACAAGCCATTATCATGTTTATCTATAATGATACTAATGGAATAGTTTGTATAATAATTTGCTCATTTTGTAGTTTACTGTAATGCATGAATCCAAACTTAGTATTATATGCAAATCTAGCCAACAAAATGGCTAGATCTGTTAGTTTGAGCAATTGTGACTGCAGTTGCTTATATAGAATGATTTGAGCATTTATGAGATACAGCAAATCAATACTTGTTTTATACAGTTCTTAAAACTGTCAACCTGGAAAGCCATTTAGAATTGAAGAGCAAAATATTAATCTCAAAAGAATAAACTTGTGGCACAAACCATAAGCATTCTAAAGTTGTTATGTGAATAGGAAAAAGGACATTTCTAACTTTTAACTAATAAAGTTTGTATAGAGTTGTAATGAAAAGCATAATTGGATATATTTATATAACATGCTGAATTATAAACCATGGTTTGCAAACTAACGTATTTTAGTTTAGACATGTTAAACAAAATCCAAGCAAACCATGGTGTGATCATCCCCTTACTCCAAAGTTTTAAATATATACTTAATTATGCTATTCAAATAATTTCAAAAAAAATTATCTTTGATTGCATTGTACCCTAAATAGTGATGCTGCAGTTCTTTTCTATTCACGGTAATCTTCATTGTATATTTCATTCAAAAATAATAAAACCAAACATACTGAAGATAAATTTGCCCATTATAGTCACTCTCTCATTTTAAGAAGAATGTTGATACTTTATTAAATTTTAAAGTATAGTTTATTTTATGTATATTCATGTTTTATAGCTACTAGAATGAATGAAGCTTTTCAAAACAGTAGTATCTCTTACACAAGTTTAAAACTGACATAATTCAAATCAACATGGGATTAAGGAAACGTGTATTTAATCTAACACTTTCAGCTATAAAAATTGTACTAGAAATTACCTTATGAAATATAGTAGCAATCTTAAGGCTACCAATCTCAAGATTCAATGTACTTAAAACTAAAGCTTGATGGAAATACATTCAACCAGAAAAGTTAAGAAGCACAAGGTATACATTCTTCAAATATAACTTCTGCAATCAAAATGGTTGGCCAACTTGGACACTATGATTTATAAAGAAGTATGCTTTGTAAGAACAAAATTCAACAGTGAAGCTGAACCTCCCCCATCAAATGTTTCTTATTTTATTAAGTCAGATTTCCTATCAACTCACAAATAGATTTGCTGTTTAATATTCCAGTGAGGAATAATCTTCAAAGTTTAAGCATTTTGCAAGTCTGAATGTAACAGGGAAAGTTGTGGTTTGATCCATCTTTGTTTATGAGCATAGCGAGTAGGAATCAAGCTCATAGGGCATTTCAATTCCAATTACATCCAAAAGAACTATCATCATAAACCTTAACCCTAATAATGAGCAGACAATGGCATGCTCCCAACTTAAGCAATTTTCTATTAAGCATCTAGAAACACACAAACAGGCTGAGTGACCAAAACAAACAAAAAAATTTTTGTTAATACTTATGCTCTATGATGATGACAGTAAAGAAACATTTGATTAGTACTTAAACAGTTAAAATGGTTAAAATAAAGAGATACAAAACAGATTTTATGTGATGGTCATAAAACAGGTTCAAACCATAGGTTGAGCTATAGACATCAACATTCATTTTAGCCAGTCTAGAGTATGAACCCACTTAATATTTTGCTGCAGACTGGCACATTAATATAAATAGGACCTATCTGAATGTGAGAATCAATCCTCAACAAAGTACATACACTGATTCATCATAAGTCTACCCTACTCTGTTAATAAAACTGGGAGAGCAGCCACTGATTGCTTTCAACATCATATTCCCTGTTTTACACACATTAGGTGGGAATTAGATTGAAACCTGAATTCTACAATATATTTAAATGCTTTTATGTATCAATCAGCTATACAGGTAGTCCTTGACTTACAACAGTCATTTAGTGGTTATTCAAAATCAAAATGGCACTAATAAAAGTGACTTATGACCATTTTTCACAATTACGACCATTGCAGCATCCCATGGTCATGTGATCAAATCCAGCCGCTTGGCAACTGGCTCATATTTATGATAATTGCATGCCCAGGGGTCATGTGATCACCTTTTGCAACCTTGACAAGCAACGAATGATGAAACCAGATTTACTTAACAATCATGTTACTAACTTAAGAACTGCAGCTATTCACTTAACAAGTTTGGCAAGAGAAGTCATAAAATGGGGTAAAATTCACTTAAAATTTGCTTAGCAACAGAAATTTTGAGCTCAATTGTGGTCATAAGTCAAGGACTAGCTGTAATGTACTTGTTTTGAAAAATGAACCAAATGCTTACAATGAAAGTGCACCACTGAAGCACACAGGATTTATTTTGGCTTTTTGTTCACCAAGCCAGAAAATCACTACTAGAGAACCAGAGAGATTTTCAACTGCTGATACTGTCCAGCTTGCCAGAACCTCCAACTATGATGCCCTTGTAGCACGATAGATTGGATAACTATTTATATAGCTCAACTATAGTAAACTATATTTCCTACTATTTCTATTTCCACCTGTCTAAGTTAATTGCAGCATAATTTGGTGCTTTATTTAAACTTGATTTAGAGTCTGAATTTCTAACATGAATGAGATAGAAATACATCTACTACCAGTGACAATTTTTCAGAATTTAGCTTGGCTTAACCAAGCTACAAACTGATTCATTGCTGGTTGATCATGCTCATTAGATTTCCCCTGAAATGAAACATTTTAAGTGGTAGTGTAATGCCTTAACTAAGAACTCTCGCTTTCTTCTCCTAACCAACTAAAATTGGAAAGCAAAAACAAGTCATTGCTATCAACTGTTGACTTGTGAAGACGGGAACAACCACAATTATTAGTGCAGTCATCTTGCTAAACAATTCAGAGAAGGAATTTCCAAGGTTTCTTTTTAATCACTTTGTTTTGGCTGCATTGCAGTCAGAATGATGGAGCAGTGGCATACCAACACACAATTAAATTTTGCCCCAGAACTCTGGTTCAGCATGACAATGGAATGTATTTAGTCTATCTACCACCGAAATGTGAAAAATAAAGTATATCAGACTACTTGTCCATCTAGCTGATGTCCTTTCCAACATACAGGGCTTTCTAGGCAGAGATATTTCTAGAACTAGTACAGGAAATCCTTCAGTTGAAGCTAAGAATTGAATATGCCACCCTCCAAATGCAAAGCATGTAATCAGTTCTAAGCGCTCTTTGTTCATGAGATGATAAGACTGTTATCACTGAGGTAAGGAAAACTTACCCCAACTCATATAAATATACTACAAGTTTTGTTTCTGTTCCAAATGTTTCTCTGAGAAATATATTCCTACCTTTCCCAATAATTACAAAGCTTCATTCTCACAATAAGAACTCTGCCAGACAATTTATTCTTTTGCAATGTCTTTCTTTATAATATTTGTTTTTAACAGACAATCGTATTATTGCAATAACTGAAAAATCCAGACTCCTTTACAACTTTCTTGATATGATATTGACATTGTTTGCTTGCAAAAGATGTATGCTTGCAAAACCTTATTTACTCAAAATGCACATAAACACATATGTAATAGAAATATTTTAGTAGCTGGACAGGTATCTCTCACACATAACTAATACTACAATATCTTTCTGATGATTTGGTTTCACATGGATCTTCAACATTGTATTTTTAATGCAGCTCCGTAATCTTCCATATTTATAGTTGGATTCAAGATATATGCCTGAATCAATGGCCTGATTTACACATTTTGTTAAGCTACACAACTTACTTTCTTCTAAGATAGGCTGTGATCTGAACAGGCCTGTTATGCACAAACTAGATTACTGCTTTTTCTATAAATTATGGCTAAAACAATTAGTTTACCAAGGTACTTACTCTACAATCTCCCTCAAAATGACACAAACCAGTGATACTCAGAAAGGCAACATGAACCTTTGAAGCCAAGGTTCTATGACTTCTTTAAGATACTCTGATGTCATTGCTTATGGTAAATTGATTGGTTGCAATGCAACTAAGTTATTTCCTATGAAACCATTATTTTTGGTCATTTTAAAGTGAGTAAAATAACAGTAAAAGCAATTAAATGACCACTTCTGTTCAGATGGAGGAAGTGGTGGTTGAGCTCCTGAAGGAAAAAACTGAATTTGACAGTTTTATAAGAATTGCTTCCATATGAGCTGATATGTAACACATGAGGTATTGTTTCCATTTTACATATTCTCTACTAAATATTGACACTTAGAGAATAAAATTGTGTCACAAAACATATTTTAAAGTTTTTTGTATTTTCTATAAATACAAGTCTCTATCAGATAATAACCACAAAAAATCCCAATAACCAACTACTCAACTATCCAGTTTTCCAAGCAACATGTAGCCGTCAAACAAAATCAGTCTTTTGAAAAGCATTTCAATGATAGAAACCCTTAATTATCTCTATTGTCATGATGAGACTCAACCATATGTGATAGGTTTATCTCCAGTAACAAGTTTAAGTGCAGTCTCTTCCTCATCATGGTTTACAAAAGAGACAAGCACTCTGTGTGCATTGAATCTTACATTCTTCCACCTGAATTAATGCCTCTGATTTAGGGAACCTACTATAGTTCCATTTTCTAAACTAGTATCAGAAAGCTTTAGTGATACACTGAAGATTAGCTTCACTGAATTTCAGCAAAATCTTCAGACAGGTAATGTGGGTCAAGGATGACACAGATTTTAGGTACCACATCAGGATGACACCTTTGGTCATGAGTTTCCAAGAGAGGGCCAGATTTTTTAAAATCATTGCTCTTGCTCACTAAACCTTTTGCCTATGCTGCTGTCAGCTCCGAAGAGCAACTCGGCCTGCAGTGATAGGCCCATTTTCCCAGACCTATAGAAGGCGCTGTGTAGCAACTCCTATCTGTGCATCTGGGGCCCCTCCCCCCCTCTGCAGCAGCCTTACCCAACGTTGGGAACGCGCCCCCTACTGACTCGCTACACTCATTTCTTCATTCAAGGGACTTGGCTGCGGTGCATTTTGGGTGGGGGCTGGTATTTTTGCCTTCGATGGTCATAAACCCAAGCAACCGCAGCAGTGAAGCCACATGCTCATTAGGTATATGCCTATGCAAAACTGAACTGAGCTGCAGGGGGGGGGGGGAAACAAAACAAAAACACAACACAGAGATATACAAAGCCATAACTAAGCATAGACAAGACATCCTAGGAGGAAGACTTTTTCTCCCCCTATAGAAGCAGAAGCAATCCTCCTTCCCCACCTTCTTTGTTTGAGAAATAGGTTAAATACAACTATTTTGCCCTGAATGGATGCAGCAAAGAGTTGCAGAGGTGTAGAAGGGTGCCTGCTTCTCTCGGAGACCTGGATACTCTGACTGAGTCACGAATCCCGCCTTTTCCAACAACACCCGATACCTCTAGCTATTGAAAGGGGGGGGGGATTGGCGTACAGGAGGCTGCTCTCCCATTGATTGCACCGCAGCCTGTTCCACATTTCCAGCGCCAACTCTGCAGTCATAACGGGGCTTTCCTCCCTCGTTGACACCCTTCCTTTCCCCGCCGCACATGCTGGGAGAGAGGGAAAAAATGGGGGGAGCCTCAAGCATGTCGAAGAGGATGGCAACATTCGCAATCCGGACTTCTCTTCTTCTCCCCCTCCCCGCCGCCACCACCACCGCCACCACCTCCAACGATTCCCTCCTTCTTCCACGACGCAGACCGTGCAATCACAGCCACACTCGAGGGCGCAACATCTCTGGGCCACCTCCCTACAAGGAACGGAAGGAGGGAGGGAAAAAAAACGAGATGCAGCGGAGGCACAGGCGGCATTGAGCCGGAACGCGATCAGAGAAGCTTTTCTGGGTTCTTTTTTTTTTTCCCTTAAAAAATGGGGGGACTCTTGGGGCGGGGGAGTCTTTGAGGTGGAGGAAAGGGAGGCAAGAAAACCGGCAAGGAGTCCGCCTCTGGCGCCGGGAGAGCCGGCCTCGGAGAGAAGGACGGGAAGAGACGTTTTTCTTTTTAACACTATGTGTGAAGGGGGTCCAGGAGCAGCCACCGGGCCCGGCAACCCTGGAGGGAAAGACGGCAACGAGGAGAGAGGGAAAAGAGAGGGAGGAAAAGGGTTGCGCTGGGCTCCCGCGCGCGCTCAAGCACCTACCTAGCTGCGTTTCGCGCTCCCTCCTCCTCCTCCTCCTCAGCGGCGGGCGGGCGGGAGCTCCCTCCCCCGGCAGCGGCGGCAGCGGCGGCAGCGGCGGCGCTGTTGGCTGGCGGCTCCCGGCTGGCGGCAGGGCTGGGCGAACGCGGGGAGCGGAGCCGGCGGTGCGGGGGAGACAAAGGGGCCTGGATGGCGGGATGGGGGGGGGACAGGTTGCGTGGGGCAAGGCAGGGGTTCGGCCTGCGCTGGGACGGAGGAGGACGCGGCGGCTCCTTGGGGCTGAGGTACCGGGCCGAAGGGTGTCGAGCGCCGGGCCGCGGGGAAGGGAGGGGGCCCTGCAGACAATACAGCCGGGTCCCTCCTGCCCAGAACCTGCCCTGGCCAAGATGGCGGCCGAGAAAGAGCGGAAGTGACGCGGGGTCCTCATTAGCATATGGGACTTATTGTCCGGCCGGAGAGGAGGGGGATGAGCCCCCCGGGGTGAAGGGGAATAAAGGGGTGACTGAACCCCAAGAATGGAACTTGAATTCCCGTCATCCCTCCTCCTCTTATCCTGTCCTAACAGGAAGCGGGATCTTTAAAAAAAAAAGAGAGAGAGAGAGATGGAGGGGAGCGGGTTACATAACCCCGTCGGTATGGGGGGATTCTCGCGAGAAGGGGAACCGGCGGCGGGATCTGCTCCGGCTCCGCTAGGAGGCGCCGCGCCCTGCGGCTGGGGCCGGAGAGAAGAGCGCGGAACGGTTATCCTTCCGCCGCCCCAGCCGGGACTACAACTTTCCCTGAGGGGAGGAGAAAGGGTCACTGGGGAAGGGGGAACTGAAGGGAGGAGGGGGAGGGAGAATGAGCCTTCTCCACGTGACCCGGCATGGAGAACACCACGTGACCCAAGCTTCACCTGAGTGAGCAGCATAACACCTCGTGCGGCTAAGCTGATGATCACACGGCTTGCACTCGTGCATGGAGTGAATGGCATCTGCAGGGCAGGTCAATCTAAGCATCCCTGTGCCCCAGCCTTGGCCAGAGCAAGTCTCTGGACCTCCAGATGGGCATTCTTTCATTGGGCATTACGGGTGGGCTGCCTGGCTTTGGACCCATCTGTTGTGCCATGGGTGGACCAATTGCAAGTTTGAAGCCATGGCGCCCTGAGCAACGTTAAGTCAAGGTAGTGCAGGTGCCCTTTGCAAAAATACAGTTTGAGGCATGGCTGCAGAAACGCCTTGAGTGCTCCACTGTGTTGTGTTTAGGACTATGTCAAAGTAGGTAACTGGTGGAGCCCAAGAGTCCTTGCATGAGTCCATCAAACTGAATTGGAGACGTTTTTACAGTGACTCCTCAAGAGGACTGGATTACAGATTTCACAAGCCCTGCAAATGCTCAGAGGCAGGAGCCTGCTCCAATATGTATTTAATTAGTGTGATAAAATGTTTAATATTTAAAGCAAATGACTAGAATTAACTTAGCGTAATTTCTTGTCTCACTTTTTAATCATCTGAGATGGAAGGAAGCTGAAACTTTC
Source organism: Notechis scutatus (assembly GCF_049901735.1). NCBI lineage: Eukaryota > Metazoa > Chordata > Lepidosauria > Squamata > Elapidae > Notechis > Notechis scutatus. The sequence goes on along the minus strand of NC_142011.1, from coordinate 21,475,210 downwards.
TCCAGTTCTTAAGCGATCGGGTCCCAGGCCCTGAACACTGCTAGTTGTGACCAATGGATAATGCAGGTAGGACTTCCAAAAGTGTTAAGCGACAAAACCCATACTTTCCAATTAGGATGGACAACTCAAGTTGTGAAAGTTATAGTTCATCCTAGCTGGATGGTATCAAGTTGGAGAAAAATTTCCACAGTGGAATTTTGTGTTACAAAGTTGAGCTGTCCCAATGGAAATTGATAGAAAGTTCAGCATGACTCTAAATACGAGTAGGATAAATAATTACTACATGTTTGTAAATGCTAACAATTACATCTTTGGCAATATGTAAAAACAGAGTATGTTTTTATATATTACAAACTACCAAGATTACAAACTACCAACCATACACTGAGAGCATTTGCACCAGAGGTGGTCTTCAGCAGGTTTTGACCAGTTCTGCAGAACCGGTAGCAGAAATGTTGAATAGTTCAGAGAACCGGCAAATACTACCTCTGACTTGCCCTGCCCCCATCTATTCTCTTTTGATCAGGTGACCAGTTTTAAGTACGAAAAACATAAGTTTTTTCAGTGCCATTGTAACTTCAAATGGTCACTAAATGAATGGTTATAAGGACTATATAGCAATGGTATAGTTGATCACCAGATCTTATAGCTAACAAAACATGTGACTTTATTGTGCATGCATGCAAATATCCTGCAGCACACACAAAAATGCAAATCAAGCTAGAATTACTGAAATACATGTATCTAGCCACAGCAATAGAGAAGACCCACCAGCAGAAGTTTTCATTCTGTTTATCAGCGTTATAATAATCAGATTTAGTTTTGTATCCATCTACCTATATATCTGAAAGTAAGTTCATAATTCTTCATCCCAACAAAATATCATATTCTAGTTAGGAATATTAAGAACCACATATGCAATGGAAGCTATGTACAGGTAGTCCTCGATTTACAACAATTTGTTTAATAACCATTCAATGTTACAATGGCACTAAAAATGACTTATAACCATTTTTCACATAACCATTGCAGCAACCCCATAATCATGTGATCAAAATTGAGATGTTTGGCAACTGGCATGTATTTATAATGGTTGCGAGACCTCAGGGTCATGTGGTCACTTTTTGTGACTTTCTGACAAGCAGAGTGAATGGGGAAGCCATAATGCTAACTTAACAACGGCAGTGATTTATTTACTGTGGCAAGAAAGGTCATAAAATGAGTCAAAACTCAATTGGCTTGCTCAGCAATGGATAGTTTGGATTTAATTGTGGTTGTAAATCAAGGACTATCTTTAAAGTTATAAATGGTATTTAATGGCTAAATCCTCTATTCCTTGAATTACACCCAAGACAGGCTTGGCATCCAATCTAAGGTATTAGGACCACCATTTTAATTTTATTCAGCTTCCTATCTAGCGCATTCTTATACAATTCATGATATTTTAGAAAATTTTAAAAAGTTGTTTGTGGAAGAGCCAATGGGAAAGCCAGCAGAAAATCACAAATGGCAGCCACTTGACATTATATCTAGTACCATATGAGTTTTGCCTAACAATATCAGTTGAAACATCTGTCATAAGTCAGCATGATCACATGAAGTAATGCTTTACAACCATGTTGCTAAATGACATGGTTCCCAATCCCAGTTATTGAAGTTCAGTTGGTGTTAAAACATGTTCATTGCTGTGATTTTGGGTAGCATGGTCTCTATTGAATGTCTGAATGAGCTAGGAATATGCTATGCACCTCTATTGAGAGGGCACATTCCTTGCCGAAACCTTCACAGCATGGGTGCCTTCCACAACATAAAATACCCTAATAATAGATATTTTACTAGTAATTGTAATATTGAACTAATAATCTAATTATATATTGCATTTCAATTGTTCAGAGTGCTTCATTAATGTTAACTATTCCAAAAACCCTGAATTTTATGATTGTACACATTTAGGATTTTGACATGTAACAATCAGCCTAGAGTCATGTTCGGATTATTAATATGACTTTAGGCTGATTGTTACATGCCAAGAATGCATCTGTTCTTTTTGGCTATATCCCCAATATTTGGAATCTTTCAAAATATAAAGAACTACAGATTTACTGTACAATACTGGAAAGATAAATTGACATTTGATTTGTGGTAATGGATTGTTGATACACATTGTTTGTCAACATTTGAATGTTTTTTTTTCCAATAGAGATGAAGATTCTGAAACAATTTGACCAATGTTTTGTCCATGTTACATATTTCCAGATGTTTCCCCTATCTTTTCCCTTACTTTAAATGTTACATGATGTTGTTAATGCAGTTATATGTGTATAATTTGATTGCAAGATTAAAATTATTACATTTGAAAGAGCCATTTACGTTACTCTATCTAATTCCAGCTTTATCTTGAAGAGATGAAATAGCTGACATGCAGAGATACAATGAATGGTCTAAAAAGCTTCCTGTTGTGTTTGTGGCTGATATTTTAAGTAGAAAACCTGTTGTGTGCACTGCATAAAGTGCAGTGTGAGTATGAATATTTATGACACTATTGAAGATCCTGAATTGCAGATGGCACAAACTTAAGTGACAACAATGTTTAAATGAATCATCACCTTCTGAAGTACAATTTTTATTTCAGATAGACCAGCTGAAAATTCACACAGATTTGAGTATGATTCAAATACTGTCAAGTATGTTTAATTTGAGATCTTGTAAATTGTAAAATAACAATAACTTATTCATTTAAAGTGTTTCATGGGTGCATATCTCCAGGCAATATTCACTTATTGTCATAAGAAGAGTTATTGATATTACTGTGGTTCAACAGAGATATGGGTAGTCCTTGACTTATGACCACAATACAGACCAGAATTTTATAACCCCTTTTGCCATAGTTGTTAAATGAATCATGTCATTAAACAAATCCAGTTTCTCCCAGAAGCTGACTTGGGAAGGTTACACGTGATCTGTTGACATTGTAAATACATGCCCATTGCCAAGTTTTGATCATGTGACTGTGAGGTTGTTGTGATAGTTGTAAGTGCAGGAGCCAGTCTTAAATCATTTTCTTCAGTGGTGTTGTAACTTTGAGCAGTTACTAAATAAATGGTTGTAAGTCAAAGACTACCAGTGTAGTAAAAAAAAATTAACCTTTCAGCTATCCTGCTTTCAAGTTGCTTGGAACTTTGTACGTTAGAACATTCTGAATACAAAATTCAAATTATAACCTGGTGCTGTTATTTCAACAATTTCAATAGCATCAAGCTGTGTTTAAAATGGCTTGATCTACCAGTTGTATGTGAAGATGCCCATCATAGACATTGTGTACTTCAAATAAAAAACAGAGTTTATGCATATGTATTCTCTCAGAGAGATGGTGGGGAGGAGGGGGGCAGAGAGATTCCTTTCCACCAATGAATGAATGAAACGAGACCATCTGGATTAGGAGGACTAATATACTTTATGTTCCTCCATTGAAATAAAATGCATTCCTTCATGTATGCTAACTGCATGGAACAAATACTTGGACGCCACTGGAGTACAGTCTGTTTCAAATGTGGTATCCGTTGTGTCCCCTCCATAATCATGTGCAATGACTTCCATATAAAACAGTTGGAGGCACTGGGAATCAAAAGGTGCAGTCTTAAAGATTGTTATTATTTCATTAATACTTAAATTTATATTAATTTATATTACAACATGATTAAAAAAAACAGTAGTTCCAATAATCACATAATAAATACCATGATAGAATCTATCTACCCATCAGTAAAAACCATTTTAAAAATCAGATAACCTATGAACCATTTCCATAAATTACACAGTGCCCTGTACCCCACAGCATAAGGGATCTGTGAAAGGTAGTCATCTGAATGGTTTTAATGTTAATAGAAAGGGGCTGTCTGAGGAGTTGTGGCTGTTGGCCCTCACCCATCACACAACTCAAGATAGAGATATCTCTTGCACACACCCTTGGCTATTTAATACTAGATGTGTGTGTTCTACAAGCCAATGGTTTCAAATGTAACTAGTATTTGAGTCACAGCAGACTTTATAAGAAGTAAAGCAACCTGATTTGACCAGCCAATGCAGTTCTTGCAGGAAAAGTGTTCTGATCTGACCCAGAGCATGGCTTCAGTAGAGAGATGGGGGGTAAATGTTAAGACAATTTTCAGATCAATCATATTTCAATGATTTTTTTAAAAAATGAAAATGTCTAATTATTTCCATCTGCTTGGTCTTGCAACGTACAGAGGTTTTCGCTACATCTCCCCTAAGTTATATAATTAATGTAAATTGCCTGAGAAGATGCTTTGATGGAAATCTTTCAGCTTTGATATGTAAATTTCCCTGGTACAAGTTTGAAAAAGCAAACTTCTGAGATGCAATTTATTGTTCAAAATAAAATTATCGCTGTTTGCATGTGATCTTTTTTTTTTTGTCAGTGTATCCTTCTGTGCACAAGGAAGATTTTTGATTGGGGAGGGAGGTAAGACAAATGCTAATATACAGGCATATCTCATTTTATTGTGCTTTGCTTTACTGCTTTTTGCTGATATTGCAGTTTGTCTACAAGATTGCACCAGCAAAAAAAAAAAAAAAAAACCACCCCTCACTGAAGGCTTAGAAGCTGTTTAGCATTTTTTTTAGCAATAAAATATTTTTAATTAAGGTATGTAGCTCATTTTTTGCAGGCATGCTGTTGCACACTTACATTTTAGTATAAATATAATTTTCATATGCACTGGGAAATAAAAAAATGTGTGTGACTCACTTTTTTCAATATTCACTTCGTTATCATGGTCAGGAACTGAACCTACAACATCTCAAAAGCGTGCCTGTATTATTTTGTTTGATATTTCTTCCTACACCCTCTGCTGGTGTTTCAAAGGGTCTTGAAGATTTGGCTCTTCACCCAGGCTTGGCCAAAATGGTAAAGCCCCTTTGTGTTTATGTGGATGTTTCTTTTATTACTGATTTTTCTCCTTTGGTCAATTTTGCTGTTTTTTTACTCATGGTAAAGGTTTCCCCTGTCCAGTCATGTCTGACTCTAGGGGGCTTTGTTTCTTAGCTGAGAGAACCAGCATTTTCTGAAGACACTTTCTGTAAACATGTGGTCAGCATGATTTATACGTCGAGGTGCACTGTGAGTTGTTCATTGTTACCTTGTTATCAAAATGGTATCGATTTATTTACTTGAATTTGCATGGTTTTGAACTGCTAGGTTTGCAGGACCCGGACAAATAATAGGTGCTCACCCCAACACACAGCACTCAGGTCTCAAACCTGGGCTATCAGCTTTCCAGTATTTTATTTTATTGTGAACCCACCAAAGTTATTGGGAATTGGATCATACATAAGTTTAATAAATACATAATTCAGTGAGTGGCATACCAAAATTATCTTCAAGAAGTTAAGATCTGTCAGAGATTAGCTTTTTTGAAGGACACAACTCTTCTTTTGTTTTCGGTAAAATGTATTTGCTTTATTATAATGGGTGTCCTCTTCCTCTGCTTTCAAAAGGAATTTCATAATGTATCTTTTTTTAAAGTTTTTATTATTAAGTATTATATTTGTTTTATATTTAGATTATGCTATTTTTTATGTTTTAAATGTTTTTTGAATAAGTTTGTGAGGCAAAATGATTCCGCTCAAATAGTTCTGAACATCATGGAAGTATTTCAAGCACAAAACACTGTTTTGAAATGTCCATTTCACAACTGGAACAAGCTCTATTGAATTCAAATTGAGGTTTTTTGGTGTGATGCAATTTGAATTGAAATACTTTGCACGGCCTGAGTTTTAACTGTTTTTTATTGCATTCTTCTTTAAATTATCTGATTTAAGCATTATGGTGGCAACTTTAAGTTATAATTACAGTCCAGGTATTATCTCCACTAGGAGAAACATCACTATTCTTCATGTCTATTGCTAATATAAACAAAGAGGAAGATATTGTTACGATCTGGTTCATCTTAAAGGCTTTCCTTAGCTCTCTGGATGTCCTTTCTAGAAACAAATTTCTTCATTAATTAAGCCTATTGGTCTGCTGCCTTGTAGCAAGCTTTTTCTTTCCCAATTTGTGGAATTCATGGTTACCATTGCTTCATAAGTGGATTTTTTTCTATGCCTTTTGATGGAATTTTTTAGTGTGTTAGCAGGGGTGGGATTCTCCCAGTTCGGACCAGTTTGGGCAAACCCCTTGTTCTGATGATCAGCTGGATCTGAGCCAGTTCTCTCCTCCTAGCATGTGGGCCCACCCACCCACCCCTGCTCTTTCCTGTGCTTTATGTCTTTTTGTTAAAGCACAGCTGATTCACGCGCCAGAGTGGTTTGCCAACCCTCAGCTGTTTTCTTCAGCTACAGCTGAAGGTAAGTATTATCTTTTTAAAATGTGGAACGCACATTTTGTGCATGCGCGCGCAAAGCATGCTAAAAGCACGCGCTCGCTGAACCAGTTGTTATACTGGTTGAATCTCACCCCTGTGTGTTAGTATAACCCCCACCCTCCAAAAATTTTATGTATTTTAGTATTGTAATTCATAATGACAAATCATTGTATTGTTAAAATAAATCCTATATAATTTAAATATGTAACTATTATAAATTATATCATTTTGATCTCAGATGTCTCTTGGAGCAATACATTACTCAAAGGTAATATGGGAATATGGGACTTCTGGTGGGGACAAATGATGATCTAATCATCTTGAAGGAGTGGAGACTACTGCAGTGGAGATTGGCACCCAGAGAGCCACCATTGGATGCCAAAATCCCTTCAGATGAAGGAGTGAATGTAAAATAACCCACTTATTCTCTGGATAGTCACTCCTTGTAAGTAAGTTCCAGGAACAGAACCTTTCACAAATAGCATACGAAATGAGAGCTGGGAGGCACAAGATTCTATCCACATTCATAGCTGCAATACAACCTATAAGTGCAAGATCCGCCAAGCCTCATTTCTTAGTTACATTTGGAAATGATTATTCTACAGTCTCAGAGCAATTTTTGTTTTTACTACAGATAAGTACTCCTCTTGGTGGGTCTTGCTTTTTCTGGATTACACATTTAAAAGATTTAAAGACTTAAAGTATACAGACTACTTGTCAAAAAGCTTAACAAGGAGTGATACAAGAAAGCTTAAAACGGATGAAAGGGAACGTTATTTTTTTTTAAAAAAAGATTAATTTTTCTATGAAACTGCATGGAAAAACTGAATTAGGCAACTCAGACTTGGTTGTTTTTTGTTTTTTTTTACTAAAGACAGTAGATACTTGGTGGAATTTACGAAACAAAAGTTAAAGGCAACTTGAGTAGACTAAGTTCTGAATTATAACCATGGAAATGCAGATGTGACATGTACCAGCATCAAAAGCATCAGAAGAAAAGAGAAAAAACTTGGGGGGGGGGGGGGTTAATTCCCCCCCCCCTTGCTTAACACTTTCACTTCTGGAATCTAGTATGATAAGTAAGGCTTATCTGGAAGGCAGAAGAGGGTCCTTAGAACAGCCTGGAGACAAATCAATTTCATTAGATTTAAAGTACTTCAGAAAATTTTGATCAATTCAGCACCAAACAGCCTGTTGCACTTGAAACTAAATTTACAGTCCTCCCACACACAAAAAAAGATGAAAAGGCTGGATAAGATGGAAAATACTATATAACTATCTATCTAATCTAGATAGATGATAGATAGATAGATAGATAGGTAGATAGATAGATAGATAGATAGATAGATAGATAGATAGATAGATAGATAGATGATAGATGATAGATAGATAGATAGATAGATAGATAGATAGATAGATAGACAGACAGACAGACAGAAAATGTTGACAAGATTAAAATTTAGGATAGTAAAAGCAGAAGCTCTAGATAAAGAATTGGAGAGAGCTGGATAATTTAGCTCTATTGAAATTTAGAGAGAAAAATTGTGTGAAATTTAGAGCTATTCTAGAGAACTTGTATGAAAGTATTAGATAAAGAATTATATAAGCTTTGATGTGGGGGAGGGATTGGGAAGATGAAGATACAGAGGTAGAGTCTGATAAAATTTGAGGACTAAATCCAAGATTTTCAGGAACATAAAATGTTCCAAGGGATGTCTTGGTGCATTTTGTGAGGAAAAAGACAAAGAATAATGTTCTGCGACAGCATTTCAGTACAAGATTGAAGATTGATAATATAGATAGAATTATCCTAAAATAAATGCTCTCTACAAAAGAAAAATAAATACTTCTTTTAGAGTGAAAGAGTAAAGTGATGTTTTTTTGGCTGGGCTAAATTAGAAGATTTGATTTTTACTTTTAAATATCTGAGATTTTGACTGGATTCTGATCAGAAGCTAAGATATTTTTTCAAAAAAATTAAAGGAGAGTTGAAAGAGGTCCAAATGGCATCCACAGAAGAGACTATACAAAAACCACAACAATTGTAAATGGATTTTGAAAGAGATTATTAAGTGTTACAAGTATGGACATTTTTAAATTTTATCTTGACTATGGATTACAAATGTTCAATATGGAATATAAATAAAGCCAATGAACCCCCAAAAAGAAAAAAAATCATTATTTAAAAAAATTAAAACATAATGTCTATGAGAGACTCATACTAGGAAAAATAATATGTCATATTTGATTTATAAAAATTAAGGTGAAGTATTTATTGCAGCAAGCACTAAAAAAAGCAACTGGAGTTGTCCTGGGTACTAACCTCCAACTACAACCAGAATACGTATGGAGTTATGGGCATGATACTTTTATTGGGGTGGAAGCCAAATTTCATGAAGTTAAGAATCTAGTACTAGGAATTTATGCGGACAAAGTATCATTTTATAAATGACTTATGTACAGATTAATAAGTCTTTGATATGAAAATTGGTCTTTGATGCAAAATTGGAATGCAATGATCTCCCCACAACTAGGTTGAATGTCAGAGAAAAATATTAAAATTATTCATGGAAACTATCAAAAGGTTTTTTTTTAATCTGATGGACCATCTACAGTTAGTGGATGACAGAGACAGAAAACTGATAATTCTAGAGAATACAGCTATTCTTCAGAAAAACAGATCCTTCTCAAGAATAGATATGATTTGGATTTCATCTCTGTCCTCCAAAGACTTTCTGATCATGAATTTGTGAGTTAGATTTATAAAAGGAAATCCCTATCTGTTAGATATTAAATGAAATGTTGTTACACAAGTAAATAATATTGAAGGATAGTAAGAAGAAATTATTTTTTTCAAAGATTTTTTAAAAAAATTTTAAATAAAGGCATTGATTGATGAGTGGTATGGGATACAAATAAAATTTTATTAGCAGTTATTTCACACAACATAATACTGAAAAGGAGAGCCAAAAGAAAATAGTGTATTTTGTATGAGATAAAAAGAACTAAAGAAATCACCAGAGGAGCATTTCTCAACAAATTAAACTTTTACAACAACAGTTGTAAAAGTTGCAAAAAAACAGTTGCAAAAACATTTCATTAGTATTATTTATATAAAGGGCACTGCATTTCTTTGGAAAACATAGATGATTGCTTTTATGAAAAACAAAATTTACCAAAGATTACAGAGAAGCAAAGAAAGATTGTGAATGCATTAATAACAATAAGGGAAGTTTCTGAAGCTATAAAAAGATCAAATCAAAAAAAGTACCAGGACCATTTGGATTATTAGTTTCTTATTGCAAATGTTTTGAGAATGAGCTTTTACAACTTCTGCAAAATATGTTGGAAATAGCAGTAATATATAGAAACAAATAAGATCTGACTTTAATGAGAAATTATTGATCAATATCATTGAATAAGTTGTTCACAACAATTCTAATCAATAGACAAAATAATCTTGCAAGAATCTATCCATGAAGATCAATGTGTTTTTTGTTATTTAAAAGACCGTTTAGAGCAGGGGTGTCAAACTCTTGGCATCATGTGATGTATTGGGACTTTTTCCCTGTTCACTAAAACCGGGCAGGGGCAGGGCCAGCATGTGACGCATTCATCCTGTAGGCCACGAGTTTGACACCCCTGGTTTAGAGAATAATAGTCTTCTAGTCCAAAACCTGCCCAAGGCAGGAATCCTTAGAACATCTCAAATGACTGACCAATCTTTTTTTAAAAACTTCCGTGATGGAGGACCCATAGCTACAGGAAGTAAGCTGTTCCAATGCTTAATAATTCTGTTAGGAAATTCCTCATTTCCAGGTTAGATCTCTCTCTGATGAACTTCTACAGGTTCTGTGGAGATTTAAATCAACTCCCTCTTCCCTGTGACAACCCTTCAATTATTGGTAACGTGTCAGTTTCATAAAGCTTAACATACCTAGTTCCTTTAGCCATTCTTCATAGCATTTAGCCTCCAGATCCCTTATCAACCTAATTATTATTCTCTGCACTGTTTCTAGGACCTCAATATATCTTTTGTTTTGGGATTACCAGAAGTGGATGTGACCTCACTAGGGCAATATAGAGTGGGACTATCCCCTCCCTTAATCTTGATGCTATCCATCTGTTGATGTAACCCATGACTGTTGGCTTTTTTTTTGACAGCTGCAGCATATTGTTAAGCAGTAGTTCACCAGTTAAGAGAATGTCAGAAGTGGACATTCTAGCTTGTTTAGAACAGTGAAATGAAAATCAAGCTGCAGCAGCCTTCTTTAGATGCAGGGAAAGCTTTTGATAATCTGATATGAACTTTTCTAATTAAAGCTTTAGAGGATATGAACTTTGAAGAAAACTTTATAAAATGAGTAAAGTTGATCTACATGTCACAGAAGGCACAAATTATTGTTAATGGAGAAACTATGTGAGATACATAAAGGAACAAGACAGGGTTACCCACTGTCTCTTCTGTTTATTTTAATTTTGAATAGAGACAATATGAGATGATAGGATAGTGGGAATAAAAATGTAAGAAGAAACATCCAGTTGAGAGCTTTTGCAGATGATTTGGTGCTGGTTTTGGAAATCCCTTAAAAGAAATTGAATTATTAAAAATTGAAAATTAAAAGAATTTGGTGTGTTAGCTGATTTCAAAATTAACAAACAGAACCAAGAAATATGTAGATCCAGATCAAATAGAAATAATAAATAAAATAGGCTTTAAAATCAAGAAGGTAAAATACTTAGGTATTAACAAATATAAAATGCTAGTTTCAAATAAGTCACCAGCAGAGATGGAATGAAGTTAAAAACATGAGAAAATTGTCAATATTGAAGATAATTTCTGTGATTAAGAAGAATTTTTGTCTAGAATGCTATTTTTGTTTCAGAAAACATCTGTTTTAACAACTGATGCACCATTTAAACAATGGCAGAAAGATACATACATTTGTGTGGCTGAGAAAAAGCATTAGTTAAATATCAGATGTTGCAGGATGCAAAAGAAAGAGGATTGGTTCTTATATGAAATTATACTTTGCAGCTAACTGTTTAGTTTGAATGAATAGGTTATTGGAGTTAGAAGGGCACGATTTGAGATTTGGATAGCAAGAATGCTTGTGATACAACAAAGCTAAGGTTAATGTAGTTTTTGAAATATTTTTAAGGCATGCCTTAAAATTATTTCATATTGACAATATGAAATAGTTGTTAACCCAGGTTATGTTTGAAAATATCTTTATGGCTCTCAGCACAAGAAACATTTCATAGATGAGAAATTATAAATAAATATGGTTAATTTGTTTTCACGTTAGAATTTTGTCAGGGAGAATGTAAAATAAAAACAAGAGAACAAGTGGCAGGATATACTTTCTATGGATTTATAGATCAGTTGACCCTACTGGACCAGCATTATGGGAAATACAGGGTTCTATCAAATCTTACTACTAAACAGTAGTACTTCTTACATTATTTAAACAATAGGAAGACATACCAATTAGTATCAATTATATAATAATATTGTAATTATATTAGTACAATCAGTTACTTTTACACACCTCACATAACAGCAGCAACCAGAGAATTCTCGGAAGTTATTCCACTGTGTTTACTTTGAACAGGTACAGCCAGTGAGTTCACATAGCATGCAAAGTCAATTCCAAGCAAACAATATTACTGCTGAGCATAATTCATGAATTAGAGCTGAAACCTGCCTATCATGGCTGAATCCCATGTCTTTATAATATTCAAATAATTGAACTCTGCAAAAGATGCCAAATTAATATTTGAGAAGGATGACGCATGGATTATCTTGCCTTAATTCTAGGAAAGAGTAGAAGAGACCGGGAAGGGGATAGGCAGGTGTGCACTGTGCCCACCCCACCCCCGCTGCATCCATATATGCTCTTAAAGCTCTACCCAGTAAACATTAGCGGCAAAAATAACATTTTAGCATCTTATTTTTATTTTTAAAAGTAGGCAATAGCAAAAAGTATGGTTTTAAAAAAATACGTTTTTAAAAACCTTCCTGGAGAGCAAAAAAACAACAATCATTTCAGTTCTACCTTTTCTAAGGATAAGTAGTGATACAAACGTCTGAACTAAAATTGCATCCTGTACTTATCATCAGCATTCCATAATAGGCAGTCCACATTTAGTGACTACCTCAGCCAGTCCCAATCGTAAGTGCTAAAAAGTACTTTCCTGTACAGAATACTGACAATCTATTGAAGGAGTCACTCTTAATAAGCTTGATAAAAGCCAGGCAATGTCCATGTGTAAGACTCTTGATACTACCATATTTTGAGTTGCTAGATACTGTCTACCTATCCCTAATAAAAGTCCCAGAAAAAATTGCCAAAAATAGTTGGATCCAACTCACCTATCATAGAATTGTAGATAAAATGATAAAATAGGTGAGATCACTGTTACTCTTGACTTATGATGGACAAATATTTCCATTAACAGTAGTCTTTGCGATGTAAAGTTGGCCTCAAGTTGTGTTTGACTCCTTGTGATTCTGCAGATAGAACCATAATTCTCTGCTAATATGGTTTTTTTCCCAAGATATTTTTCTATACTCTACACCTTTAGTATTCTGTAGTGGATTCCCATCCAACCATTAACCAGATCTGGCCCTGCTTAGCTTCAAGCAAAATGCTGCCATCTGGTGATACTTTTGCTGTACATGACATGAATTTGGTCTTGACATCTACTGGTATATTAGACATAATGGTTTATCATACAAAGATATAGGAGACAAAAAACTGTCTTTTATAATTAATTTATTCAGAATTAATGTCATCAAATAAATTACTTACATTTTACAAAAAGGAAAAACAACTGACAAACAGTACAAGGAAATTTCAGAACATGAAGACAATCAGGAATAAATGGAAAAGGGAGTCAGTTCAACCTGAGATAAAAGCAGAGATTTAAAGAACATAGCTTACCATATAAAGTTCAACCTTTCTGATCAAGACAATTTAGTTTATCATAGTAATTATCTGAACCATTTGAAATTGTATGAAAATCATTACACACACGCGGATCAGTTCCCCAGTAATGAGCATTTAGAAAGATATGACCAAAATCTGAAGATTCCAATTATATTTTATAATGATCTGTAAGTACATATACATACATTTGAAATATTCTTAAGGATCACATTACATGAATAAAGTTTTATGTTTTTAATGAGAAATTTTATCATGATGTCATGCTAGCTTCTATCAAACAGAAAAGTATTTACTTTACACTGCATAATTTTATGGATTTAGATTGTCCATTTCATTTTGTAAAATAAAAAAATCCCATTATTCTAGCTTTTTCACATATGAAAAATGTGGTACTTTATTTAGGTACTCCTTTTACTTGTTTCCTCCCCCACACCCAGTCAATTTTTACAGAATGAGTAGAATATTTAAACAAAAAATTAAAACAAATGACTGAAAACCCCTTCCCCCAAAACTGATATTGTATTTTATTTATTAATTTGAATTGCAGATAATGCCTGAAGCACAAAACTATATTCCACAATAATTATAACTGAAGATTGGAATGTAAATTTTGATTTTCCCTGGACAGTCTGCAGTTGGAATTTGTTAATTAATACCAGTCATTTTCTAAAATATACAAATGTAGTATATGCAAATGTAGTCAGAAAGGTATCTATACTAGTCCTGTTAATTTCCTTTATGATCTGCCATATATAAATGTATCCTGCCAGAAATCCATATATTATTTCCAGATAATTACCTGTAATTCATTTAAAATACAAGCACTTTTTAAAACTAAAATGGTAAAGAATTAAAACTGTAACTTTTACATTATCCAATATGAAGTACAGGTAGCCCTTGACTTATGGCCAAAGTTGGGACTCCTGCTAAGTGAAGCAGTTGTTAAAAGAGAGTTATGCCCAATTTTGCAACCTTTTTTCAATATTTTTTAAGTGAATCATATGGTTGTTAAACAAATCTGGCTTCCCTATTAACGTTGCTTGTCAGAAGGCTGTTGGGAAGATCACAATAGGCCATCATGTGACCCCAGAATGCTGGTACTGTCATAAATACATGCCAGTTGTCAAGTATCCAAATTTTGAACATGTGATTGCTCTGACAGTCGTGTGAGATAAGTAACCTTTTTCAGCTCTGTCATAACATCAAATGGAAGAGACCTTGAAATTTTGTTTTCTAAAGCCATACTGAATTTCTGTCACAGTCCAATATAAATTATTCAGTCAAACTATAGAAATACTGGCACAGTACTGAATCTCTTTATTATGTAGTGGCAAATAGAGTTAACAATCCTTTCAGAAAGGAAACTATTTCATTGCCTCCTAGCTTGGATTCTCCGTAGACTCGATCCACAAATGATATAGGAACCTTAAATGAAAAAATAATAAAATCATTTCAGTTATAAGATCCAATAAAAAGATAAACAGGAACACTTCACCTCAAGATTCTGTCTTTATCTACCAACATGTGTTGTGGTTCACCGGCAGCAGGTGCGGACGGCTGAGGTCTCTGAGAGCGAGGACTCAGACGAGGGGCCTGTGTGTGATGCAGGGACGGGCCAGGACTATTGGAGAGTGGGGTGCTGCCTTTGGAGGTTGTAGCAGTGATGAAGAGGACCCCGGGGAGCCTGTGCTCAGGGCTGCTCAAAGGAAAGAGCAGCTGAAGCAGCACGGGCAACTCAGGAGTAAGGCTGGAAGGTGATGGGCCCTCCCATAAGGGATAAAAGCCAGCCTTCAGGGTTAGCTTTTTTGCAGGAAGCAAATAAGTTCTTTCTGCTCAGAGTCCTTGTTGAAGCCCTACTTACTCCAGTTTGTTTTTTGAAACTTCTGGCTTTGGATATTTATCTGCAATTAGTCTTTTGCTCTTGGCAGCCTTTCGCAACCTTGAAAGGGCTTGCTCTTATCTGGGACAATTAGTTTTGAATGACTCTTGGCTGTGAATGCACAGAATTCACAGCACCGCATTAAAAAGGTTTGCTTTGTGTTTGATTTGAACAAGGCTTGGGTCAGAACAACATTAATGGAATGTGTTTTGATGCAGAGTATGAAGTAATAGCTTTCTCACATTTAAATATGCTCAAAGAATATTTCTTACAAAATCATTATTGCAAAACAGCCTACCCAAAGCCTGAATATGAAGATGGCATGCTAAAAAGAAACACCATATTCGGGACTGTCTTTTCTCTCGCTGATTATTATCATCTTTCAAACACTGCCAACAACTCTTTGTTTACTCAAGTTGCAAATCATTTAATTTTGATTGTTGATTCACTATAATCTGTACTGATTGTTTTAGTGCTGTTTTATGATGTGGTGTAATTCTAATCTTTTAAATGAATTAGAAAAAATAATCAGGTTCCTTTTAAATCTACTAAAGTATCTGTATCTTCCTTATGTTGAAATGAAATCCATTATTGTTGCTACAATACAGAATAACAACTTTGCACTTTTTAAAGATACCATATATATCTTATTGAATACAGTATCCATATGTGTTATAGAACAAAAATATACATTTTAGTGTTATGGTGGCTAGTGTATCTATTCTAAAGAAGTATAGGTTCCCAATTTAGTGGTAAATTCATATACCTTGTGGAAATTACTATTTTTTTTGATTTTTGCAGAATACAGTCATATAATGTCTCAAAGGGCCAAAAGGAATTGTAAAACATTCTTACTCTCAAGAGATATTGACCTGCATTATTTTCTTTTTATAGCAAATATCTGAAGTAATGGTTTTGTGAAATTGCACATGGTTTCAATTCACTAACTGTTCATTAAATATAGTCAACACTGTTTTTGCATTATTTTAAGCTACAGCTTATTTTCAGTATAAAACAAGAATGGTAACATTTCAGCATATAAGAGTATATGTTAAAATTATCCAAAGCCCAAATTCAGTCTTTGGAATTCACAGGAAAATCCAATTAGAAATTTTCAGTAAGTATACTCTGCTAGAAATCAACTGGCAAACAGAAACGGAGGGAAAAATTCCCACACCCAAATTATTCTGCCAAACATATATTGCATTTCTATGCATATTTGTTTTTGCCTGTGGAAATTCCAATGAAGACTGCTTTGTAAATTTTCTGTTGACACACAGCAGACATTGGCATAAATTCATGAACAAACATGGCTAAAGGATTCAAGAATCCCAGGGGCATATCTCAAATTGGAATGAAAGGTATAGAATTTTTACACTAAATAGGATTCTCAGACATTGCTAATTTAAGACAATCTACAACTAGCGAAGTAATGTACAATATGGAATGCAGATGAACGTAACCCTATCCCAAGATACTAAACATCTTGATGGACTTCAGCCAGTTGAGCAGAAGTAAAAAAAGGAACTGTGTTTCACTGCTGGTTATGGGGCAAATCACAGAACCAAGAACTCCTTCCCAAAACATTTTTTTACTCTTTCCCAAACTGGTAAAAAAAATCTGACTGTTTTAAAAAGTAAGCTTTGTTTTTGTTTTTGCACTCTACATTGCTAAGAATCCAACAAACACAAAAATAATATAAGAATTTTTAATAAATAAAAAATAACTTCTCTATAGAAGCAGTACCTTGTGACCTGAAACTTGTATGAGATTTAACAAGTGATAAAATATTAGACAAAGATTTATCAGGCACAATACTAGGTCCTTGGTAATTAAAATGGCTTTTTTAATATACCATGACAAAGATATTAATAACTTTCACCTTCACTACATGACTAGTGATGAAGTCATCAGACCAAATTTACCATGATGCTGGAATATTAGAGAGTATGTATTACAGGCTAATTGTAGAAGCTACGGCTGGAAATATGGCATTAAGCTTCTTTGAATTTAAGTGGGTGCCTTTCTCAACCCTGCATCTTTAAATGATAGAAGAAATGATCACATTGTAACAGCACCTCTTATTTGTTCATATTTGTGTGTCACTGAAAGTCAGATTCATCATCTGATTAACTTTATGATGCTATGGCCAATTAGCATTTGTGTTTAAACTACCGGGTAAATCAGTAATTGAACTTTAGTGAAAGCCACTCATGCTATATGATCTTATCTGAATCCTCAGTGTTTTTACTTGTCAATCAGTTCAATCTCTAATAGCCAGAAGGTAAACTTTGAGCACAAAATGTAAATGTAGTTATGTTCTTTACGTTTTAGATTTTTAGCATACCTCTCCAATAGAATAACCCAATTGTCTGGCCCGGACAATCATTTCCATTTGGAAAACGTATCCTTTTGAAACACATTTCTCCATCAGTTTTTGTAGAACCTCTTTTCTATATAACCTGAAATTCAGTACACATAAAATGTTTACAACAGGTCAGTTACAGACACACATAATTTCAAGTAATAAATAAGTAGTAAAAAATAAATAAATAATAGCAATAGCCTGTATGCAGGTGCCTCCCAAATGTTATCTAACCATTTTATAAGTTCAGTAGATATCTTTATCAGACTGGCCATTATCGTGAAGCATTCTTGCTCATCATTGTTCCGTGCCATTTAGAAACCAGCTTACCTGAAGCTTCCTGTTAAGTCTGATGCACCTGGACGTAATAAAACTTGAGTTAAAAAGTTGGCACCCCGGCTGCAAAGTAAGATACAATGTTTTAATATGCAATCAGAATTTTAAAACGAGCTATTAACCCATTTTAAAGATGTTTCATTAAAGGATTAGAATAACACAGAATAACATAATTTACATTAACAAATAATTTTAAGCACAACTCTTTTGGATCCCTGAAATATAAGGCCCAATGCTAGTTCAATGTTTTGCTTCTTGCAAATGGGATGGAGACATAAATGTCTCCTACCTTCATTTCCTGCAATTAGTGCATTAGTAATTTTGAGGCTAAGATGTCTCCTATCTGGATATAATATTGAGCTGAGTTTTCAAGAATGTTTAAGAACATGGTATTCAGTTTCAGAATATCTCATGTGGAGAATATGTTTATAAAATAAAACTAGATAAAAAGATGTGTAGCTGGGCAGGATAGAAATGAGAATGAGAATTTTTCCTTCAGTGTTCTCAAAATTAAAGAAATCTTTTTAGAATCTGAGCCTGGGAACCCTCTCAAAAGTAATTCAGAGAAAGAAAATGGTCTGTTTCATGAGGTGCTTTTTGCTAGTGGTTCAATAGCAATAGCTAACGGGGCTATAGATGAAACACTGACCTGATCAGTTTTCGTTTTAGATCCCATCCATGCACACCTCCATTTCCTTTATATCGAGTCCCCGACACAATATCAAAATTTCCTTCTTTCTGTTTTCTACATAAATAATCATTGGACAGAGAAAAGAAAGTGGGTGTTTTTCTGAATTACAAAGTCACATATTTAGTGTAGCTGTAATCCAGAAACAGATAAATACACCAATGATACTAAAATTGTTAATGTGCAATACAAAAATAAAACAAACTAAAAATACTTTTTCATCTTCAAAGTATATAGTTAGAGCTAGAGAATAAAACATACTTTGAGCAATGCAGATATTTGCTGTGCAATTTAAATGAGCACAAAGTAAATAAACAGCAGAAATCACAGAGTATTAGGGAATTATGTTTGTAAATAATGTTATTTTTATTATGACCTATTTATCAAACTAGGTATGGCATGCTACCTCATACTCCATAATTAAGAGATAATTAAGATATTACAGTAGTGTGTGAGGTATTACACATTCAGAGATTTTCCTTTAACTATTTCATCAGCTGTGGTAGCCTATGGTAGCCAAAAATCCAAAGGAATGTCAGCACCTTTTTTGATGAACCATTTTATTGAAAGGCCAAAGCTTTGGTGAAATGTAATTCACTTCATCAGAGGTATGGCACAGTTAAATTGATGTAAGATTTAAAAAAGGAATATCCAGTAGGTGAGGAGAGAACAAGCAGTTACGCACATGTAGATTACATGTGAATCATATTACTAGAACCTCACCAATTATCTAACACATTAAAGTGATATGATCATAGTAAACTATAACAACAAATAAGAAACAGAAAAAACAACATATTTTCAAAATTCCTAGTATTCCAACTGGTCCTAAGTGTTTGTGACTTACATTTTCGAAACAAATGACTTATTTCTCTCATGAAAGAGTTTAGCCAAAATCTCTGGATGGGAAGTAATACATCATATTATGTTGACAAGCTATGCAACACAAGTGCATTATCTTCTACAGTGCAGTTTTGTAACAGCATAGTGTATATTTCCTCTGGTATTCAATCTTACTGTCTATCCCTACCAAAAATAAACACCACAAAAGGGTAATAAACTATAAGACCTGGGTTTAAATATTAAAAATGCTACTCACTTGATAAACTCTGGAATGAATTTAGGCTGCAAGGATAAAAAAAAAGAAAAGGTATAAGGAAAAGCAATAAAACCAAAATCAATAAAATGAATTTTTTTAGAACATAATAAAAACTATCAAGACCATCAGATTGAGAAAGTTTGGGAAATGAGTGGGTTAAGATCTTATGGGAAATTAAGATTCAAACTAGCAGGCATCTTATTCTCAACCTGATATTGGCCTGTACTACTCAATCTAGCAGAAGGGACACGCCTCATTAGTCAAAAGGTTTCAGTTGGCAGAGTCTTAGAAGGAGAGCCTTTCCTGCCATGGCCCCATTCTTTGAAATATCCTGCCACTTCAAGTAAGGTCTGCCTCCACCCCTTTAACTTTCTGGAAGGACATTAAGCCTGGCTCTGTCTGTTGGCCTGGGGTCCTGATGGGGGTGGTTTTTGCTGGAGGTGGCTGGTGAACTCATGAAGAAAATGCTACTGGTACTATGGTACTGATTTTGCCTTTTGCCTCTTATTTTCTTTAATATTTTTATATGTAAGCTCTTAATTGTAAGCCACCCAGAGTCCCTTTGCAGAGTGAGATAGGAAGCAGATAAATTCACTTTAAATGATTAATCAATTAAATAAAACAATTTTAAAAAGTCTGGTTCATTGATATGGCTACACTAGGTTATGCTAGGATTGAGGAAAAACAATAAAAAAAAATACTGGGACTTGCAGATTGTAGTTGAACACCTATGGAACAAGAAATCCCTTGTTATGAATTGTGATTGGACTCCTCAAATACCTAAACAACTTCCTTGATATCTGGAAATACTAAATTTTCCAGGCCGGAATACCCTAATTTTTGGGGGGGGCGGGGGGAAACACCCCTGCTTGGAACTCTCTATATTCTGAGATGCCACCTTAATCAATCTTGGGTCATTGATTAGGACTTGAATTTTAATTTTCTGCCTGTTGTAGATGGTGACTCTAACTATAGATTACCCATACATAATAATTTATTAAATTTACATCCCACCTAATTCCCACATTCTGGATGGTTTACAATTCTAAAACATTTAAAAACAAGTAAAAATAAACAAAATAAACCCATAGGGGAACAAAAAGAAGGAGCCATCAGTTGTCCTTTCCAAAGGCTTGAGGAAAGAGCCAGATCTTCAAAGGACTTCAAAATACAGAAGGGTGGTTAATCAAGGCAAATGAAATGAAGAAAATGTTTAAGAAGAAAAAATAGAGAAGAGCAAACTTACATGGTGCGACAGATCAGCATCCATAATAATAATGAAGTTTCCTGTGGCATGTTTCATTCCATGAATGTAAGCAGTTCCTGATGTAAACAATATAAAAGCCATGATTCCCCTCTCCTTTAACAATCATGCACATGAATAAAACTGTTTGACATTAATTAAAATAATCTCATCTCTATGTATCAAATATGATAGTTTCTCCCCATTCTATAGAATCTGACAAGAGCTGGGTCCCATTGATTAAACAGCTTATACAGGCCTTGTCTATCTTGGGCAACTGCCATCTGGAACATCCTCCTACCAGAGATTCATGTAGTTCCAATCCTAATCCAGTTAGAACAAAAAATAGACCCCTTGTGGAAATTTTTGTTTTTGTGTATAGACTTTTTAAAATTAAATATTCTCTCTTTATTTTTGGTGTAAGCCAGCCAGCTCATACAGAGGGGGGTGGGGGGTGGAGAGCTATGAACACAATACAAATATTAAAAAATTATTCCACTATGTAACAATCTCATTATGCCAATCTTCTGTTTATATAGCTACAAAATTAACACTTGCTACTTTTTATGTGACTGTTAATTTCTTACATGACAGTGATTAATTCTGAGTAGCACCAAAAGTAATTTTGTATGTTGCCAAATAAATGTGTATATTTTCTGCTTCTCTGGTTCTCAAAAAAACAATGCATGCAATTAACAGCAAAATTAAATTCTGAGTTAAATTCATTTTTAAAAATAAAAATATACTTGATTGAAGTACAGTGGTCTCAATAATTGATACAATATTGTTAATCATCTATTGACTACTTACCCAATCCAAGTTTCTTTGCTCTGGGTCTCAATAGCTGTAAAGTACAAGTACATCAAAAAATAAGATAAACCATACTCTGCTCTAATGATCATGTACTTCCAATAAAATTTCATTATTGCTCTTTTGTTCTTCCCTCAAACAAAATGACTATACTCATAGGGTAAAATTTGACATTGCACAAATGGATTTTAGTCTGTATTTTCCTAACATTGCTGTAATTTACCTAGATTAAAGCTAGGTATTTTGTATGATTCCCTGAATTTAGAATGTATAGGAAATATCTTTACTGTAACCTTATAATAATATGTCTATATTTAAATATAGGTGAACTTATATTTAAGGCTCTTTCCCCTCCCAGTTCCTGCAAGTAAAGTACCTACTCCAAAGGAGTGTGTCCCGATAATAACCATGACATAGAGAATCAATAGGTAGTTTTCAACTTATGATCGCAATTGAGCTGGAATTACTAGCCGTTCTGGTCATTAAGCAGGTCATCCTGTGACTGATCTGATTTTACAACATTTTTTGCTGCAGTTGTTAAGTGATTAAGTGAATACCACACTAGTTAAGCAATTGTCTACCAGGGATGTGGTTTTTTTTTTACCAGAAACTGGAAGTAAGGGATGACAAGCTATTTTCAATTAGCTAAATCATTTCAAAGTGAATTCCATTTCTCTATGCTAACTATTTGAAACACTTTGATAATAATAGTATGGCAGCTAAGTCAGGGGGAAAAAAGTAACTTACAATTTTGTCTGATCCATAAATCTTTATTAACTGGACAGCAACTTCCTGCGTCCCATCTGGGCTTCCATCATCTATAATTACAATTTCGAATTCATTCCCACTGGAAAAAAAAAAAGAATTATTTTGAAAAGTCAGGTCCAAAACGGAGCTGATCTGTACAGGTGGAGAGGGAGAAGAATCCCCAATGGTTTCCCATTGAAAGTAAGTGTAGTCATTAACCCTATTACTTTTATTTGGAAAGTCACATTTACTGTAACATATTGTTTGTCATTTTTTTTTCTTGGCAATACTGTAATGACAACAGTATTGAGCTTGGACTCAAGGTGCTCGGCTCCAAGACAACACCCCCCCACAAACCAACAGCTCCCTGGAAGACCTGAGGTCACATACAAAGATCTCGCGGGGGCTGCTGTTCGGATGAGGCGGTGCGCCTTCCGCGTTCAGCTGGCAGAGAAACGGAGGGAGAGTTGCAGTAAATCAATGCAGCCCAAGTCAGGAAACCCGCCAGGAAATATCATCAATGGGGAGGAGCTGGGAACACACTTAGCAAAGGCCCTTCCCCCAGGCCGCTCTCCCGCTGCTAGTCACCTCTCCTCGAAGCTCTTCACCAGCAGCCAGACCACCAGGGGAAGATTCTCGCGCTCGTTGTAGGTGGGCAGTAATACCGAATACTTGCGAGCCTCGGACGCCATGACACAAGGCCCGCGTACTCAACCGCGCTTGCGCGTAACCGCCAGCCAGTGGGCGGGTACAGGGGAGTGTCGGCGGCGTCTCTCGCGTCGTCGGAAGCGGAATGAGCACTCAAGGTCGCCGGCAAAGAAAGACGGTTGCGGCGATGGAAGTTGTGCAGGCCGCTCGTCTTCCCCGCTCGGAAGACTCGGAGGATGACGGAGGCGGCGGCGGCGACACGCCGGATCCTTCCGCTCTCCGGACGGGACTAAGCCGGCTGGATATCCAGCGCTATTCGCGGCAGTTGGTGCTGCCGGAGCTGGGCGTGCGGGGCCAGCTGCGGCTTTCCTCGTGCGGGGTGCTAGTGGTGGGCTGCGGAGGGTTGGGCTGCCCGCTGGCGCAGTACCTGGCCGCTGCGGGCGTGGGGCGCCTGGGGCTGGTGGACCACGACGTGGTGGAGCTGAATAACCTGCACAGGCAGGTGCTGCACCGGGAGAACCGCCTGGGCCACTCCAAAGCGCACTCGGCGGCCGCCGCGCTGAAAGAGCTGAATTCCGCCGGGCGGTACGAGCCTTACGAGCTGGCGCTGAGCCCCGCCACCGCCTTGGATCTGATCCGGACTTACGACATCGTGGCCGACTGCTCCGACAACGTGCCCACCCGCTACCTGGTCAACGACGCCTGCGTGCTAGCTGGCAAGCCCTTGGTGTCCGCCAGCGCCTTGCGCTTGGAGGGCCAGTTGGTCGTGTACAACTTCCAGGGAGGGCCCTGCTATCGGTGCCTCTTCCCCAAGCCCCCTCCTCCTGAGACGGTCACCAACTGCGCCGACGGTGGGGTCTTGGGGGTGGTGCCCGGCATCCTCGGCTCCCTCCAGGCCTTGGAGGTGCTCAAGATTGCCTCGGGGATGGGATCCTCCTTCAGTCGGTCGATGCTGCTCTTCGATGCCCTTGAAGGACGGTTTCGCCACATCAAGCTCAGGCCCAGGGATCCCAAGTGCACTGTGTGTGGGGACCGGCCCTCCCTGACCACCCTGCAGGATTATGAAGCTTTCTGTGGGTCTTCAGCAACCGATAAGTGTCGGACGCTGCGCTTATTGTCCAGCGAGGAGAGGATTTCTGTAGAGGAATACAAGAAGATTCTAGACAACCAGGTTGCTCATGTACTGGTGGATGTACGTCCCCAAGTCGAAGTGGAGATCTGTCGCTTGCCCAGATCCCTCCAGGTGCCTTTCAATAAACTAGAAAGAAAAGATGAAGAATGTTTGAAGTCTTTGTACCGGAAGATACACAAAGAGAAGCAGAGGACTAATGGCACTGTTGCTTTTCCAATTTATGTTGTCTGTAAATTAGGAAATGACTCCCAGAAAGCTGTGAGAATATTGCAGGAACTGCTTTATGGTGAACTAGGCTTAATTTCAGTTAAGGATATCAAAGGAGGACTCATGGCATGGGCTGACAAAATTGACCAAGATTTTCCTCAGTATTAATGTTTTCCCTAATAGCAATAATAATAATAATGATGAAAATTCATTGGTTTTATTTGGTTTTTGGAAAGGGATTTGTTTATATGTTTATATTTTCATTTGGTTCTCTGGAAATCTCACTTTAAACTATTTAGTTCTTTTAAAATATACTTTTTTCATAGGATTCCTCAGAGTCCTAGATTCCACAAGAATTTAAGATCTTAGGAGGGGAAAAATGGGTTATTTGGATACAGCCAGGGCCATCACTTGAGGAAAAGGCAGGAACTTGTACTGCGAAAATGCACTACATCTGCTATTTTGCTGCAAGGAGTTCTAGGAAAAATTGTAAAATGTGTTGTATGCCCTGAAAAAGTTTAGAATTCTTGCTTTAAATAAATCACCCAAAGTAACTTATATATTTGGGGTGGGAGAGAAAACAACCCTCTCTGTGTAAAGGGGATAAAAGAGGGAGGCATGTGAAAGAGGGAAAAAAAGTTGTGGATTGGTTCTTCAAGTTCTTAAACAATGAACAAATGAACATAATGCATACTAAAGAGATGGATGGATGGAATGACCCTGTTTCACATTTCATTTCCCTCCTGTAGCTTGACCAATAATTATATTGTTCTATAATAAAACTATACAAAAGATGCATTGTCCAATATTCCCAGGATCAAATACTGCTGATTTAATTGTATCCGTCTTTGAATTCCTGTTGAATCCAAAGGTATCATTTTGTGTCTTTTAATATTGCCATTTTATATTATAAAATTATACCATAACTCTCTTTAGCATATTAGGTTATAGTATTTGAGTACTTCCTTTTAAAAAAAATAAAAAATTCTGCAATGATACAATGGCATGGTATTCCTGTCTGTTGTGAATATAGGATTCTGTTTCCTATAGAAAGAGTAGGAGCAATTCTGCTTCACCACTAATGCTGGCCTCTTTGCATCTGCCCTAGGTCCCTTGTTTTGTTTTTCTGTACATTAAGAGGACAGTTTGTAGACTAGAGACATGGTAGATAACCTCAGGAGTCAGGCTCATAACACCAAGGCTCAGAAATGTGTTGACAATCAGCATTGGTACCTAAAAACATAAAACGAGCCCTGCTGGATGAGGCCAAAGATCCATCTAGTCCAGCTTTTGGTGCCATACGTTGATTCAGCGTTTCTCAATTTTGGCAGCTTGAAGATGTGGGGTCTCCAATTCCCAGAATTCCCCAGCCAGCATAACGTGGCTGAAGAATTTTGGAAGCTGAACACATCTTCAGGTTGCCAAGGTTGAGAAACACTGCATTGACCAATGAGAGAGAACTATTCAGCAAGGTTGGAAGACTGGTAAACCATCTCAGAATTTTTGGTACTCCTTAGCAGCTCTTCCTTAAGATAGGCTAAAAATCTGCCTTCAAAACAAAAAGCAATTGATAGCCTCTATAGAATTTGACCAGTCCTCTTCCGAAACAATTAGAGAATAGAATAAAAACTTTATAGTCACTTTAAATGTACACTAATCAGCATACATTAAAATGAAATTTTGTTGCATTCAGCTTTCAAAAGAACCATTATGCATATACCCCTCCCCCACATATATGATAGAGAAACATCATAGTTTAGTTCGAATATATACATATACATGGCGAAAACAATCTGAGTTACAAGACAGCATAAAGAACAAAGCTGTTACAGAATCTAGTAGTCCTGCTATAGATACTTCAAAACAATCTAAATCCAATTCACTGATGAATAAATAAATGAGTAACCTATACTTTGTTGGCACTAAATTCTATACTTTATACTAAATATTTTACAGATGAAGCTGCCTTATAGTGCCTTTTTTTTAAAAAAAAAGTTATTTTTTTAGACAAACATAGACAAACAACATAAAAACATCAAGCCATCTTCCACACATGTACATACAGTGTGTAGGTTGGTTTACAAATTGTTTTGTGCATCCACTTCATACTCCTTGAAAAAGTGTTTGTGCTTGAAACTGGTCCCTGGTACAAAAAAGGTTGGGGACCACTGTTCTAAAGTACCCCTGTGTTTTAGTTCCCTTGTATCATAGGAAGGCATGCCACCCCAACAACAGATCATGTCCTTCTAATGTCAACAATATAGTATTTCTTAGTGTTATCCATTCCCTAACCCACATCAGATTTGTAGCTTGGTAGTACAACTCCCAATTAGGCAAACCAAATCCTCCTCTAACTCTAGCATCTTGCAAAAGTTTTATTCTCTCTTTCGTACCCTGCCATCTATATTTCAACACAATTTTATTTAAATCTTCAAAGTAATCTTTCCCTAGCCTAATTGGAATTGTTTGAAAAAAATATAAAATTCTGGGTAATATATTCATCTTGATTGTTGATATTCTCCCTATTAATGATAATTGTAAGTTTTCCCATTTCGCCAAATCTTGCTATCTGTTGCTTGAGTTTAATATAATTATTCTTTTTCAGTGTGCTACATCTTGCTGTCAAATGTATCCCCAAATACTTGATCTTATTTGTGACCTGAATTTTCAAAACATCCGCCAATTCTTCCTTTT
Organism: Notechis scutatus; assembly: GCF_049901735.1. Lineage (NCBI taxonomy): Eukaryota > Metazoa > Chordata > Lepidosauria > Squamata > Elapidae > Notechis > Notechis scutatus. The sequence goes on along the minus strand of NC_142011.1, from coordinate 21,448,026 downwards.
GTCTTAATAACATATTCTTTGTCAAAATCTTTGTTTTATCTTTATTTATTTTCAGACCAGCTACCTTTCCATATACCTCTATCTTTTCTATCAATTTTAATGCTGTTTCTAGTGGGTCTTCTAAAATGAAAACCAGATCATCTGCAAATGTTTGCAATTTAAATTCTTCCTTTTTAATTTTCATCCCTTTTATATCCTTTTCTTCTCTAATGTTTCTATTTAGCACTTCCAAAGTTAACACAAACAACAGAGGTGACAGTGGGCAGCCTTGTCTTGTTCCTTTTCTTATGTCAATAGAATCCGTCAATTCTCCCTCTATCATTACCTTTGCTGTTTGCTTATGATATATAGCTTCTATTGCATGGATAATTTTTTTATCAAAGCCCATCTGCTCCAACTGTAATAACATAAATCACCAATTCACATTGTCAAAGGCCTTCTGTGCATCTAGAAATATCAAAGCTATTTGTTTTTCAGGATGTGCCTCGTAATACCAAAGTATCCAAGATTACTCTCATATTGTCTTTAATTTGTCTCTTTGGCAGAAATCCATTTTGATCAGGATGAATAAAATTATTTAAGTATTTTTAATTTTTTCTGCCAATATTGAAGCAAAAATTTTATAATCTGCATTTAGTAGACAAATAGGTCTATAGTTCTTGATTTGTAGTGGGTCGGTGTCCTCCTTTGGGACAAGTATAATATAAGCTGACCATGATTTGGGTATCCTCTTCTTTGACATAACTTCATTCATAATTTCTAACAATGGGAGATTCAACGATTCTTGTAATGTCTTATAATGTCTTATATATCTGGACCTGGTGCCTTTCCATTATTTTGCTTCTTAAGTGCTTCAGTTAACTCCATCATCGTTATATTGCTTTCTAACATTATTTCAATCTCTTTAGGTATCTGGGGTAAGTTAGCATTCTGTAAGTACTGTTTAACTCTTTCATCATCAATATTCTCTTGTGTGTGTAGTTTCCCATAATAATCTCATATGATTTTCTTCTCTTCCATAGCAAGCTTGGCCTTGATCGTCTATTAATTGCAATATTTTCCTTGATTCTCTCTCCTTTCTCAGTTTATATGCTAACCATCTACCTGGTTTATTTGCATCTTCAAAATAGTTCTGCTTTGCACCTCTGATTTTCTGTGCTAATTCTTCTTTTTCCATTAATCCCATTTTATATGTAATTCTATCCAATTTTAACTTAATGTCCTTTTTCTGTGGCATTTTCTGTAACTCTTTTTCAAGTCCTTTATACTCATGCTCTAATGTCTTAGAGGCTAGTCTTTTCATAATATTTCTTTTCCTTGTGTAGTCTATTATCAAGCCTCTGGCATATGCCTTCATTGTATCCCATACATTCTGCATTGATGTGTCTTCTTTTTTATTTTCTTTAAAGAAAAAAGCCAGTTCTTTCTCCATTCTCTGTGTAAAGTGTTTTTCTTTTAGTATAGTGTTATTTAATGTCCACCTAGATCTTCTTTGTCCTTTCCATTTAATTGTCATTGGGTTATGATCTGCCCAGGTACTTGTTTCAATATCTATTTCTTGGAGATTAGCAATCAATTCTGTTGACATCCATATCAGATCTATTCTGGACCACGATGAATGTCTGTTTGAATAGAAGGTATATTGTTTGGTCTTAGCATTTCTTTCTCTCCATGTATCTTTTAAATTTATTTCATCTATCATTTTAAAAAAGGATCTAGGGAGAGTCTTTCTGCTTTGCTTTGTTGTTTTCTGTGTTGTATAGTCCAATTTGTTGTCTACTATTCCATTGAAGTCTCCCATCATACAGATATTAACATAGTCCAGTTCAATTATTTTCATATGTAATTTTCTATAAAATTCTTCTTGATTTTCATTCGGAACATAGATTGCTATTAGGAGTGTTTTCGTATTGTTGTCCATTATTTCCACCATTAAGAGTCTTCCATCATCATCCATATGGATCAATTTAGCTGGAACAGTATCTTTGATGTATAAGACCACTCCTCTTTTCTTGCATTGTGTCAAAGAAGTAAATATTTTCCCTAGCTTTGACTGTGTCAACAGTTGTTCATATTGCTTTTTAATATGTACTACTTGTAGGCAGATTATATCAAATTTTAATTTCTCTAATTTATGGAAAGTTTTCCTTTTAACAGCTGAATTAAGTCCATTTATATTAATTGTAATCATTTTTTTCTCTTCCATGATTATACTTTATAAGTAGGTTTTGCAGCTCTAGTAGATCTTGGTTCTCGTTGTTCTCTAGCTTCCACCTTTCCGCCTACTGCACCTTCTTCTTTTTTTATAGTGCCTTTTATATAGGGAAAAGGGCACAATTATAAATTAGCAATTAATAGGGTTGAGTGACTTGAGTTCAAGTCTGTAATTGAATTATGAGTCTCATTTAAAAGTGACCATCATCATTATCTTGTTGGGTTTTTGTGAAAACTAATCATTTTGTGGAGGGAAAGGGAACATTATTCTCTGCTGTCCTGAGCTTGTTGGATAACAAGCTCTGGTTGGATAAAACTGATGTGATTTCTTAAAAAGTGAACCATTTTCCTGTTTTGAGTAAGGGTGTGTCTGCTGGTGCCTTGCTTATTAGCTTTCCAAAACCCAAAGCAGAAACTTTCCATTGTCCTTTTATTCTTCCTTTCAGTGATCAATCTAACTTTAAGCATGTAAGATTGGTCTTTGCTCCCCAAATGTACACCAATACTCACATACCTCATTCACAATGCACCACAAAGTAAAAGTAAATATGTCTCATTCTCCCTGCTTTTCTAACCCTCTCTATTATAAAGTAGCTGCAATTTTATTCACAAGAAGTCATGAATATAGCTGCTAGGTAGCTACATTATTTTGGGGCAGGAAGGCTATATTCTAATTTAAAATTCTTGACCTCATTATTCTAATTTAAAATATTAATACTTCCACATACCAATTGAAGCCTGGCTAACCTGAATCCAGGAATTGAAACTACCTTAAATCCTACAAAGCAAAAGTAAAACTTTTATTATACTGTTGCCTTGCTTTATTTTTCTGTCAGAGGGTTTTGAAAAGCATGAAAAGGATTTAACTTTTTATTTGATGTCAGTGCAAAACTTCACTGAAAGTTGTGATATTTCACTATAAACTCTAAAGAACTGAGGAATTATTGATGAAGAATGACCATTATTCAGATGTTCAATATTTACACTCAAGGAGTTTGAGATTGGAATCAGTCCCATTCTAGCTACCTACATAAATGCTGCAAAAATTTTACAACAGTGCTTCCAAATTAGTCATGTGTGACTCATCCCTGTGATTAAGAGAACATGTTTTCAAAAGTTCTGAATGTAGGAATAGAACATTTATATATGCACAATCATACAGAAAGAATTTTTAGGCATATGTTAAATCTGAAAAAAGACATAATCAGGAGGACTGGGAAAATCTGGTACATTTTGAGCAAGATAGAATGTCAAAAGCTGACATAACCTATTTCATTTAAATGGCTTGAATGGCTAATGCTATAGTCATTTGTAAGTCTTTTTTAGGGAGTTATTAACAAAGATGAAAGTATTCAAAATAGCGTGAGACATAAGAGAGCTAGCAAAAGAGTTTGAAGGTGGTTTGTACATTTGGGGAAAAAACAGCAATAATTCTTATCTTTGTGCCCGAGAATATCTTAAGAAAACAAATGAATCATCAAACAAAACAATTCAGAGTTCTCACTCAAAGCACAAATGACCAGGTTCAAACTATCCTTACTTTTGATACACTATCCAGGGGGTGTCAAATTGGCGGCCCGTGGGCCAGATGCGTCACTCGCAGGCCACATCCACCCCAGCTCTGCGAAGGGAAAAATGTCACGATACGTCACATGATGGCAACATGATGCCATGAGTTTGACACCCATGCATTATATAAAGGCCTAGCTCTCTGGAGAAAGCTCTAGTGCCTGGAAAGTGTGGAAGAAAAGATAAGTGGAGGACAACCGGCAGCAAGGTGGAAATATTGTTACAGTAGCAATGAGATTACCATTGGAAGACCAGGCTAGGGATAGATCAAGGGTCTTCAAACTTGGCAAGTTTAAGACTTGTGGACTTCAACTCCCAGAATTCCTGAGCCAACATGACTGGAGGAGGAATTCCAGGAGTTGAAGTCCACAAGTCTTAAAGCTGTCAAGTTTGAAGATCCCTGCACTAGATCATCATGGAGAAAATTTGTGGGATGGTGATAATCAATGGCAGATAATCAATCTTAACAAACTTCCAATTACTGCAGCTTCTTAAGAAAAGTCTTAGAAAGTATTCTGTTATATCCTTGGTCTTTGCTCCCAACACTCCTCATACTTCACAAGCCTATAAATTTATTTCAGTTCTGAATAATAATGAATCTCCAATTACCGTGACACTTTTCTTTGTCTTAATAGATTGTAATTACTTTGGCTTTGAGCTTTATGTATCATTTCTCTTGTCTCCAGGGGGTGGGATTCAAAATTTTTAACAACCGGTTCTGTGGGCATGGCTTAGGTGGTGGGTGTGGCTTGGTGGTCATGTGACTGAGTGGAATGGCTTGGTGGTCATGTTATTGGCTCTATATCACTCACATCGAGGCACGCATCTCCTTGCATGGCATCTCATGACTGTGGGGATGCTGCAACAGTCGTAAATGTGAAAAATGGTCATCAGTCATTTTTTTCAGTGCCATTGTAACTTTAAATGGTCACTCTACACAAACAAAGTACCAGCAAAGGAGGGGAAAAAAACTCCAGACAAGTTCCTGAGACAGGAAGTCTAGGCCTGCCAAGAATGTAATAAGGGTTAACAGAGAGGTTCTGTAAGCAACACCAGAATGTTTCCTTCCTGCCTTCCTTACAGGATTAGGCCAGTAATTTCTTCTAACAACCGGTTCTCCAAACTGCTTAGAATGTTAAAAATCAGTTATAGCGAATAGGTGTGAACTGGTAGAATTCCACCCCTGCCCTCTCCCCTCTTTGGAAGAGCTTTATAGCTCCCGCTACCTTAAGAAAGTTCAAAACATTCCCAAACATCCATCTCATCCTGGGAACCCTTTTTTTGAATTATTACCATCTGGCAGATGGTACAGAATAATAAAAACAAGGACAAATAGGTTGAAGAACAGCTTTTATCCGAGGGCAGTAGCTCTTTTGAATTCTGCTGTATAGTGCAGTATTGGTGCAGTGTTGGAGGTTTTCGGTTCAATGTGTGGAGTGTAAAGGATGTGCGTTTGTGTTTATTTTCATGGTCATGCTCATGGTCATGATGTGCACTGAAGATGGTGTTTGATTTCATTGTACGAGGTGCAATGACAATAAAGTAAACTAAGAGCCAGCTAATCAATTATTAAGGCAGCCCCTCCACCCAGGTGAAGGCAGACAGTTGGTGATTATTTTTCAACTCTTAGGTGCAGATCAACCAAAGCCCTTGGCTTGTGACAACTGAGGTCCCTCCAAAGCTCATTGGCTGGAGTTTGCCATGGCAACATCCAGCATCCTTGGTGAGCCTGGACCACAGGGCTGGGAGGCTCTGCTCAAAATTCCTGGAAATGAGTGGATTGGATGGATGGCATGGCGGGCATCGTGAGGGTCTCTCTTGTTCGGGCTTGGCAGAAAGAAGAGACAGTTCCCATGAAGGAAGAACTAAGGGGGTGAGATTAGAAAAGTGGGGTTCAACCCCAGAACATGGACGTGCCTATAACTAACGTGTCAGCAGCCTCCATACCTTGGACCGAACACCTGATGCACCATAGCAAAGGTACATTTCTGCCGAGTTAGGGAATTGGCTGGTTCAGGGTGGTGATGCGATCTAGGAAAAAAAATTGGCTTCAGGATGTCCCAGTTGGAGAGGCACTGAGACCCCACAAAGCTAGAAAGTCACCTGACTCAATGATTTTGGAAAATTAACCTAAAAAGGGATTCTATCGGCGCAATGTAGTTATTTCCCAAACACACGTGGCCTGGTGCTTGACGTATTTATTTATTTTTCATTATTATCATTTAGATTGTTATTTACCTTTATTCTTTCTCTAAATAGCTCAAGGCCGTGAAGGCTCCTTTGAACCCACAACAACAAGCTGGTGAGGTAGGCTACAGCTGACAGCGAGGGATTGTCTCAAGGTGACCCACCAAGCTTTCATGCCTTGGATGGGACTGGTAAGTCCTTGGAGGGGGTGGGCCCTTACCTCATTCGAATGGTCACTACTTTTCACTCTTATCAGAACCAGCCTAGCAGTGCACAGATGGCTGAATTGATCGATTGTTGATTCTGACTGCTTTGGAGTGTTTTGATGGGAGATATGCCTTCAGAATCAAATGGGAATCAAATGGGAAGTCAGGATAGATTGAATGGAGATCCATTTTCATGGATTACGTCAGTGTTTCTCAAACTGAGCCACTTGAAGGCATCTGTGGATTTAAGGCCAGTTAGCAAAATGTCCGCTGAACTGAGAGAGGAAGTGACCGTGTGTCTCCATTTTTCAAACAGGTCAGCAAGAGGAAAGAAACGGTCCTATAGTGAACATCCTCTCAGAGACCAGTGATGGTCCCCATCTCCACATTAAGCAGATGAGATATGCCTTTGACTTTCAGATCCAGGAATTCAAGAAAGAGGAACAACGGATGAAAGAGCAGCACAGTTGTCTCAAGCAGAGATTAAATCAACTTCACACCACAGCAGAAAAACTGCAAAAACTATGCCTGGCAAAAGAGAAAGATTGCACCATGCCCCACAACAGTCCATCAGTTAGGCCCAGAGAAGAAATCTTTGATGAAACACACTGAAAAACTCCAGAAAGAACTTTGCAAGTCATTATCCAAGTGGCCTTCCTCAAACATGAAAAGGCTGCCTTAGAACCTTTGACAAAGTCCTAGAAGAGGTCTGGAAACTTCTGAAGAACGTAAGAAGCACCTCAACAGTCTTCAGCATGAATGTGCTGAAATGAAACAAAGTTCCTATGTTGAGATAAGCCGGCCAGCTGAGGGAGAAACTCATCCCTCTTCTGAATGTGAGGGAAAATAAGCATATCAACAATCTGCAGCAGGAGGACCAGACTTGTGTCCACAATGGAAGAGCTGCAGAAAACTGTGAAGGACAACAGAGAAGGATTGACCCATGTCAGAAGGGTGATCCAAGAATTAGAGCAGCAGAACAGATGTTTGGAGAAAGGCAGTGAAGATCACCACAGAGAGGTCGCCAGCCAAGTGGACTTCCTCAGAAATGAGTTTGGTACCCCTAAGCGACCGGCACATGGGACGTTATAGCATCTCATAGCTGGATTGGAGGAATGGCGGCCTTTTGCCCTTTTGAAAAAGAAAAATAATTCTTTCCCTCCCTTCCCTTGACTTGCCACCTAGTGTGCCAGGGGAGTCAGGTGATCCCTACCCTTACCAGGTGAAGCCCCATCTTTACCCCCAAACTTAACAGTCACTGCAGCACTGTCAGCTGAGTGGAAAAACCTCCCACCCACGGTGCATCAGTTCCTCAGAGCACTGAAGAATCCCAGGGATCCAAGCCAAGAACGAGGGTGGAGGTGATGGCCGTGGCTGTGGTGAGGCTGAGAGATGCACCCACAGGCTCAGCTCCGAGCTTCAAAGTGCCACTTGACCAGGGGCAGTGAAGATGAGTGTGAGAGCTCCCCTGTGGGGAGAGCAGAGAATCTGGCCAGACCCAGTGCTGGGAGTCAAAACCGAGCAGCTGAATGACCCGAGCAGTTGGGATCCAGGCAGTCCACAGGAGAGGAGAAGAGAGGAGAACAGCTAGAAGCTGAACTGGGAGCTGAAGGATCTGCAGGAGACGCCTTGAGGCAGCAGAGACCATCAGAGGCAGCAAGGCTAATGGAGCTGGTGGCAGGGCTGGAAGACAGGGCTGGATTGAGGGTCTCGTGGGCAGGGAGAAATTCTTGCTACTCCAGAGCCTGCAAGAGAGAAGCAACAGAAGGGAGAAGACGGGGGGACACCAAGGCCAATTAGAGTTGTTCATTGGCCTCTGAGTGGGGAAGTAGTCTTAGGGATGGGAGAACATAGGAGATAGATTGATAGGGCTGGAAGGGACTTTGCCCATTCTGGGCCTTTGCTATCCTGACTCCATCATTGCAAATTCAGTCTCCCTGCTGGTATTCTGCTTTAGTTCTGTGCCCCTCTTTCCATTTTTTCTTCTTGACCTTTTTGTCCCTCCACTTGTCAGAGGGCTCTTTGTGCAAACATGCTGGTATCACATGGTATCTTTAATTTTTTTGCGTTGTATTATTTTTGTTGGCTCCTTAATGGTTTCATTTTTCAAGGTTTCCCATCGTCTTGAGCTGTTTTTCCTATTTGGACATCCACTCATAGAATCCTTCCTAGTCTCTTTTAGCTTGTTGAAGTCAGCTCTCTTAAAGGCTAAACGGTTGTCCATTGAGATGGATGAGTTCTGCTTGATGAGGATTCAGGGCTCACTGTCAAAAGTCCCTTAAGAGTAGACTATAGAAGGAACAGGTCAGATATCCAGCCCTTGCCTGTCAATGTAGACCGAGTGGAGCAAGTGGGCAGTTTTAAGTTTCTGGGTGTTACCATAAAAGAGAACCTGAGCTGGGGTGCTCACATTGCAGCACTGGTCAAAAAGGCCCAGCGGAGATTCTGCTACCTGAGACTTCTCAGAAAAGAACAACTGAATGAAAAACTGCTGGTGACCTTCTACCGTTGCACCATAGAGAGTATTTAAATTACTGCACCTCTGTGTGGTTTGCCAATTGCACTGTGACATATAGGAAAGCACTCCAGAGGGTTAACATCATTGCCCAAAAGATCATTGGTTGTCCTCTCTCAGGGGTGGGATTCAAAATTTTTAACAACCGGTTCTGTGGATGTGGCTTAGGTGGTGGGTGTGGCTTGGTCATCATGTGACTGGGTGGACATGGCTTGGTGCTCATGTTATTGCCTGGGTGTGGTCAGCTCTATATTACTCACATCGAGGCATGCATCTCCTTGCCTGGCCTCTCATGACTGTGGGGATGCTGCAACAGTCGTAAGTGTGAAAAATGGTCATATGTCACTTTTTTCAGTGCCATTGTAACTTTAAATGGTCACTCTACACAAACAAAGTACCAGCAAAGGAGGGGAAAAAAACTCCAGACAAGTTCCTGAGACAGGAAGTCTAGTCCTGCCAAGAATGTAATAAGGGTTAACGGAGAGGCAGTTTCTGTAAGCAACACCAGAATGTTTCCTTCCTGCCTTCCTTACAGGATTAGACCAGTAATTTCTTCTAACAACCAGTTCTCTGAACTGCTTAGAATGTTAACAACTGGTTCTAGCGAATAGGTGCGAACTGGTAGAATCCCACCCCTGCTTGTCTTCCATTTTGCAGTGTCTCGTTCCCAGCATTCTGCATCTGCGGGGCACTAAAATACATTTCCGAATTCCAGTGCAGAATTTCTTCTGGAGGTTACTGTCATCCACTGTGTTTATTTTCTCTTTAATTCTCTCCCTTAGAGAAAGATGTTTCCATTGTCAATTTCTGTTGCAAACCTAATGTCATATATTTCTTCTTTAAGGTTCTTGTTCGCAAAAACCTTTGAAAAACAGTAAATTCACTTTAGATCTGGGTTTGGTAAATATCCCTGTGTGAAATGAAAATACAAGAATGATCAATGACCTTTGCCTAAGATTACATTACAAGATGGCCAATTGCACTTATCAGTATTTTTATGGAGTTATTGGCAGCCATAATTGCTGATACCAAGCCAGTATCAGCATATGATCAGGCTTAAGTGATAAAATGAAAGTTTCAAAGGGAATGTTTACCCTGTCCTGAATAACTTCTGCCCTCACTGTGAATTGTTTTTTGTGTTTTTTGCATGAAGGGAGGCTCAGCCAATCTCATTGTACACATATTGTACTCTGACAATAAAGGTAATAATAGCCACATGCTTCCAACTTCCCTTTGATTAGCTGGCTATATGATCTCTGGGGCTCAGCAGCCTTTCTGATTTCACTGCCCAACCTAAGCTTCTGATCTGGCACTCTCTCTAAACCAGGGTGTCGGTTGAGGTACTCCCCGTTAAGAGAATGAATGCACTCAGGGAAACATAGTGAGAGTGGTGATGAATAACACACAAACAGCACACAGATACACTGAATAGTAAAATGTAAGTTTTACTTCCAGTAAACGGGTAAACAAAGTCCAACAAACGGTCCAAATCATACACGGTTAAAGCAGTTAGTATTCAAAACAATCAGTCCAGAGATAATCCAAAAACGAACTCCTTTTCTTTACCAGTATCATAAACAAAATTCAGTAAACAGAGTTTGTGAACAGTTGCAAGACTCACAGCAATTCAAGCAGAATGACGATTAGGCAAAAGGCAAAAAGAAACAAAGGAAACCAAAAGAACGAACCAGGTTTCTGGCTCCATCTTATGGCCATTGGAGGAACCTCAGCCAATCACAATTACAACATTCTCTTAAAGATACAACAGTATTAAATGACTATCCTGGTTTATATATTGCCAACCCAACTGTTAGGTGACTATCATTCCTAACAGTGTCAAACAATAGGCCTGTGGGCTGGTGCTTAGAACTGGCCTGTGGGGCCACCCTGGAAACAGTGAAGGACTGGCCCATGGTGCCTTTGCCAGTGAAAACGGAGCTCGGGAGGGCCACATGCTGTTTTCACTGGTAGAGTGTGGCAGGAAGCCGTCGCAGCTGAAAATGGAGCTTGCAAGTGCTGCATAACCCTCCTGAGCTCCACCTCCTGCAACCATTGCAGACAACAGAGCTCAGGAGTCCTTCACTGGCAGAGTACTCAGGCTACCACGGGGGTCCCCGACCCAAGTGATGTTGACCTGGCCATGCCCACCCTGGCCACACCCACCCCAGTCTTTCAAGGTCAAACACAAACCTGATGCGGCTCTCAGTGAAATTGACTTTGACACTCCTACTCTAAACAGCCTGAAATATTTGCCTACTTTCTCGGGCTTTTAGCCACCAAACCTTACAATCTTGCAATATTTCATGAAATTAAAATAATCTTACAATATTCAGGTATTTTATTTTTAAAAATGTTTTGATTTAATTTAATTGGGCTCCTGAAGTACACCGTACAGCTAACAGGGAGCTTATAATGATTCAAGGAAGCCACTTTGGATGTATTTATTTATCAAATTAATGCAGTTGAACAACATTTTCCCTTCAACCTTTTTCTTTCAGGTGGAAAAGAAAAACATCCTTGTCAGATGAAAATAATATGACTTTTGTATAAACAGGTTGTAGAATTGTGGTGTATATAGATTTTTAAAAGGTCAAAGTTTTTATTTGCCAAGCCAGAACAGATTTTGCTGTTTGCCCTTAAATGAACACAGAAAAATGTGGATATTTTATCTTCCCTCTTTTGTGATGTTACAAAAAGTTACATTCATTGGCTTAATGTTCTTTAATATCTTGGCATGGGTCATTTCTGACTTAGATGTCTGAGTTGAAAGTTTCTTAATTGAAAAAGCAAAATAAACAACTCAAAAGGGGAAGAAATTTATTATAAAAAAGACAGCCAAGCATACTTTCTTCCAATGTGGCAGGTCATATTGTTTTGTTTTCCCACAGGATGCTAAAATAAAATCCATTTTATTTACGGCTAGTGAAAATTCATTATAAATTACACTTTTTACTTGTGGACTTCATAAAAGTAGCATTTCATTATGGAAATTCATTTCCTATGTCAGCAATCTCAACTGAAAAATACAGTGATTATCAGCTGATAAATATCCAGCCAAATTATACAGAAAGGTAGCAAAGTAGTGGGCTTCCTTATAATTAGAACAGTCTACCTAAGCAAGAGTGAATAGATATAGAAACAGAACCTTTTAAATAGATGTATGGGTACTGACTACCCATTTTGCAATATTTTACAACCTTTATAACCTCCTGCAACCTTTAGCTGCAGAAGAAATTGAGACAGTACAAACATAGTCTTAAAGGGGCTGTAGATGGCAGTGTAAGATACACAATAAAGAAGTTTACTGAAGCTCCTCTGACAGCTGGAAAATAACAGAAAGGAAAAATGCCTACAAGACTGAAATTTCAGGAAGCTATTCAAGCTTTATGCTATGTCATGTAATATCTTGTAAGCCTTTAAGAGTCTCCCTTTAGAAATTTAAATAATGCTAGGCTAATTATTTATTTTACTACACTTGCATCCACACTTAAGGAAGATATTAATTTAGATTCTCAATAATTTTATGACAGGGCTAGAGATTTCCAAGTCATCTAGTGTGAGAGCTTATGACAGATTGAGAATTTAAAATTGTTTCTCCATCTCTACCCTAACATTGAAACTTTTCTTGACTTTCTCTGTGCTATGCTAAGCAAGTATCTACAGACCAGGGGTATCTCTAGACCAGGGGTGTCAAACTGGATTTCTTTGAGGGCTGGATCATCATTCTCCGCAGAGCGACTGGCAGGAGAGGTGGGACAGATGCCTCCCGAGCACCCAGCTGGCCAAAATGTTCATGAGCCCTTCCATGCCCCGTTTTGACTGCCAGAGACACTGTGGATCAGTCCTTTGCTATTTCCAGGCCAGCCTCCTGGGCCAGATTTAAGCATCCCACAGGCCGCATCCGGTCCATCGGCCTTGAGTTTGACACCCCTGTGTCAAACTTGTGGTTTCACGTTGCTGTCACGTAATGTTTCATGACTTTTTCTCATTTGTGGAGCTGGGAGGGGCGTGGCTTGCACATGACTCATCTGGCCTGTGGGCTGCCAATTTGATACCCCTGCTCTAGACCCCACTCAAACCAGGAGATAAAGCAGCATTCTATTACTTATCTCAAATTTCTTGCATTTTCTGTATCAGAGAACTATAGCTACATGATTTCTATAATTGTATAATCCCATTGATAATATAATATTAATATATAATTAATCCTATCCTCTTAATATATCAGGTTGATAATACATCTCCCAACCATTTTGAAGGGCGTCTTCTAAAAGGGATGATGTTGTGATGAATACTGCTATGGAATACTGCTATGTGCAGTGCTCTATAGCATCATTTTGAGGGTAGGAGTTGAAACAGTTTATGTCCAGGATGTGAGGGGTCTGTAAATATTTTCACAGCCCTCTTTTTGACTCGTGCAGTATACAGGTTCTCGATGGAAGGCAGGTTGGTAGTAATTGTTTTTTCTGCAGTTGCTTTATTTTAAAGGTGAGGAACAATAAAGGAAGCTGCCTTGAAGTAATTCAATGTTTCTTTCTTGGTTTTTGGAGTCTGACACATTTTGATATAACATAACCATTATGGTTAGCAAACCACAATTTACAACATGTGTGAGCTCAGTCAGTTGTGAATATTAAACCAGCCGTGGTTAAGCAAACTATAGCTTAGTATAGGACAGTTTGTAAGACAAGCCTCAGGTATTTACAGTAAGATTTGGGCTGCCTGTCATGTAGCTATTGACTAGCTTGGAATAGAACAATTTTGAGTTTGTCTGATCTATTTTGTTCTTCATCAGAACTGAAGATTCAGCAGGCAGAAAAGAATACCTCTTACAAATCAACATCAGAGTATTTCTATCTAAATCTGAACTTAGCAACTTGCATGCAATATTAGAACTACTTTTCACATACTAATCCATTTCTAATTTGCACTGGTTTACACAATTTCCACAAAATGTTTAGGTTAAAAATTTGAAAATAAATGCCCTCAATGCTGATCTGTGTGTGTTTTGTGTGTGTGTGTGTGTGTGTGTGTGTGTGTGAAAGTCAAGATGGCCACCACAAGTCTATATTCAAAGTTCTTTCTTTTTTAAAAAACAAACATTGATTATACAACTAAAATATCAAACAAACACACAACACACAGAAAAAAAAGGAAAAAGAAAAAAAGAAAATGATTTAAAAACTAGCAGTTCTATTATCGACAGTCTATGGTTCCTTGTTTGTTATCAGTATTGGTGATACATTTACAAATACATCTTATTGTGAATATATAATTACTACCTCTTTTACATTTTACGTTGTTTACTAATATATTTTCTATTTTTGTTCTATCCAGTCATACCAGCATTCCCAGCTTCTATAATATTCTGATGTTTCTTTTTCCTTAAGTGCTAAGGTTAACTTATCCATCTCTGCACAGGCTGTTATCTTCTGAATGACCATTTCCTCTGTTGGAATATCTGCTTGTTTCCAACACTGTGCAAAGGTTATTCTGGCTGCAATTTCCACAAAATGTTAAGGTTAAAAATTTGAAAATAAACACCCTCAATGCTGATCTGTGTGTGTGTGTGTGTGTGTGAAAAATTCAAGATGGCCACCACAAGTCTATATTCAAAGTTCTTTCTGATGCACCCGTGTCCCTATTGTGAATGTTCCTGTCTCTCCAAGTTACCCAGAAATAGGTTTTGTTTCTTCTTTTACCAATTTAGCAGATACCTACCAGACTATCATGTAGTTGGAAGGAAAATTCAGTTGCTTATTATTTGTTTACTGGGATGACAGAAGAGAGACACGAGGAAGATTAATTCGAAGCAGTTCACATTATTTATTTGAATACATTTAAACTTAACAATTAAAAATCATTTCATTGTTCTTTATTCAGGAGGCTATTCTAATTTTATGAATACCTCCAAAATATGGAGACCTAATCATGAGCATATTCAGAGATTACTGACAACAAAATGTGCTATCTGTAAGTCAAAGCTGGGTAAGCAATATTGTTTTTCATCCTGCTACTAAACATTTCACAACACAGAACAGCTTCATTACTATGCACAACGGATGATCCTGTGGCCTCTTGGGTGTAATTTCTTTTCAAAGGATTATTTACAGTCATCTTGGTGCTTACATAAATACAGAGAAATGATGGATAACAACAGAAAGCCTTGCTTGGAAGTGTGCTTGTTGTTCTGAGCTTGACTCATGAATGCAAATTACACAAGCGTAATGGATAAGAGCAAAGTTGAGCTGTTCATTTCTATTTAGCTTTTATTAAAGAGAAGAACTCAGTTGCTGCTGCTATGGTGCTCTTACTCGAACCCAAGTTTGGTCTCTCAAGTTTCTCTTTTTGGTCTGCACTTGATCAGGATGTCTCCAACTTTGGCCCTGATGGTGAGAGCTGTGAATAGTTCTGCCTTATGCTGAATGTAGAAAGACGAATTAAGAAAATGGAACACCAGAGAAGGAGGCAGATCTTAAACCTGCTAATAATATTCAAATCTCTTTTTAAACTGGAAGGATCACTTGGACAAGGCCTGGAATTGCCAACCAATCAGAAGCAGTCAGTTCTTATGCTTTTAACAGTTAACAGCAGACTGAACTACACAGCTCAAGCTATTTTTCAAGAACCGGCAGAGATGGTCTTTAATTTTCCTGTCTGGGAGCTTCAGTGATAGATTTTACTTCAGTTCTATTTTTACAGATGTTAACATGTATCATGGTATGTGTGCTGTCCCAGCCAGTCTATGGGAGTTGGATAGTTACTTAGGAATTGTGAGCCGTCCCCTTAAGGGAATGCATCATGGTAAATGTAGTTAAAGGTATCCTGGGAAATGTAGTTCATGTCACATGGCTACATCTGTAATCCTGACTGATCACTAAATTGACCCTCGAGGGGTTGAGGGAGGTTTCCTCCATTCTTGCCTGGACTCATGAACTGATAAGCAGCTTACCGCTACATGATGGGTTAGGAAAAGAACTATCTTTTACCTGCAATGCTGATATACAAAGGATTGGTCATTATAGAAGAGCTTCGTCACAAATGTGAGTTATGAAGATACCTGATGTACCAATAAATGTACTTTGTTATGAATGTTTTGTGGAATTATCTATCTGCATCTGCACAGCCACAAATCCACCTCTGTGCATGAGACAGGACAGAATAGTATGTATATGTGGCCATTTCCATATATATATGGTATAGAAAATGAGTCAACAGCTGCAATTCTGTGCACTTCTACATGGGGTGAATCCCATGAAGGCCATTCAGGTTTGCCTATGATGAAATTCGCCTATATTCTGTCTATCTCCTGAGGAAAGAGGGTCTACTGAAGCTGAGATCCATCTTCAAGAGACAGGAAGGGTGGAATAAAGGTAGGCATTCTTTCACATTCCTCAGTGTTATGGGACATATTCCCTCCAGAAATTCATATAGTTTCTTTGCTCTTGGTGTTCAGAAAGATGCTAAAAACCTTTCCTTTTAAATAGACATTTGACATCTAGTTGATTATTATTAGGTGATAGATTTTAGCATTTTTTATAATGATGGCTTGCTTGGAGCAGTGAAGACTATTATCTGGACTCTAAGTTACCTTAGTACAGAAAATAGTCAGGGACAGGGAGGGGAAATGATTATAAAATTATTAGTTAAATTTGGGGGACAGCCATTGGAAGATGCAACAGTTTTGGTGTGGAAGAATGAAAGATGGTCCCAGGGCTTTCCCTTTTTCAAAATAGTCTATTTTTAATTTAATCAAAGGTTGCTGGAGGCCACAGACTGATCAATGTGAAGTAATTCAGTTCTGGGTTATTTTACATAACACGCAAAACAAAATAAAGGATCAAAATGATTTTCTTTCATGTCTTCAAAATGACGAAAGGTGGCTGAAGTCCACCACAGCACTTAAGGTTTGTCACAAAAGGGTAGATTTATTTCTCTGTGATAAGGTAATGTGGTCTGCTGGGATCTATATTAGGAGATTTACTTTTGCTCAGGAAGCCACTTGTAGTTTTAAAATGCTAAGCAAAGCTATTAGCTGCTTGTAGATATTTGATTTCATCTTTGCAGAATGAATCAATAGAGGAAGAGAGCTGACAGGAGTTTGCCAATGGAATTTGGTGGTGGTGGAAGTGACGGTGGTAGGGTCTCAAGGGAGCCTTTCTCCACAACTAAGCTGAAGTGCTATTCATCCATATTTGGGTCAGCAGAATACTACAGTGGTCCCAAAATTGCTGTCTTCATTGCCAATCCCTGCCCTTCCTCAGTTGCTTCTGTTTTAAGTCACTATAGTCAACTGACTTCCTTCCAAGGTAATGAGTGGTAAAGTTTAACATATTTTATATACAGTGAGGCTACACCTGGTCAATGTCAGAATGAGGAGACAATATTTCTTCATGAACAATTTAAACTTACCTCAGTCTTGAGCGGGAGACAAAATGGAGGCAATGTCAAGGACCCTTAGCAGAAAGACATTGGCAGGCATATTTTGTTAGGTGCAAGCTTTAAGTAAGAATCTGTGTTTAACTAACTTGAGAGGATGAAAAGGAAAGCTCTAAAACAAACAGAAGGATTCAGGCTCATTAAAAAAAATAACTCAATGAAAAATGGGATGTTGTCTCATGAAGTTTGTGACATTTATTGTCTATATACTTTGCTCAGAGCATGAGGAATATGGACTAGGGGTGATATGATAGCAGTGTTTTGTTAGGAATGATAGTCACCTAACAGTTGGGTTGGCAATATACAAACCAGTATAGTTATTTAATACTGTTGTATCTTTAAGAGAATGCTGTAATTGTGATTGGCTGAGGTTCCTCCAATGGCCATAAGATGGAGCCAGAAATCTGGTTTGTTCTCTTCTTGCATTTTCCCTATTGCCTTTTGCCTGATCGTCATTCTGCTTGGATTGCTGTGAGTCTTGCAAACTGTTAGCAAACTCCATTTACTGAACTTTGTTTTTGGATTATCCCTGAACTGATTGTATTGAATACTACCTGCTTTAACCATGTATGATTTGGACTGTTTGTTGGACTTTGTTTACCCGTTTACTGGAAGTAAAACATACACTTTACTATTCAGTGTATATGTATGCTGGTTGTGTGTTATTCAACATTACTCTCACTACGTTTCCCTGAGTGCATTCATTCTCCTAATGAGGAATACCGCAACATGTTCCAATATCTTAGGGGATGCCACAGGGAAGAGATGGTCAACCTATTCTCTAAACCAGAGTTCCCAAATCTTTCCTACTTTGCAGACCGGTGTGTGTGTGTGTGTGTGTGTGTGTGTAATGATTCTGCGCGAATGCCTGGCGAGTGTATGCCTGCACATGCAGCTCCATTTGTGTGAGCTGCTCATGCAAATGGAGTGCACGCACATGGACTCCCCTGCTGCTCGCACAAGTGGGGATGTGCACACGTATTCAGCCACTGCTTCCATGGCCCAGTTGTGAATGGCTCCTGTCCCATGGCAGGACAAGAAGCAAAGGATGGAAACTAACTAAGGAGGGAAGCAACCTAGAACTAAGGAGGAATTTCCTGAGAGAACAATTGATCACCAGAATGACTTGCCTCCAGAAGCTGTGGGTACTCCAAAGCGGAAGGATTTTAAGAAGAGATTGGACAACTATTTGTCTGAAATGGTATAGAGTTTCCTGCCTAAGCAGGGGATTTGACTACAAGATCTCCAAGATCCCTTAGAGATCTGTAATTTTGTTAATAAGCAAAATGAGCTTAAACTCAAGGACAAGAAAGCAAATATGTATTTGTAGGTATAATATCTCCTCTTCATACATACCGTATTTGCCGGCGTATAAGACAACTTTTTTGCCCTAAAAAACATGCCTCCAAGTGGGGGGGTCGTCTTATACGCCGGTAAATACATTGTCACTCGGTGCAAGAGCGACGGGGCGGAGCTCCGCAACTTGCGAAGCCCCTTCAAGCCCAGCCGAGTCTCTCTTCCTCCTCCTCCCACCCACCCACCCACCCTCCGCCTGGCTCGGGCGCTTGCGGAGACCAATCTGGAGGTGGGGTGGGGGTGGAGCGGGAGGGTCTCTGGCGGGCCGTCGCCCAGCCAGCCCCGAGCCGCGTAATGGCCCGGGGAGTGGGGGGAGAAGGTGGTGGGGTGGACTGTGGCGCCCTCCTTCTGGGCAGCGGGGCGGGGGCGGCAATTTGCTCCTCCGCTTCTCCCTCCCTCTTTGAAAGACCGGGAGGGCTGTGCTTGGGGCGGGGGGGGGATGTCCTCAGGAAGTTCCTGATGGGACCCCGCTGGGCAGGGCCACCCAGCTCCCGAGCTGCTTTCCAGGGTCCCCTTGGGAAGAAAAGGGTCCGGTGGGCGGTGGAAGAAGGCGGGCGCCCTCCTCCCGCCCCTGTCCCGTCCCGTCCCTCCTCTTGTCCCCTCCTCCCCTCCCCGCTTAAGAGAGAAAGATCTGCCTCCCCTGCACCGAGCTTCCACCCGGCGCCGCGTCTCCCGGCCAGCGCGCGCTTGCGACTTGGGAACCGGCCAAGCGACTTTAAAACCGAGCGGAGGCCAGAGATAGCCGGAATTACCCTCCACACCACACACACACACACACACACACAGAGAGAGAGAGAGAGAGTGAGTGAGTTGGCAGCTGTCCATCCCCCACCCTTGGAGTCCCGATGGCACGCACGCGGGGGCTGTCACAAAGAAAGGGAGAGGAATTGAGTGCCAGCCTGAGAAAGGCGAAGCTGCCTCTCTAAAGCATTTTGGTGGCTTTGTAAGTTTGGGGGAAAGGGGTTGGGGGTGTCAATCAAGAATTATATCCAGAATACCCCAAGTGTTACAACTTACCGTATTTGCCGGCGTATGAGATGACTTTTTTGCCTTGAAAAGCATGCCTCCAAGTGGGGGGGTCGTCTTATACGGCGAGTATATAACAAAAACTATATTTTGAGTGGAAATGTTGGGGGCTCGTCTTATACGCCCAGTCGTCTTATACGCCGGCAAATACGGTATGTTTAACATTTGAATATCTGTTATACTTTTTTTGCATATCAGTTTGACTCACCTGATCACCAAGATGCAAGCATCTATGAAGTCAAGAAACAACCAGAAGAGATGATGCAAACATGCATCTCAGTGGTGGGATTCAATTTTTTTTTACTACCAGTTCTATGAGAGCCTGCTGAGCCCGCAGTGTTCAAAAACCACCAATTTTAAGCTTCAAAACTTACCTTCTATTCAGCGCTGGTGAGTAAAACAGCTGAGGTACGGCAATCTGCTCTGCCACATGAATCAGCTGAGCTAAAAAACAAGGAAATATAGGACAGGAAAGGGCGGAGGTGGATGGGCGGGGCCAACTGCTCACCGGAGATACCAGTTCACTAGAACTGGTGTGAACTGGTAGCATCCCACCACTGATGCATCTTTTTCACAAGAAAAAGTTATTCAGAAAACAACCATCTTATGTGATAGAATAGAATAGAATAGAATAGAATAGAATAGAATAGAATAGAATAGAATAGAATAGAATAGAATAGAATAGAATAGAATAGAATACTTTATTGGCCAAGTGTGATTGGACACACAAGGAATTTGTCTTGGTGTAAATACTCTCAGTATACATAAAGAAAGGATACATTCGTTAAGAATAAAAAATCATAACGTACAACAATTAATGATAGTCATGATTTTATTCTTTGTTAGTTTGTACTATGCACCGTACTTATATATACTAACTATTGTGCTTAACCATGTTTAATTTTCTATACATATAATTTGCATTGGTCCTTCAAAGTTATTTGATTTAATTTTTAATATTTTTAAAGTTATTTAATATTTGATAGTATAAATATGTATTGACAATAATTAATTAAATTAATTAGAATTAATTAGAATAGTTCCCAATCATATGCATTAAAGTGAAGAACTATATATTGTTAAGTGCTCTAAGTTTATGACAATTCTGGAAGAAAAAAATAAAAGTTCTGGGTAAGTTTCATGAAAAACTAAACAACAATTCTGTACTGGGTAAACAAATCTGCAATTTGTATGATTAAGAAAAATGATGTCACTTAAGGAGTTATCCAGCAGGATCACAGCCAGAAGACCCTTCTAACTTTTTGTTGCCACTACATAAAGCAAATTTGATATGCTAAGACCAATCATACTATGGTAAGAGAAGGAACTCAAAACGACTGGACAGGAAAAAGAGCAATTAATTTGGAATGCTACAAATAAAGTTGCATGGTGCATATGAAATAAAACCCCAAGAAATAGCGGGGAAATGGCAGGTGTCATCTAGATCAGGGGTCTCCAACCTTGGCAACTTTAAGTCTGGTGGACTTCAACTCCCAGAATTCCCCAGCTGGCTAGATCATTGATCTAGAGTGCTACAGCAGAGTTGAGAAGAAAAGTCCTGCCAAGATTTACAGCTGCAACTATTCGAAGTACTTATATATAGTGCAGGAAAGTTTTTTTAGAAGGAGTGAATAAAGATCTAAAAATCTAATACTTTAGGTATTTTAGTCAGTATTGTTTCATTGTGATCACGTCAGCTGCTTCCCCTGAATCTGATTCAGAGGTCTATCAGCCAATGCCCAAAGCAGTAACCTAGGAAGGTAGATGAAGTTAAGATTGGGGGAGGAAAGGGAAAGCCAGATTCTGGATGACAGATTGATACTGATGTACGTTCTTGGAGAGCCCCAGCTCCTTTGGCTATTTGCAATATTTGCATCTAGTCCAATTTAGTAAGCTGCTATCATTAGCAGAGATGCAAATTCTACTACAGTATATGAGCACAACTTCAATGTTCCTTTAGTTTTCAAATTTAGTCTGCATTTCATAGGTTATGTTCTAATTGGCTTGATTCATACAATGCATTGCGCCACAGATTGTTTAATCATGATTGGTTGACCAAGATAAAATTGGCCTTATTTCAGTGTCAAACAGGAAACAAGCTAACACAACTTAGTGTGGTAAAAGAACCTAGTCATTGGATGAAAGAGAAACTGCCAAAAGAGCATGCCTAAGTCTCTCTGGAAACTCTGGAAAAAAAATGGAATTATGAATGTGGGGAACTGCACATTGCTAAGAGTCACTTTGTGTGGAGCACCTAATAAACTCTGAAAATAAATAGAATAGAATTCTTTATTGGCCAAGTGTGATTGGACACACAAGGAATTTGTCTTGGTGCATATGCTCTCAGTGTACATAAAAGAAAAGATACATTCGTCAAAAATGATAAGGTATAGCACTTAATAATAGTCATAGGGTACAATCTGATGTACCCAGGGGTGGGATTCTACCAGTTTAGACCAGTTCTATAGAACCGGTTGTTACAATTCTGTGCAGTTCGGAGAACTGGCAAATCGCACCACTGGCTGGCTCCTCTCCTCCCCACCTGCCCAGGAGGCTTTCCTGAGGCCGTCAGGGGTGGTATTCAAGGGGTTGGGGGAGGGAGAAGTGGCCTGAGAGCAGAGCTGAACCTTTCTTAGGATTGAAGCTTCTATTTTTCAGTGCAGACTCAGGCAGCAGATTGCAGAAAGGTAGATCTGGGAGTGAAACTGTGATTCTGCAAGCAGCTCAATCTGCCTGCCTGCTTTCCCTGATTTTGGGTAAAAGTTGCTCTCTTTTTAAAATAAAAAATTCAATCTTTACATATGTATTTACAATATTTACATACAAGCCATGCCCAGCCAGTCACATGACCACCAAGCCACACCCACAAATTAGGCCATGGCCACAGAACCAGTTAAGAAATTTGAATCCCACCCCTGGATGTACCCTATAAAGATACAACATTTATTGTACACAGGATACAATAAATGAAATAAATATAATAACTGATCCTCATGACTTACCCTTTCAGCTTCCTTCCCTTATTTTTGAGCAATTTGTTCTGTTGAAGTTGAGGATGACTCTAGTGAATCTAATAATTGCATGCATGTTGGTCACTATTTCTAATAGGGTTCAGAAAATCCTTGAAAACTAAATTAGTTGAAGATTCTTCCCCTCTAATCTGGATTCTATCTGGATTCCTATTTGTTTAAAATTGTTACGTTTAAGGCATGCAGAAGATTTTTCATACCTAGAACATGAGCTAAACCAGTTGATACATGCTTGATTATAATTGCACCATTTCTTTTATATTTTGAATTGGCAACCTCCTTGAGAGTTGGGTGCCCCAAACAAATACAATACAATAATTCTTTATTGGCCAAGTGGATACACAAGGAATTTGTCTCTGATGCATAAGCTCTCAGTGTACATACAAACAACGTGATAATAGTAGAAGTATTGTGAGATTGCCAAATGCATGGTAATTTGGTGCTGGGACATAATTTCTCATTCTAGTCTCTGAAGTGATCTTTGGTCACTTTGGTCACCACCTCCATTGGTCATGTTGACAGTATCACCTAAAATAACATATATATATAGAAAATAATTTAACGAATAATTACTGCCACATCCAAGGTATCTCTCAAGGGTTATTACTACTCATATCCTATACCTTTTTGCACAGAGAAAGACATAGAAACTACCCAAACAATCAAAGTGACCAATTGGTGTAGCACTGAAGAAATGTGTTCGTGTACTGTAATAGTTGAAAATTTGTGTGATTGATGGATTTTCTTTTTCCTTTTTTGCAAATTTTTAACATTTTATTTAAAGTACATACAATTCACCTGCCATTTAACGATGTGTCATCTGGGTACAAATATCTTGTGCAATAACAATTAAAATTTATATCCATGTTCATTACTTTGGTATTAATTCTTATCTTATTCTTATCTTATTAATATACATAATATCTCTATTACTATAAAACTCCTCTTCTTAACATGTTTAATTCTATAAATCTATTTTCTATATTTGACTAATCTATTAGCTATTTCTAGCTTTCATATTTTTTCTCTAGCCATCGATAAAATAGGTCCCATATCTTATATTTTATATATATATTCCCATATCTCATTGTACACATGCTGTACCCTGACAATAAAGGTAATAATAATAATGATAATATTCAGTTTGCTCCTTCTCTTTAATTGCAAGTGTTAATCTATTCATTTCTGCACATTCTAATATTTGATGGATTTTCTGTGAAAGTCAGTTGCTGGACTAAGAATAAACAACCCTACGATTCTTCTGTGTGCCTTGTGGCAGAAAAATGAAGAATAACATGGTGTAGCTTTTAATGCAGCATGGATTCTATAATGGACATTTATGGAGAAACCCCACAGAATGACTTCTATAAAAAGCACTTTTTAAAAGCAGGATGTACAAGTTGTACAGAGGCATTCTTCTCCTCAGTATTGCTTGGTTTAGACATCAACTAAATCTGCCCACACAAGATTCTGTATTCAGAATTCATGCCACAATTTATGCCAGTTTTCTTTCACTGTCATATGAACTGAGTGAGGCATGCAGTTATGACTCAATCACACACAAATGCTATGTATTTGGGCAGATGTAAGTAAAAGATTGTATCTCATTTGAGATGGATGGCTGTAGAAATTGAATGAATAAAAATAATAAAAGACATAAAAACCAGAGGCAATTTAAAGAGGACCAAACACTTGACATAATGTTCTCTGAACTGTATCGAGCAAGCTGCATTTCAGCCTAGTATTAGCTTTTCCACAATGCCAAGCTATGGCAGTTTAGGCTGGTGATCCAATTATCGTGTTCAGAAGGATAGAGAATTAAATAAAGCCCTGTTATAATATATTCTTATTCCAAAGTTTGAATAATGGCAATATTGTTGACCCAACATGCTCTCTGCAAGTCCCATTCTTCAACTCAAAGCAGATTAGACGTTTTCTGAAAGTAAGAGTTTAAAAGGCATTCAGATTGGAGAAAGTTACTAGTGCACTATTAGTTTAATGCCAGTTGTCCCACTGGCCCTCAGATGTTTTTAGCAAGATCACCCAACTTGTCCAAAGACAATGATTACCTTCCATTTTTGCTCTCCAGCAACTGCAACTTAACATCCTGTAAATCTGTATATTATTCTGGGGTCTACTTGTGTAATCCATCTATTGTACAAATCTTGTTTAAAAACTTCTACATGTAGCCCTTGAGTTATAACCACACTGGAGTGCAAAATTTAAGTTGTTAAGTGAAACATTTGTTAAGTGAATTTGCCCCATTTTATGACTGTTCTTTCCACAATTGTTAAGAGAACCATTGGATTTGTTAAGTTAGTAGCGGGGTTGTTAAGTGAATCTGGCTTCCCCATTGACTTTACTTGTCAGAAGGTTCCCCAAAGTGATCACATGACCCCCGGGACACTGCAATCATCATAAATATGAACCAATTGCCAAGCATCTGAATTTTGATCATGTGACTATGGCGGCAACAGTTGTGTGAAAAATGGTCATAAGTAATTTTTTTTCAGTGCCATTGTAAGCTTGAATGGTCACTAAATGAATTATTGTTAAGTTGAGGACTACCTGTACTGTTTACAACAGTGATCCAGAATAAAGTGACCACTAGAGGGCTGTAATTGGTTGGCCATATAAATTTTCCTTAAATAATGCAGCAAAGATGCAAAAATATTCATATTTAGAAATGAGGGAGGGAAATCTTGCAGGGCAGTTTCCATGATTCTTTGCCCCACTTAGTCACATAGCCAGGAAGTAGGCTGAGCCCAGAACAGATGGACGGACAGCATTCTGAGTCTTTTGAATTGGGGAACTTTTTCCCTGGATTTTCCCCTCCTCCACAGCCCAGGTTTGAATCCTATTTTTTTTGAGGGTGGCTTTTCCTGCCCTCCAGACCCAGTTTTTGGGGAGTTAATCTGATGACAAAGAAAAAATCCCAGGTACCTTCACATACTTGCTTTTCAACATTCTGTTATGTTGGACAAAAAAGTAAGAATATTTATTAGCCTTCTCCTAAAGCAGGGGTCTGCAACCTTAAGCACTCAAAGAGCTACTTGGACCCGTTTCCCACAGAAAACACCGGGAGCCACAAAACGTTGGTGGGCATGACCCACTCGACATCACTCACTCCCACTCAGTCACATGACCCCCCCCCCAGGTTTTGTGGTTTCCAGTTTTTCTTTTCTCTAGGAAACAGGTATCACTCTTTCTCTTTCTCTCTTTCTCCCTCTCTCTCATTTCTTTCTCATCCCCTTTCATTCTCATCTTTCTCTCTCATCTCTTTCTCTCTCTCCCCTCTTTCTCTCATCTCTCTCATTTCTTTCTCTCTCTCATCTTTCTTTGTCTCATCTCTCTCATTTCTTTCTCTCTCATCTTTCTCTCATCTGTCATATCTTTCTCTCTCATCACTTTCACTCATCTCTCATTTCTTTCTCATCTCTCTCATCTTTCTCTCTCATCTTTCTCATCTCTTTCTCTCATTTCTTTCTCCCTTCCTCCCTCTCTCTCTCTCATCTTTCTAATCTCTCTCTCGCTCTTTCTCTCTTGTGTGTGTGTGTGTTCCCTCTAGAACCATTTCCAAAAACAGGCGAGGATTGGGTTTTTTTCCTCCCTGATGTTATTCTTTCTTCTTCTTTGGGTGCTTTTTACCATATGATTTAAATCAAGTTGTTTCAGATTCCCAGGTAAATGAAGCTCTTTCATTCCTCTGCTGTGGCTCCCTGAAGGCTGAACCTACCACTGGCTGGCCCTGCCCCTTGCCCCTCACAGTCACTCCTTGCCTATGAAGGCAAGAGTGATGGCGGGGGATGGAACTCACTCCATATTCCAGAGTGGGAGCGAAGCACCCCATAATTGCCTCTTCTTCCAGTCCTTGTTGGTACTGCCCACACCTCAGTCGCTCAGGGAGACGTACAACTTGCTCAATGCCGCTGATGCCGCTGCTCTCACTGCCTCCATGGCCTGCTTGCTGCTCTTGCAGTGCCCTGCACAGCACACTTAAATTTAGTGTGCTTCACAATGGGGGAGTTGGCATCCCCTCTTCATCCTGGAGCCCATTACGATGCGGACCATTGGCTGCAGCCGGGCTGGGCCAGTGTCTTGAGGCAGAGAGCAAGTCGCGTGTCTCCCCGAGCAACCAAGGTGCGTGCAGCACCAACAAGGGCTGGAAGAAGAGGCAAGTAGAGGGGCACTTCACTCTTACTCTGGAATATGGAGCGAGTCTCCATCTGCCGCCATCGCCCTTACCTTCTTATGCAAGGAGTGATTGGGAGGGGAGGGTGAGGGGCAGAGCCAGACAGTGATGGGTTCAGCCGACAGGGAGACGCAGCAGAGGGCCCAAAGAGCTGCATGTGCCTGTTCCGACCAAGGCTTATGGAGACACTAACAAACACACGTTAGTCCCAAAACCCTTTTTTCTTTATTTCAATGGCTGTGAATTTTAGTCATTCACAGCCCATAATGAGTCTGAAACAGTTTGTAAATAGTCCCATGGAAGTCTGCCAAAGTCTTTCAGGATAAGTCTGATAAGCACACACACTTTTATTTTCTTTGAAATGCTGCCAACAACTAAATGTCCAATTAGTTATACGAGGCCAAAACGAAACACAAATTCAACACCAAGCTTCAGGTTTCAAACCAACCAGTATGAAAAAAGTTGCTTCCTGCAAAGATTCATGTCCTTTTGCTCCTCCTTTATGTCTTATGGGAGGGCCAATCACCTACAAGCCTTACTCCCGAGTTGCCCCTTTTGTCTTAACTGTTCTTGCCGTCTGGCAGCTCTGTGCACACGCGCACTGGGAATAGGCTCCCCTTGTTACTCTGCCTCGCTGCTGTTAAGATTCTGGAGGCTCCAGAGTCAGCACATAACTCCCAGATGGCTCTGGCCCCATCTCTGTATCAGACACAGGACCCTTGTCTGAGTCCTCCCCAGGCTCCCGGACTGGCCCATGTTCCTCCCCACTGTCCAACTCTGCTGCCGTCTCCGCAGGCTGCCAACGGACCAGAACAGCAGCTCTGGAGTTGTGGGTTGCCAACACCTGTCCCACTCCCCAAATATATCAACTGAATCTTGAAATAGTAATTGGCAGAGGCATGAACATTATGTAGTAATCCCAAAACCCACCCAGATGTTTGCATAGCACAGATCAGTCTGCTGCCTGATCGACATTTTGTGTGTGTGTACCTCCCAGTCATTATTGACTCCTGGTGACTGCCTGAACAAGCTCCTGGTTTTCTTGGCAAGATTTCAGAAGTAGTTTGCCATTGCCTCCTTCCTACAGCTGACAGAAATGAGCTTTACATCTAAGGCTTTGTATCTAAGGCCATACTAGAACTCACATTATCCTGGTGCCTTAACCACTATACCAAACTGGCTCTCATTATATTAATGCCCAATACCTAAATGTATTTATGTAAGAACAAACTGGGTCACTAAGATCCTCCAACTTCCAATTTGCTTGCCTTTTCACCAACCTTTATGTTAGTTCATAATGTCTCAGAAGTACAAGGATGAACAGTGATGCTAAGCCAGGGGTGTCAAACTCAATTTCATTGCTCGGGAAGACCATGTGCGGTCCACCCGGGCTTAATTTTCACTTGCAGAAGCCTGCAGGAGGCCGTCATGGCTGAAAACGGAGCCTGGGAGAGCCACACATGGCCCTCCCGAGCTGTTTTTGCTGGCAGAGGCACTGTGGGCCAGTCCTTCGCTGTTTCCAGGGTGGCCCCGCAGGCCTGATCTAAGCACCCTGAAGGATGGATCAGGCCTGTGGAGTTTGATACCTCTTGTGCTAAGCAATCCAAAGGGAAAATGGGGCATAAGTACAAGACAATGAATAAAAATTAAAATCAAATATCCTTTTTATTAAATCAACTACAGCTTGAGTTGAAAATATACACTATGGCAACACACAAATGGATACAAGGTAATGAAACAAAACAGCAGCCTTTAATTGCTACTGATAAAAACTGATTTTTATGTGATGTCACATAATTCATGTTTCCATTTCACACTTACCTCAGTTTACCAGGTGGCAATTCTTAAGGCATGCTGTTGTAACTTCTAAAATAACATTGCTTTTTCATAGACGATACCTTGGCTCCAATGATATTCATTAAAAAAAAGAGGTGCTTTTTTATTTCTTAAAAACCTGGGCACATCAAGCTGCAGAAATTCATTCTTTTTAATAATCTTAATACAGCATTATAGACTTTGAAAATCAAATAAATTTCAATTCTGGTTAGATCTAATGTTAAATCTCCACAGTTGGAAGTGGGGATAATATGGGGCTTCAGTGCTAATGTTATGATTTTTGAGTCAGATACACAGTATGAATTTAGCATAAACCAGAGCATGCCAACTTTAAAGTTCTGAAAATAGGGGAAAAAAAGTAATTTCTTGCAGATTGATGAATGGTCATCTTTCAAAATGACAAGTAATTTAATTACAAGGTACAAGATCAAAACAAGCTAAACAACATTTTAGAAAATCCAGGCCTTTGCAGTTTTACAAGGGACAAACATTTGTCAACAGGACTTCATACCAAATTAACATGAGCAAGACTGCAGCCTTATTAGTAACTTCTGCTAGTGGTGCTCCATCTGTTGAGATAACAGAGGGGAGATGGTGACCTCCTGCTAAATAGCATCATCCAAGATAAATGATGGACTCATTAGAATGCCCCAGCTGTCAAGGTGCTGGTACATTCCTTCTTGCCCCATTTTTTACCAACTTCAATTAGTTTTGTGCCAGATTCTTGGCCTAAAAAGAAGTTTGCTTCTTTGGCAAATGACAATGGCATCTAGCATTGTGCAAAATGTGCCTTAATCCCAATTCATTCTGGATTCTGACTGTTGGCTAATTAAACTTGTGATTCTGTGTGCCTGAAAGCCCCAAAGACTTGAATAAGCAGACAAATGACTGGCTTGCAGGTTGTGCATCTGAAATATTGCAGAATATGTCAAATTCTTGCTGATGTAAATAAACAGGGAGAGACCAACCCACCTGGTTCTGATATGCATTGTAAATTAGTATTGTCTGTTCATATGCATCATGATTCCTATGCATCATAATGGTATCTGGTTCCTTGTCTTTCAGATTTGCATGCATTTCCATTTGAGGGCTTAATCTTCCATGTACATACCACAGAGCTAAAACCACAATATAAACCAGCACTTTCCTTCCACAACAAGAAATCAAGTTCATTTGGGAAATACAAATACTTTTGTCTGGACTATATTTTTTAGGAAAACATAATGTGTATTTTCTAAACTAATATATACATTTCTCCTACTTTCTTGTAATTTCTTCCACATACTCAGTTGTGGTTGTTCGTGCGTTCAAAAACAGATACGCCTACATCCATTTATGTATTTTAGAAAGACATATAAAATACATAACACTTAGAGAAAGTTGTGTACAAAAATAAATGTGAATTATAGAACAGTTTTTAAGAAGAAACGAGGAATAGAAAAATTGGATGGATGGTTAATAAGCTGTTATTAAGGGTGTTATTAATAGACTTTGAATTTACAAAGTTAATAAGAACTTTGTAAACTTTCTTGGAATTGTACATTGTAAGTGATCCACCACAGAAGAATAATTTTTTTTCAGGGTTCAGGCCCATCTGACCTTATTGTTCTTATTGTTGTAGATTCTCTAGTAAACTTCCCATCTTTGCCAAAATACAGTTTATCATCCATCCATTATAGTGCAACATCTTCTTCAGTACTAAAGTTGCTGATTAAAAAAATGGCAAAATTTTAGATCTTTTGTTAGTCTGGGTAGTAATTGTTACCTGCCTAGTTTGACAAAACTGCCCAAGAACTTTGTACCATGGTTCATTTTAATACTAATTTGTTCAATAAGTAATGATGGCTGCATTCACATAGAATACCAAAGCATAAATTATGGTTCTTAAGACAAAAATGATTGGCTCCATTGATCACATTAAGCCACAATATTATTACTTTATGCATCATGCATAAAACCAGCCCTAGGGCATCGGGTAGGCTATCTGAGCAGAAATAGTTTATTGAATGCAAAGTCTGCATTGCAAAGGCACATGTGATGAAGTCATGTGGATTTTGTCACTGGAACCATATCCAGCTTTAAGGGTAGGGGGTTTGGGGGGGCGTAGTGGAGAGGAAGAAAGTATTTTGCTTGTGGCCAAGTCATGCTACAGGTTTCACCAAGCACATAGTTTAATTCAGGCCAAGAAAAACTCTGTTTCACTTTATTGGAAAACAAGTCGTTCTATGCTGGTGTGCATTAAACCCAAATGAAAAAGCATATTGTCTAGGAAAGATCCTTAGCTGCTTTTTAGAGTTCTATATGTTTTGTTTATTTTGAAGCTTATTGTACTAGGAAAAGGCAAAGCAGGCAGCAGAAGCGGTTATGTCTTATTAATGGGAAACCCACTGAGTTTCAGAGTAGTCATCCTCCCTGCCTCTCTCTGTATAGATATGAAATGCTTCCAGTAATTATTACTTCTGCTCCTCTATGACAAGCTAACATTTTTGGTCACTAAGCTAGACTTGATATTTTCTTCTACCCATTTTTAAAAAAATACCCAACATCCATGAGATGATAGGTAGGAAAGTATAATATTTCAATGCACACTTGCTGGTTTTGCAAATTCCTACTTTTCCTTTGCTATGAACACTAGAGGGAACAGCCGGAAACAATTTCTGGGTACTCCAGCATAGTCCGTATCCAACAGACAGTGAATGAAAAACTCTTTAGTACACTCATTCATAGGCTGATGAGCATGAAGGGCACTGAAAGGTTTAATAGTTCCAACCAATCCAAGAGGAAATTGTGCAAATTGAAAACTAAGTTCCAGTGGCAGACATGATGGAACTTATAACTTGGTTATACAACATCTCTATGAAACACTTTTCCCCCTCTTGAAGGAAACAGAAAAAAAGTCTCCCATTTAAAAAAAAAACAGGCTGCAAATAATCGTGTGGCTGCTTAGGAACAAGCAGCCTTCTGCTCTTATTTAAATTATGCCTAAAAAAACGAGAGAGAGAGAGAGAGAGAACACTGTAAAATGATTTATTTGGATGATCTGTATCTGTTTAGTGGGTTCAGCGTTGGAAGCAAAGGATACTGGCAACTGAATGAGAGAATGAGATGATCTCTCTGCACTCTGGAGAAAACACCAACAATTTACTTAAAAAACAAAACAAAACAGAAGCTACTTTCTCTGTGAGTGCAACACAACCGTTCACTCCACTACAAACGATGGAGTTACACACCCAAGAAATTCATTTGGACCTCTGAAAGGTTAAAGTGTACGTGTCTTGACAGAAAGGAACAACAAAACTCAATTAACCAAATGACCAAACCGTTACATTCACCGTCGTTTTCTAAGGAAATGGCTCATTTCATTATATTACAAACGGAATATTTGCAGCCTGCATGTAACTCTATACTCTTCTCCTTCTGGCCAACAATTCTCATGTTCTTTTCTTTTTCAGATGGCTTTGTGATCTTACGAAGAAGTCCTTCCTCCTTTGTGGAGTCTGCCGAAAAGCAGTAATCTTATTTCAGGTCCTAATAATAGTGTGAATATGCATAATGGTTAAGTTCTCACTGTCATCACGGCTATAAGCCCTTTGCATGTTATTTGTGCAATAGGGTTCCCAAGTGCCTGCAGACGCAAATGCCAAGAGGAAAACTATTCCTGCTTCCCAGCAACAGGCAGACGTAGAAACTTCCGTTATCAGACATTGTCTCTGGTCTCTGAAGACATATTCGGAAATACGTCGCTCCCTTGCGATGCGTTGCTTAACTGGGATTTGGTTTTCATTAAGAACTGTGCCCTCCTGTACATAATTCTCTCTTGCTCTTGCTTTAGCTCAATGTATGAACGGGAAAAGGTGTGGAAGATGGAAGTGACAGGAAAGGCCATGAGAAGGATGCCACTCAAGATGCTGCTCAGGGCCACCACCTGGCCTGGGATGCTTCTGGGTACCATATCACCATAGCCCACTGTTGTCATAGTGATGACTGCCCACCAATAGCAAGCAGGGATACTGGTGAACTCCTGAGAGTCGGCCATCTCATTTTCAATCAAATACAAGAGGGGAGCAAAAAGTGCAATGGCTACACAAAGGAACAGTAGCAACAGTCCAAATTCACGTGTGCACCTACGAGCCGTAAGTCCCAGGGTCTGCAGGCCTAATGAATGCCTGGCGAGCCGCATGACATAGAGAATCCTCAAGGCACGGAGTATACGGAGCACCAGGCCTACCTTGTCTAGGTAGATGTTGCCAGAGCTTGGCTTTTTATTACTACTCACTGAAGCACTGTCCAGTAGTAAAGTGATATAATAGGGCAGGATGGCAACTATATCGATTAATGTCAGAGGGTGCCGCAGAAATATAAATTTGCTTGGTGCCTGGATGAATCTCAAAATGAACTCCAAGGAAAACCATCCGACGCAAATGGATTCCACAATGAAAATGTTGTAGCACATCTGAGAACACTCGCCCTGGAGTAGGAGGGAAGGTTACACTGTATGAGCATCATGTCAATTGGCAAATGTCACAGAAACAGTTCACAAAGAACAGAAAAATTATTCAACTGCCACAAACCAAAGCATACTTAGGTCAGTGGAGTGACAATTATTTCTTACATGGTCAGTGGAAAAAAACACGATAGCAAATTTGACTGTTACAAAAATGAGGGACATACGACAAATCTCCTCCCTCCCTTCCCTTTAGCAGAATGGGTGGCCAGGCAACCTATAATATAAGGCAGGAATTACAAGAAGAGATGTAAAAGGGTTTGAATATTATCTCTACATAGGCAACTTGCTCTTAAAACAAAGCAGTTGCTAGAATTCTTTCTTTTTACTTTTCTTCAATGAACATTACATACCAGCAAGATTGTCTGATGGTCTCTGTAGTAAGAGAAGCAGTTCATGTGATCATATTTTCCAGAAGTTCATCATGAATTTAAAACAATCTGTCTTCCAAAAGGCAGTTTAGAATACAACAAAAATTCAAACAATGAAATCACCCTGCCTTATTTATTTATTTTATTATATTCTCAACAAATGACTCTACAGTGATTTTTCCATTATAAAATAGCATTAACTGGGGATAGAGAATCTAGTATTTCCAATAAATGCAGTAATGTTATATGACATCTTTGCTACAGGGCGTTTTATGATATAGAGACTCTTAACAATCTTTTTGTGGTTTTGTCCAATTCAGATAGAATTGTTTGGATGTTTTCCCCATTTAATTTTCCTGGTACCCCTGGAATGAGTGTTTAATTACTCAGAAAATAATTACAATCCAAGACCTTACTTTTTTATGAGACCACTTGAGCTACACCCTTTCAAGAAAATTTACTACACACTAGCTTACTCCTTACTGTAATTTAGCCACACTATGTGTAATTAAAAATCTTGTACATTTTTTTCCTGCATATCCATATCTCCGTTCCCTCATTTCCAATCCCCATCTATTGGGAATTACATTAAAAATTTCCCTGGAAACCAGTCACAAGAGACAAAATAAACAACTGAGTCTAGCCAGAAATATCCAGCACCAACATGAGCAAAAAATGTTAGAGTACATGCTGAATTGTAATGCAGTATGAAGAAAGTACAATGCATCAGTTATAGAAGTTAAAACTGTATCAATTAGGTTATAAAAGTTAAGACTGTATCAATTAGGTCATCCTTCATTTTACTATATCAGTAACTTTGTGACATATTAAGCTAGGAGAAAGTGACAAGCACAAACTCACAATTCAAAATTCTTTTTCTTTTTCCAAATTCTTGTTGATGTTACATTGTCTGAATTCCTATAGCAGCATTTATTAATGGAAAATACATTAAGCAACCTTGGTATGTTAATGTTTACTAAACCTACTGTTTCCAACACTCTTGTATATAATATTGAGTGTGAAATATGAAAATGCTTTCAGGCAAATTTATATTGATGGATAGAAGCAAACTCTTCATTCTGTTTTTAAGGTTGCATTAAAAGAGCTGCTTTAAAAAAGCAGTTCTGAATGAACTCATCAGGATGCATGTAGGCCAGCAGTGTCAAACTCACGTCATCACAGCAGCGTCACATGACATATCGTGACTTTCCCCCCCTTCGCTAAATCGGGTGTGGGTGTGGCCAGCACGTGCTGCATCTGGTCCGTGGGCCGCGAGTTTGAAATCCCTGATATAGGCTTTGCTTTGGCCTTGCTCTTCTATTAAATGCTTCAAAAGAGCCCCAGCATTTCAAGTGAAGATTCCTACATTGTGGCTGAATGGCAATTAGGTACCTCTATTATCAACACCCAGGGACGCGGTGGCTAAGACGCTGAGCTTGTCGATCAGAAAGATCAGCAGTTTGGCGGTTCAAATCCCTTGTGCTGCGTAACAGAGTGAGCTCCTGTTACTTGTCCCAGCTTCTGCCAACCTAGCAGTTCGAAAGCATGTAAAAATGCAAGTAGAAAAATAGGGACCACTTTGGTGGGAAGGTAACAGCATTCCATGCACATTCAGCGTTTAGTCATGCCGGCCACATGACCACAGAGATGTCTTCAGACAGCACTGGCTCTTCAGCTTTGTAACAGAGATGAGCACTGCCGCCTAGAGCCAGAAGTGTCTAGCACATATGTGCGAGGGGAATCTTTACCTTATTATCAACACACCTTAACCAAGGTGAGAGATGTGAAGCAAAAGTGGAAACCAAGACTCAATTCAAAAGAAGTACATTCCTCAGGGAAGTGGGGGGAGAAAAGGTCAGTGTCAACCATGAAGCTGGCCTGGCTGAAACCATCTTGGTAGCTTCAGTATTGCCACACTGGAGCGAGGGATAGAGAGGGGGGGGGATTAGAGATAGTTGGGCTTGTGTAGTCAAAATAAAATACTTTCTCAAGACTTTCTCCTGGGAACAAAGGACATTCTCATACCTGGCCGAGGGAAGGAGAGGTGATGTCACCGGACCAGCGGATGCTACAGTGATTGAGCCATATGACTGATTATTTGGGGTTGAGGAATTTTTTTTTTTTAATTAAGTGAAAACCAGCAGTGGGATCCTGTTTGACTACTGGTTCGGTGATTTGTGCGCACAGGCACGCATGTAGGTTTCCCCACACCAGCTGAGGCCTGCGGTGCCAATCAGCTGACAGGATAAAGAAGAGAAAAGCACAGGGGCAGGTGGGAGGGACGATCCTGCTATTTCTCTTCTTTCCTCCTCTCAACTGATCATCGGTGGCTTTTTTCTCTTCTCTCAGCTGATGTTGGAGGCTTTTTTCTTTTACTACCGGTTCGGTGGAACCGGTCCGAACCAGTAGCATACCACCACTGGTGAAAATCAAGAGGCTCCTCAGAGTTGGTTTTCACCACATATGTGCCAATTTGATATTTCCAATAAAGCTATTCTTTGAGGAATTTACCTGCCTCAGAGTTCTTGCTTGCAATGGCTCTATTGCTTGGAACCTTGATAGTCAGCCCAACACAGAAATGCACGTATTGTAAATCTATCCTCATTCATCTAATACAGTGGTTCCCAACCTTTTTTTCGCCCTGCACCCCTAAAGAAATTTCACTCGAACCGCGCACCCCCTGAAATAAATAATAAATAAAAATGCCAACATATAACCAATATCCTATTATTTACCTGGACTTTTCTCGCACCCCCTGGAATATCGTCTCGCACCCGCAGGGGGTGTGAGCACCCCAGGTTGGGAACCCCTGATCTAATAGATACCTTTAGTCCTTGACGTACAACAGTTCATTTAGTGACTGTTTGAAGTTACAACGGCACTGGAAAAAGTGAGTTATGCCTATTTTTCCACACTTAACACTGTTGTAGCATTCCCACAGTCATGTGATCAAAATTCAGACACTTTGCAACTGACTCATATTTATGATGGTTGCACCGTCCCAGGGTCATGTGGTCCCCTTTTGAGACCTTCTGACAAGCCCAATCAATGGGGAAGCCAGATTCACTTTACTAGCTTAACAACTACAGTGATTCACTTAACAACTGCAACAAGGAAGGTTATAAAATTGGGCAAAATTCACCTGTCTCGCTTAGCAACAGAAATTTTGGGTTCAATTGTAGTCAGAAGTTGAGGACTACCTGTACAGCTATCCATTTTGCTGTGAGTTCTTGTGTCCCTATTATTTGGCCACTTGTCGGGTAAGATTGGGGAAAAAAATAAGGAAGAGTCAGTCCTTGACTTACAACAGTTCATTTAGTGACCATTCAAAGTTAAAACAGCAGTGAAAAAAAATGACTTATGACCATTTTTCACACTTAACACCTTTGTAGCATCTCCACGCTCATGTGATTAGAATCCAGATGTTTGGAATTGGTTCATACTTATGACCAATGCTGTATCCCAAAGTCATGTGATTCCCTTTTGCGACCTTCTGACAAGAAAAATCAATGGGGAAGCCAGATTCACTCAACAATCGTATTATTGACTTAAGAACTGCAGTGATTTAACTGCTACAACTGTGGCAAGAAAGCACATAAAATGGGGCAAAACTCACTTAGCAAATGTCTCAGTTCAGAAATTTTGGGAATCAATGGTGGTCGTAAGTTGAGGACTACCTCTATTTCCTAGTGTGCCGTTTTGGGGGTGGGGAGGCAGCTGCAAGGACACCTTTTGTCTCATCTGGTACAGAATAGCAGGGGAGACTAATTATGCAAAGAATATTACCTCAGCTTACCAAAACATATCTTTTTTCCGTTTAATACTAAAACTCAAGTACTTGCACACAAAGTTCTCAAAGCTTTCTTAATTTCACATCCTCCAGGATGCTTGAAGTGGTGGAAACAAAAAGAGGGGATTTCCACGCCCCCCCCCTTCTCATGGCTTTCAAAAATGTCTATGGGCCCTTCCTATGCTGGTGCTGATCTTTGGGTCCCCAAAATGCCTGGATCATGGGGATTGCACGAGGACACGCAAGAAAACGTGACCAAGACCTGTATCTGCCAGTCACTAGTTTCTCACTGACAGCAGTGGCTTCCTGGGATTATCTCCTTCCTAGAGGCAAAATGCTATGTCCCTACTCCCTGTTTTCTTCCCCATTATGAGGAACTAGGATGGGACATCTTTTGCCATTCTTCAGTGCACAGTGGCCTGTTTTCATCTCTCCTCCCTTCCCAAAAACCACAGTGAAGAAAGAATATGGCCTCTTCTATCGGCTGGAAGGACACCTGCAGAACTCTTTAGGAGCACGAAGTACACCAGAATAACAGAGTTGGAAGGGGCTTTGGAGGTCATCTAGTCCAACCCCTTGCTCAAGCGGGAGACTCTATACCATTTCTCCCAAGTGGCTGTTCAGTCTCTTCTTAAAAGCCTCCAGTGATGGAACACCCAGAACTTCTGATGGCAAGCTGTTCCACTGGTTGATTGTTTTATCAGAAAATTTATCCTTATTTCTAGGCTGAATCTCTCCTTGATCAGTTTCCATCCCTTGTCCCTTGTCTGCCTTTCAGGTGCTTTCGAAAATAGGTTGTCCCCCTCCTTTCTGTGACAGCACCCCCCTTTCTGTGACAGTCCTTCTCTTCATTAGACTAGCCATGCACTGTAACCATTCTTCATATGTTTTAGCTTCCAGGCCCCTAATCATCTTCGTTACTCTCCTCTGCGCTCTTTCCAAGGTTTCTCCATCATTCTTATAGTGTGGTGACCAAAACCAGATTCAATATTCCAGGTGTGGCCTTACTAAGGCTTTATACAGTATTAATACCTCATGTGATCTTGATTATATCCCGCCGTTAATGCAATTTAGGATTGCATTGGCTTTTTTTGGCTGCTGCTACACACATGCTGGCTCATATTTAACTGATTGTCTGCTAGGAATTCAAAATCCCTCTCAGTTACTATGACCAAAATGGTCATTTGCACAAAAAGCTGACCAAAAGAGTAAGCTACATTTTTATTCCCCTCAAAGAGAATTAATTCCAGATTAGATAATTTCAGATACTTCCCCCTCCACACACACACACATGCAGACAACTTACTCGTTCCTCTTCTTCTCGTAACCCAGGCATGGTGCTGATAGATAGATTAACTGCTGTGACTGTCACAAAGAGGACTGATAAACAGGCAAACACTTTCCCAGGGATCCCTGACTGAGGCTTCTCCACCATGTCCTGTAACTTTTTCATGCACAGGCTGGCTTTTGTCTCTGTTGCTGTTGCTTCAGAAGGGTTTTCACAG
The DNA here is from genome assembly GCF_049901735.1 of Notechis scutatus. Taxonomy (NCBI): domain Eukaryota; kingdom Metazoa; phylum Chordata; class Lepidosauria; order Squamata; family Elapidae; genus Notechis; species Notechis scutatus. Next base: position 21,409,287 of record NC_142011.1, on the reverse strand, counting down.
TCCACAAACTCATCCTCTATTTCGTTCATTTCGGCAAATTCCTCCATCTTCTGGAGGTATCTCCTCTTGCAGCACCACTCTAGGCTGTCCTCCTCGATGCCCCAGTAAAGCAGCTCTTCTTGGAAGGAGAGGGCGCATACTTCCCTCAAGAGCCGGAGCTTCCCTGCCCGCAGAAAAGTCAAGATGGTCCTAAACGCTCCCGGGTTGCGATCGAAGAAGAACTCATTGCAAGTCACATCGTAATCGTCACAAATATTGAGGATGTCGTCAAAATTGTTGCAGAATTTCAGCTGTCCCAAGCGAGTCATGGGGAACTCGTCCAGAGTGGTCCAGGGAAGCAAGTATTTAAAGCCACCCACGTTAATGATGATGTGGTGCTTCCTTTCTTCCGGGTGAACGCTTTCGTAGAGGTCTTTGCCAGGGTGAAGACGCTTGGCTCTTTGGTAGAAGACGCCTTTCAGAGTTTCCCTTTCGGCAAAGAAAGGGTGGTTGAAGGAGACATCTGAAGCACAGCTGAGGGCACTGAAGTCGTAGTCTGAATTTTCTCCTGGGAGAAGAGTCATCTTGATCACCAGCTTACTTCACATCACTTTAGGGCTCCTGTTACAAATTCCTATGGTGAAGGGAGGAAAACCAAATATTAGTTCATGTGTGTATCTCATACAGTATTGACTATTGGAGGAGGGGTGGGGATAATTTGCATGGGATTTGCACCACAACGGAAGAACAAAAAAAAAAAAAAAAATTAAACAATGGAAACAGCTTACTATTGGGAAATTTCTACATCCTCCTTCCAGTTTATTATTGTTGCTTACCGAAATCTCGCAAGGCCTCATGTAAATATCATGAAGATTCATGAGATTTCAGTTATTTTTATTGTTTTATTTGGAGTTCATGGATACTTTGGGGGAATATTATGGGAACTTTGGCACTGCCATTGAAATCTGGCACAACACTGATGCATGCATAGTATAAAATGGAAATAATTTATAGAAGTAAAAGAAGTCCCTTGCAGACTTTACTCCAGTAGTTGTTGTTGGGGGCTGAGCTCATCTCACTTTCAAGGCCATTTAGCCAGCACTGTCTGAAGACATTTCTGTGGTCATGTGGCCAGCAGGATATTGTGGAATGCTCTACTTTCCCACTGAAATGGTACCTATTTATTTACTCGCATTTGCATGCTTTCGAACTGCTAGGTTGGTGAGAGCTGGGGTGACGATGGGAGCTCACCCTTTCATGTGGCCCTCGGGTTTCAAACCTGGGCTGCTGGCTTTTAAGCTGACAAGCTCAGTGTCTTAAGCACTGAGCCACTGTGCCACTCCAATACAGGAATATGAAGATAACATTATGTAAAATGTTTGATATGGGAATGGATCTAGGAGAAAAAAAGAATGTTGGAAAAATAGCAAATATATTCTGGAGTCAACTCTACATTCTTGATGGAACATCTCTTATAAGATGTAATCTGGGGCTGTACCAGGCAGATGCCAGGATAGGAGAGTAACTAATAGCACCTAGAAGAGGGATGTCACTAATGAATCTTGTTTCTAGATTTACAGCCCATAATTGATGTTATAATGAATGAAGTCACTAATGCCGGCTCATTAATAATATATGATTATATTACTCATTAATTCTTGCTAGGTTCACTGTCTGGGGGAGAAGTCCCTTTGCAGAATGCTTTCCCTCAATCACACAATCTCTTATGGTGAAATTTATTGTGTAGTACTGTACAATAATCAAGGTATGGTGTTATTTCCCACTCTACAATTTTCTGGGTGCAGAAACTAATTCTATGGGGGGGGGGGGGATCCAGGACAGTGTGCTATTGGTACTAAAACAATGAATTGATCATGGTGGTGCACCAAGGTTATTCAAATTCTGTGATCGGTATACTTCCTCCTATTTAAGTAAAGCTACATACAGCAAGTTGGCTTTTTAAAACATTTTGCAAATCTTATTAAGATACATCATTTGTACTGCCTGTCATGAGAAGGGAGAGGAATACCGATTGACCCTTAGAAATCTCATTTAGTGATTCTTCCGACATTTTACTTAGTGTTGCTTCCATAATTTAAAACAGATCTCTGCAAAAGTACTAATTTTTAATGTAACCAAAGATTATTAAAAAGATAAACTGTGTGGTTATTAACATATCCTGTAGCTGTTCTGTACAAGCACAGAATTACAGACTTTTATGAACATTATTGGGAAATATAAAAGACAGGACATGCTATTTGAAAGATGCTTATTAATTTTTCAGGTTTGCAGATTAGCCTTGGCCTTATCATTTCTTCAAACTGGTGGCTAGGTGAAAGAACCAATTTTTCCTGGTGTTCCATCTTGCTGGCATTTTCTTCTGAAAGAAACATATGATTCTTATCTCCACTAGCTTCTAAATGAGCATTTGAAGTATTTTCCTTCTTGATCTGTACTTTTATGAGAATGTTTCTTGGATCTGAGGTACTTTCCCCCTGTTTTCTATTGGGCTGCTTTCCATGCAACAATACTTCTTTAAAGTATATTTATAAGGCAGTCACCTATAACAGGTAACAGGACCAAGCTGACCTTGGCTGATCCCTTATGTTGACCACGTCCAACTTAGAACTGCAAGTTAATCTTGGAAGTTGAAAAAACAAGACAATGACAAAACTATTTCAGGACAATTTTTATAGTCATCCAAATCATGGTTGTCCCAAGGATGCTTTTTCAAAAGGCAACTCGTTTTTGTTTTTCCTTGAAGACGTTTCGCTTCGCTTCCAAGAAGCTTCTTCTGATCTGAACTTCTTCAAAACTGAAGAAGCTTCTTGGATGAGAAGCAAAACATCTTTGAGGAAAAAAAGCAAAGTCCAATTGCCTTTTGAAAAAGCACATTTGGGACATATTTCAGAACAACTGGCAATAAAACTGCATGGATGTTGATGCAGTTAAGGCTATCCAAAACTTTAAAAGGGTGATTCTATCCAACAAAGATAGAATGGAAAGTGGGAATGACCTGGGTAGACAAGGAGAGTTGCAGACTGGACAACCAGCATGTAAAAGATATCCCATCCTACTTAAGTATAGATGGCATAGAATCCTTTCAGAAGGGAGAGTAAAAGGAAAGGAGACGAGAAACACTTTCAGTCTTGCAGGATTCTGTTAATGTAACAGAATAAAGTACATCTGTTTGTGTTTCTTGTCTGGACTACTTTTTTCCCCCCATAAGGCTTTTTATTTTTAAATATACATCAATATTATTGCATGGACAATGTGGCATCTGTCATTCATTTGGTACAAAAATAATATTGATACAAATGAAAATTACTACATTAATCAAACTTACGTAGTTCTAATGTTATTATACATATTTGTGGAACATAGTTCTTCATTCTTCAGTTATTCAATATTTGTAACATCCTTCTAATAGTAGTAACATTATTTTTGAGCATACTTGGTAACACCCTTTTTCAAAATCCGATCTTAACCTCTACCGTCCATTTTAAATGTGTTATGCAAAAATATGTATATTCCCCCAATTCCTAATTTCTTAATCTATTCTAATTCTTAGTACAGCCAATCTTGTTTTTAAAAAAGATCCATCATCTCTCATCCTCTTGGAAGTTTTCTCTTTTTAACTCGCCTCCCATGCTCCTCCCTTGGATCCTTATCTACATCTTTTGTATTCAAACCAACCATTATTTCCATCTCCACTATTTTTTTGATGCCAGTCCACCTGTGAGTCCACCAAATCCTCTTTTTTCCAAAAATATCTTTCGATTTATACAGTTCCATTTTTCTACCTCCTAATATATATTCTCCCAACTTTATTATCTCCTTCTTTTTTCCTTGTTCGATTTGCTGTGTAGTCTGTTCTTCTCATCCTCTAAGCTTCCAGTTATCTCCCTTGTTTCCTGGATTTTATTATCTTGATTCATTATTCTTTGTTGCGCATTTTCAGTCTTTCCAGTTATGTCGTGTAGTAAATCTTTTATCTCCCTGAAATTCCCCATCATAGTGTCGTAAAAACTTTGAAGCATCAACATAGTTTCTTTTTGAAGTGCCTCCAATTCTTCCTGATGAGCCATCTTGCCTTGTTTTAAAAAGTCCAAATATTACTCAATGTTCTGTCTATAATCTGTCACCGCTTTGTCTGGACTACCTTGCAGGGCTAACAAAACCCCCGAATTACTTCACCAAAGCAGATTTATGAATCAAAATGAGAACTCGCTTTGAAGCGATAAATGAAATTTGGGAAGTCAGAAATGTTTAGGGTATTACTGCTCCTTTGGAGATTCTTAATGGAGAATGTCGGGGATATGATGGGTTCTGTGATATCTACTGAGGTGGCCTGCCCAAGAGTTTAACCATTTGTTCAAAGCCTCTGCTCATTAGAGCTCTTGGGGGGAGGGTAGCAAAGAAGGTACTAGTTAGAAACCAGGATACTGTGGTTTCTAGTTCTGCATTAGACATGATGCCAGCAAAGCAGTGGCAAATCGTTCTCCAAAAATGTTTCCAAAAAACTAGAGGGACTCATCTCTATCAGTACTGAGTTGAGAACAGAACAATAACATTGAAAAGGACTTTTGGGGTCTTCTAAACCAACTCTTTGCACAGGCAAGAGAGCTTACACAGGGGTGGGATCCTACCAGAATAACAACCGGTTCGCTGAGCGCACGCTTTGCACATTGTTGAAAAATCACCAGCTCCGGCAAGCATTCATCTTCGCCTGCTGACACGCGGCACTCAGCTGTGCTGTGCAAAGCAGCTGAGGTGGAAAAAGCAGGGAATAAAGCACAGCCTACAGCGCGGGTGGGACGAACAGAAGACCAGAGAAGATCGTTGCAGTGAACCGGTTCAGTCTCAGCTGCTCTTCGGAGTTACCGCTTCAGCAGAACCGTGACGAACTGGTAGAATCCCACCCCTGACTGTACACCATTACTGACAAGTGGCTGTCCAGTCTCCAGTGATGGAGCACCCACAACTTCTAAAGTCAAGCTGTTCCACCGGTTAATTGGGAAATTAACTGTTGGGAAATTTCTCCTTAGTTCTAGATTGCTTTTCGTCTTGATTAGTTTCTGTCCATTTTTCTTGTCTTGCCTTCTGGATACTAGGTTGACCTCCACTTCTTTCTGGCATCCCCTCACTGTTATGTCAGCCCTAGTCCCTCTTTTCACTAGGCTAGACAAACCCAATTCCTGCAACTGTTCTTCATATGTTTTAGCCTCTAGCCCCCTAATCATCTATATTGCTGGCTTTTTTGGCTGCTGCTGCACACTGCTGGCTCATATTTAATATTTTTAACATATTTATAGTAATATTTTTAACAACAAAGCTAACCTTATTTTGGGTATTATTTATTTTATCTTTTTTTTTTAAATGAGGCCGACTATAAACCTTAACTGTGCTTTCTGGGTGCTTATACAATGTTATATTTCCATGTCCATCTTCTCAACACATGGGAGCTCAGTTCGATTTCAATTCTGGGTTGATTTAAGACTCTTGATAATTAAGTGAATGGATGTTCTTACAAGCAATGTCCCGTATGTTTCATGCTCTAAAAATAGCAATTGGGTGGAAAGGTTACCAATGATGCACTCTCTATGGTTTGTTTGTAGCAGTGCAGCTCACTGGGCAATTTTGTTTCTGATAACTCTCCTAATTTTGTATATACGGCCAGGAAGTCCACAATCCAATGTAATCAATTCTGCCAATGAGGAGTCAATGCAAAGTTTGCCTTGGACTTTGAAGAAACAGCATAGATAAAGAATTGATGCTTCTGAATCTTGGTGTTAAGAGTGAGCTTCTGAAAAAGCAAACGATGTATAATGAAACAAATCAATCCAAAATTTTCACTTGAAGCAGAATCAGAATAGAGCTGGAAGGGACCTTGGAGGTCTTCTAGTCCAGCCCCTGCTCAAGCAGGAGATCCCATACCATTTCAGACAAGCAACTGTCCAGTCTCTCTTTAAAACTCCCCAGTGATGACGCACCCACAACTTCTGAAGGCAAACTGTTCCACTGGTTAATTTTCCTCATTTTAAGAAGTTTCTCCTTAATTCCAGGTTGCTTCTCTCCTTTATTACTTTCCATCCATTTTTTCTCGCACACATAACCAAAGTCCAGTTATTCTATTTTGAACCCCTTAAAATCTGAAGCTGTTGCACTGGGTTTTTTTTTTTTTAAATCATTTCTGCCAATTTTCTCTCTGAAGGTTGATGGGGATATATTTTAAAATGATATTGTAATAAAACCCTTGAAAATTTTCAAAACAAACTTAGCAGTTTTAAAGTCTTTGGCTGGGTCTACCATTTTTGCTACTTTTAGCCTCATTTGCTAAAAATGAAGCCGCTTCAGACATGTTGAAGTTTTCCCATCATAGCCTATATCTTTTTTTAAAAAAAAACACCTGAATCTTGAAGGCAGGCAACTAAATCAGGAGGATACTGAATCCCAGATCCCAAACTTGAATAGAGCCATGCTCTTGAAGCACCAGCTTCCAGTGGGAATCAGATCAGGGTTGAGTCATCCAGGCCTATCCTGCTTAATTTGAGGATATATTTACTATGAAGATAAAAGACCCTGAAACACAGCATATAGATTTCTTAAATAAGTACATTAAAATAGTAACATACTCAAAAACAGCAAAGATATTTTTTTAAAAGACCAGAAGCCATATGTGAATATTTTGCTGGAAAAAAGAAGAAGAGAAGATTGAATTGATGACTTATAGATTTGGGATTTAGAAGGATTAAGGAGGGAGACAAAAAAAAGTTGGCAATTACTCAATAAAAAGAAGGTTTTTTTCCCCGTTTTCTGTTTTTTATTTTTATTTTCATTTTTTTATACTTTTATTGTACTGTAAAATTCTAGTAAAATATTAAAAAAAGAAACAAGTAATATTCTCAACCTTTGCATGTTTGTCAACATCATTTGGAAATGGTGCAGAATAACCAAGCAATTGACCAAATAGGGTCCTTCGTGTTATTAATAAGATAATGTATTATGTATGAATATACATTCCCTATTTGTTAAAATTTGCTGCCTATCTTACTGTGGGGCTACTCTACGCAGCTTACAAAATGCCTACATATTACATATAGCATGAAGGCACTATTTGCCATGCATCTCTTGTTACTTGTCAGTTTTTAGGTATACTTGACATTCGACTTAAGATTAGTTTGTGGAAGAGATCCAAAAAAGTAAAGTCCCGAAACCCTGTAACATGCAGAGTTGCTTCCAGTTCAGCTATGACCTTTCTTTTCTCTCAAAACCAGCAAGAATTCTGTTCGAGTGCCATTTAAACTTAATGAATCAAGAATTCCTGGTGTGAGGTAGGTCAGCAAGAATGAGGACATATATTTATAGCTAATTAATATTTGAAGATAGTACTGCATTGTCTCTTGACCTTACTATACTCCAATGTTTTTCTGATTTTGTCTCTGGGACGCTCTCCAGCTTTGTCCAACCTCTTGTGGTCAATATTTTTAGCATCCTTCTTACAAAGTGGCATCTTAAACTGGTTACAGGACGAAGAGCGGTTACAGGAACTGGGTGTGGCTAGTCTAGTGAAGAAAAAGATCAGGGAAGATATGCTAGCAGTCTTCCAATATTTGAGGGGCTGCCACAGAGAGGAGGAAGGGGTCAAGCTATTTTCTAAAGCTCCTGTAGGCCAGATAAGGAATAATGGATGGAAACTGAAGGAGAGATTTAACCTGGAAATAAGGAGAAACTTTCTGACAGTGAGAACAGTCAACCAATGGAACAGCTTGCCCTCGGAAGTCGTGGGGGCGCCATCACTTGAAACTTTCAAGAAGAGATTGGACTGCCATTTGTCAGAAATGGTGTAGGGTCTCCCACTTGGGCGGGGGGTTGGACTAGATGACCTACAAGGCCCCTTCTAACTCTGGTTATCTGTTATCTGGTTACTGGTCCTGGTGGCCTGGCCAAGGTGGAAGAGAGGTAGAGGGGTGTTTTACAGTGGAGAGAGCAAGAGATGGGGTGATATGAGATGCATATTTCTATTATGGCAGGAAGTAAATGAATGTTGTGGGATAGACATTGGGCCAGTCTTAGAGTCTGCTAGAACTGAGGAAGTTCTCCCTCCACCCCATCTTTTCTGTCCTTCTGTCCATGGTTCACAGCCTGCTTTGCTCCTTGGTCCACAGACCAACTCTTGAGGGAGTATTTTTCTCTCTGTATCACGCTGCCAAATTTTAACAGAATAGGTTCTTAACAAAATTTAGAAAGCACAATTGTATCTGGTACTTGGATGTAGTAACTCTTTTGAAGAAAATGTTTCATTTATTTTCCTGTCTCCACTCAGGATTAGCAAAGGCTCTAACTCTGCTAAGTAAACCTCTTTGCTGATTTTCCAGACATGTCCAACATTTTTTTTTTTTTTTAGTAAAAATATGGTAGTGTTTTACTACCAAAATGTTCCAGGTGTTCTTTCTAGTTCCTGATCTAGCCTACCACTCAGATGGGTCCCAACCAGCACAAATCCAAACCTAATTCAGTTTTTCCAAAGACAGCCAGGATTGGCTAGATAGGAGAAAGAAATGGCAAATCCATAATCCTGCAAGAAAATTCTATGAATATAATCATTAGGAATTTAGCTCAAAGTCCCTATTTTGATATTACTTCTACACTTGATTTTATTTGTGGCTACTGTCCTATCCACTGCATCTTTTCTAGGAAGCAATACATCTGTTTTTTTAAAAAAATAATGTCTTTTATGGTATGAACAACATGGTTTGATCTACATAGTGAACATATTCCTTCAAGAAAAAGATGCAGGATCCAGGTACCATTGGATAGCTGTTTTACTGCTTCCTATTGATTTTTAATTTCTCAAGGTTCACCAGGCCTTCACTTTGAAAACAAAGAAAGGGGCAAAACTGGAGACAAAAATCAGCTTCTCGCCACCTTCCTTCTGATGGTTTAGCTCCAATCTTGTGCAGGAACAAAGTGATGATATAGATCAACCAAGCATAGACATTTGGGGATGGAGAAATGCTACAAAAGTTTCTGAAGCACTAACCAAAAATAAGGGAAATTGGCAGACCCTAGCCAAGCGTGGTTTGCTGGAGTCCGTATCCTAGATTAGCTTGGTTAATATTAAGCCATATTTACTAAGTCATTACTCCCTTCATATGATGAATAACCGAATTGTGAAATGGTCAATTTCTTTCATCCCGGTTGGCAGTACTCATCCATATTTAGCCAGTGGGATATATGTTTATGTGTGAAAAAGGATGGCTGGAGTTTCCCTTGACACCATCTGGAGGAACAGTTGCCAGGATCTCTCTCTCTCTCTCTACATATTACCATTACTAGCTTGTGTTTTCATGAGGGAAAGGACAAAAGTTCTCCAGGACATTGATATTCTGACCTCTATCCTCTAAGAGTCTTGATCAAATTACATAGGAAGAACTGGCCATCCGTCACAAACAAACACCAACATGTAGCTTCCAATCTTTGCCACCTTGTTCAAATGAAGGTTTCTCTGGGTTCACCGTGAATTCTATCTGACAAAAGGAGGAGGCTTTTGTGGAATGAAAGTTAGACAAGCAAAGGATCTTTACAGGCTTCAAGTAAAAAGGGGTAACTTCTAGGTCAGCTTGCAGATATTATGTGCTGAGACTGGACAGAGCTTTGTGAAAATAGATAAGACAATTTCTGTGCTATCCTGCTGAGAAATAAATAAGTAAAAACGTGCTTCACATTTTGCAGCCTCTGTCCAGCAGCTAGCAGAAGATGTTTATAGAGCAGTATGATGATATAGATCGATCAGGTTCACAAACTATATTTAAGACCTAATGGCTGTTTTTACCATGCCTGATAAATTTGATTACTTCCTTAGGGCCTTAATTGGGAAATCACAGCCCCTTTGCTTGGTGGGAGACCATACATTATACAAGTCCAGGAAATATGTCTGATCAGTAATTCATTTAGACATCTTTTGCAAACCCAGCTTTAATGTATGGGAGCTTTCTCTTAACCTGGGACTCTCTATCTGAGCTGGATCCCAAATACTCTTTTCTTTAGCCATGATATCCAGAAGATTGGAACTACAGCCCAGCCCAGGTGGAGGATGCCAACTTAAGGAAACCTGACGTTCAATAACTATTTATGACTTTGGGGAAAAAGTACTACTGAATGATGCTCATGTTCCATTCCGTGCTATAACATCTTTGTCGTTACGTATGCAAAAGAATGGGTGACATACAGACACCTATTAAAACCATCAAGTTGAAAAATATACAGAATACAATCCAATATACGTCAAATTAAGTTAAATCCAACAGGATTACTTATTTTTCAGTAAGTATGCACTGAATTGGGCAATATATCTCCTAAGCAACTGAACTCATTTTGGGTAATAAAAGGGAAAAAAAGCCCCGCCCTCACTATATTCACAAAATAAAATTTAGGAAGCTGTATGATTAGTTCTCTCTCTGCCAGAAGCAGGAAGACCTTGTCAAGCTAAATGGAACAGAGATTTTTGTCCTTCTCAAAGGAGGGAACAAAAGCAGCAACTTCAGTGTTAAAATGCCACTTTGGATTGTTTCTCTCCACCCCCACCCACCCCCCCTTGCAAATTTCCTCTGCAGCAATTCTGATTTCTGCAATGCATCTCTGATGTAATCAGTGATCCTGTGAAAAGAACTTGCTACCATTTTGTGTTGCAGGCAACTGCAGAGCAGTTTCTTGGATGAAAATGATAATGTGCTATAAAAGGCTATAAACCATGAAAGTCTGAGTAGACTTCTGAGGGCTGGGAAAGCTTAAATGCCATTTATTATTCCTCCCTATAGTAAAATGTGCTCACGTCCCAACGTAATGAATGGCCTTTCCAAAAAAGACATTACTGTGAGAAATTAAAAGTACTTTGTCGTTTTTATGGAAGAAATAGCTGCTGACAGCTGAAAGTTGTAATGCCCTCATGCAACTTCCACAGGCCAGAATCTCTGGACATCAGTTGTGATCAGAAGAGTGGAAGGCACTGAGTAGCTAGTGGAAACAAATGCTAGATTAATCATTATCGCTGATCCAGTCTTTCTCTCCCCCCCCATCTACTTTAAAGCAATATAGCAAAGCAAAGCTCAACATTTCAAACGATTTATCTCAACTGCATAAACAAAGATAGCACTTCTTTGACAAGCTTTCTCCACTATCTCTGTTGGGATAGTGAGAAGTCAAATCCAACACACAGAGAAGGCATTGTGTCATAAAAAGCCTTAAAAACCAGCTAGAGAGATATTACGTACCTGTCATGCAACATACTTTCCAGGTTCTGATTTGCTAGTTTTAAAACCCATATAATGTTAAACTTTAGCTCTGTGCTGATAAAAGTGAGTTATGAAAGCCCTAGCAAAAATGAGAGCAGTGGCATATCTGCGTTTTCACCAACTTAAGACACGAATGTTGCTTAATGACTTAACTTGTAGCTATTAAGTTGTCTAATTTTATCCCAAGGAATCTAGGGAAAGCAATCCAGAAATTCAATACTATGTCGAAGTCTTCTATTTAAAACAGAAAACAATAAACCAACCTCAGGCCCTAAGTACTGAAAAGTTAACTTGTTTTTTACAGAGCAGAATTGCGCAAATAAATCTATTCCCAATTAATTCTATCTATAGAGTTGCCCTTGCTGAGAGAAGATGAAATAGGGATAAAGAAGCAATCTATAGTATGAAGTAAACAGAAGAACTGATACCACTCTATAAAGCCTTAGTAAGAGTACTGCATCCAGTTTTGTTCACCACATTATAAAAAAGATGTTAAGACTCTAGAAAAAGTACAGAGAAGAGCAACCAGAATGATTAGGGGACTGGAGACTAAAACATACAATGAACGGTTGCAGGAACTGGGCTTGGCTAATCTAGTAAAGAGCAGGACCAGGGGAGACATGATAGCAGTCTTCCAATATTTGAGGGACTGTCACAGGGAGGAAGGGGTCAAGCTATTTTCTAAAGGCCAGACAAGGAATAATGGATGGAAACTGAACAAGGAGAGATTTAACCTGCAAATAAGGAGAAACTTTCTGACTGAGAACAATCAACCAATGGAACTGCTTTCCCTCAGAAGTTGTGGGACCTTCATCACTTGAGACTTTCAAGAAGAGATTGGACTGCCATTTGTCAGAAATGGTGTAGGGTCTCCCGCTTGGGCGAGGGGATTGGACTAGATGACCTACAAGGTCCCTTCCAACTCTGATTATCTGTTATCTGTTACTGACTTCATCAGGAATGCATTTCAATTGCTTGTCCTTTGCAGCATTTTCTGCTGCAGTCTCCTTGATTTTCCTCATGGCTATAATGCATCTGAAAACTGTTTGTTCCCTTGATCTTGATTGTATCCCTCTGTTAATACAATTTAGGATTGCATTAGCTTTTTTGGCTGCTGCTGTACACCGCTGGCTCATATTTAACTGGTTGTCCACTAGGACTCCAAGATCCCTCTCACAGTTACTGCTATTGAGTAAGCAGAAAGAAACTCATTTAGAATAAATGAAAGTAATAATAAATGCATTTCTTTCTTAAAACTATTAATCAGGGGTTATTATGGTGAAAACTTAACTTATCCCTATCCCACAGTTCAAACTGGGAGAACGGGGCATATAAGGAGAAGAGAAAAAAGTGGGGGAAGCAATGACAACTGTCCAGAAGAAATCACAGCCTGAAAATGAAATAAATTCTGCTACTATTTGAACGTATTTTAGCAAAACAATCGAACTGCTTTGATTTATTGGGAGAGCCAGTATCACACAAAAGTGAACTTTCTACATACAGAATACAAGAAAAACATTAAATACTGCTCCATGCAACCAAAGCATCTCATGTTCTACAAGTTAGCCCAAACAACCATGTTGGAGTTATGGGGTTGTAGATTAGGATAATTGGTATGTCACAGGTGAAAGTGAAAAAGAAAAGGAGGTCCCGCAAAACGGAAGGTACAGTTCCAGACACCTCACTAGGAAATGGGATTTACCGTAGCCTGGAATCAACAGAACCAGATTAATTCCCCCCCCCTCCCCACCGCAATAAGCATGTAAAGGATGAGGAAAGGAGGAAAGTATTTAAAAATGAAACTGCCCCAAAAGAGGGACTGGGAAGAGAGAAATAGACGGTTACGGCAATAACAGGAATACATGCACACACATACACCCATACGCATCAGAGCTTCTCCAGCTTCCAGGCTCGAATTAAGTAGAAATGGTGCACTGAGCGAAGAAACCATTGCTGCAATAGCACGCACTATCCGTGAATCCGAATTCGATCAAGACTCTTTCCTTAGGCTCCCGGTTCCAAAAGAAAAACTAGTCCTGCAAGTGAAAACTTGGCATTTGCAAAACCAAGTTGCGAGAGGGTGCGGGGTGGTGGTGGTGGCGGTGAGAGAGAAAGAAGGAAAGCCCCACGCGCACCAACCCTTTCCCCTTCTCCAGAACCAGACAAGGAAGCTGCTATGGCATATCTGCATTAAATTGCCGGAGGCGCATAGTTTCATTCTTTCTGGAACCGATGAAGTTGCAAACGGGGCGTCTCGTTTCGGGACGCTGCAGAAAAGTTTCGCCAGCAAGTTGCCCGGCAAGTTTCGACTGAACAGGTAGCACAGGATCGCCCCTGGAAGGGAAGAGGAGGAAAAGAGGCACAAACCACGCATACTTACTTGCCGCCGTAGCAGCAGCTCCGGGTCTCCGGACTGAGAGCAGCAGGTGAAGAAAAGAGCCGGGCAGCCGGCAGCGAGGGATCGCGCGCGAACCCGGCAGAAGCACCGCGGCCGAGAGCGCAGAAGTGAGCCGCGGCTACGGGGCTCCGCCCGCGGGACCTGCCTTGCTGCTGCCCTGGGCGCGGAGAGCGCGCGCTCATGGTAACGGAGGCTCAGTCAGCCACCCGGGCAAAACCGGAGCTGGTGCCGAGGCCTGAGCTCGGCTCTCACGCCCGACAGGCGGAGCGGCCGTCGAAGAAAGCGGGACGCGCCCCGCACACGCAACGGCCGCGGGCAGAACCCTCCCCGCTCACACGTGCCGCGGCGACAGCGGAGCGCACCGCACTCTGCGTGCAACAGGCTCTCAGACGCGCCGCCTCCAACAAGTACTCCGACAGCCAGGCGTCCCTCCCCGCCGCCCCGCCAAGGCCGCGTACACTTTTCTCGAGGCGAATTCAAGGAACCAGCGCGGGCTTGTTACATCCAGACGTTTCCAACGGGAGCCAGGACGTAAGAAGTGGCCGTGCACATAACGTCGGCGGCAAGAGGTTCAAAAGCAACTCTGGCGGGAAAAGGGCTTGCAACTTCCTCGGTTTGAGTATCTCTTTTCTCCCACTTTTGCCGCGTTTTCACCCCGCGGGCTCTGCGCTTCCTTGCAGTTATAAGCTTACGCAAACGCGCGCATCAATCCACACCACGGTGGAATGACGTGCCTTTGGTGTTTAAAATACACTTTTTTTTCCCCGATGGGGAGTTTGTCAGTTCCGTGAAATAGAAGGTGACAGTGCAGTAAACACGGATTTTGCCAAGAACGATCTGCACGTGGGGAACGGCTGTGGTAGCAGATGCGTGGCTTTTCACATTCGCCAGGAGCCAATGGGGAAAATGTAGTCAGTGGTGTGGGTGAACGATGCTCAAAAATCATTAATGCCCTTTCTGAGAATGCAGGCGTACCCCACAAACACCTGCTTTTCCCATATTAATGGAAGGGAAGGGAGGTGTGCAGAATTCCCACAACGTCCCAGTTCGGATTTTATTAATGGGAAAATGCAGAACAGAATATGAAAGGAGATGATTTGTGGTTCAATCAGCTTGTCATCTTTTGCACAGTTAGGCACACATAGTAAGTCAGCGTCTGTGTAGTGGCTTATCCTGCCATCTTATCTACCTTTACTCAAGCTGGTCTACTCAGAGGTCCTGAACTTCAACTCCCAGAATTCCCAAATATCCTCATGGCTAATAGCTGATCTTGCCTAGCTTTTCCCTCATCTGAGTGGCATGTCCGGTTATTACCTTTCTGGTCTCTTCTGGAAAAGGCTGGGAATTATCTTTTGCGTGATTAGGGTTTGCAAAAGGGGAAATAGAAGAAAGAGAAATGGATAAAATGGATGGGCAGATTAATAGAATGTCCTTGGATTAGCTATGAGTTGCTGGGGTCAGATTAAGATGCCATTTATTCTTCTTGTCTCCAAGAAGTGGAGATCATTCATGGACAACTACCCCAAATCCCAAATCCCATTGCCTGCAGACCACTGTATATTCTGCATAACATTATCTCAACCATGAGAGGTAGTATCTTTGAATACAATTGGACCTGTTCGGAGAAACTGTTATGACTGTATTTCCTGCAAGTGTTTGTTGTAGTTATTAATGACTGATTACTTTATTTTGACTATTGTGTTGCTTTCTATGTCAGTTGTTACATGGTTTAATTTGATTGAATACAGATTAATTGATTTGAACGCTGCATCTTAATTGTTTTCTTTATGCTGTTTCTCAAGTGAAGACATGTTTGCACTGAATTTTTCCCCCCTCTTTTCATATTCAGAAACACTAGATGTCGCTGCATTGCTGGAAGCTGGATCTGAAGGATTGTGGAGGGGGTGTATCTTGTGCTCTTAGATCTTCATAAACTTCACAACAGGCTTTCAGCACATATGCTTCTTACTGTACCCTTCCTACTATTAATAATTTGACCCCTTATTCAAAAAAGGATTGTAATTTGCCTTCCACTCATGTTGAGACAATTCAGATCTATATTTCAAAGCAAATATAACTTGAGAGAAATAATCACATTTAAGAATTCTCCAACAGAACTGGTTCATACTATTAGATCTGAAGGAGGCTTTGCCTCTTCACTAGTTCAAAGAAATGCGAAATGAAGCACAGTTACAATTCTTTACACATAGTATTTAATTTTTACACATAGTATTTTTCTTTTTTACTTTCCAAAAATAAATGTCAGAGAATGACAAGACCGTCATCATCACTGGTTGTTAAATGTTGAGTTGCTATTGTGATTTTGGACCAGAATTTTTTAAAAAATGGTTAATTAAGTTCAGGTTCTAGTCTGGACATAAAGGAATTTCTTTCTTTCTTTCTTTCTTTCTTTCTTTCTTTCTTTCTTTCTTTCTTTCTTTCTTTCTTTCTTTCTTTCTTTCTTTCTTTCTTTCTTTCTTTCTTCCTTCCTTCCTTCCTTCCTTCCTTCCTTCCTTCCTTCCTTCCTTCCTTCCTTCCTTTTGTCCCCCCCCCCCCCTCCGGTTTTGGGTAATATAGTACAAGGATTTGCCTTGTGTTAACCATTAAACCATTGATAGAACCAGCCCCAAATTGTCTGTTTTGATTTATCTTGGATTAAGTCATGTTATTGGCCATACTCATTTCCTGTTTCTTGATTATTTTAATAGGAGATATCTGGGATTTGATTTATTGGTTTCAGAAGATTCTACCACTATCAGACTCCCAATTGCAGTGAATGACACCATTCATTATCATGTTGAAGAGCCATTGATAGTTAACATTTTATATTACAAAAACTGGGAAAAAAAACTAAGCTGGAGGTACATAACCTAATTTACAATCACGAGCTATATAATACTGGTTGTATTATAGCTTTAAGATTCATAACATCTACATTTTATGGTTGTTTTAATGGGAGAAAGACTTTATTTTACAGCACAGTTTTTGAAGAGCAGTGGTGTTAATATTTCTCCTGGTTTTAATGTCTTCTGCAGATGCTGTCAAATTATGTAGTTACATTCTGATGAAAACTAATAATTGCAGCATCCAACTTCCAGGCTATCAAAATCTGTATTAAATGCATTTCTTTTTTTAAATTGTCCACTGCAGTAGTTCTCAACCTTGGCAGCTTTAAGATGTGAACTCCATGCATCTTAAAGCTGCCAAGATTGAAAAACATTCATCTGCTAGGTTGCATATTAGTCACGCTAGCTCAATTGTTGAAGAATTGTCTGACTTCAAAATGTATATTAGTCTTGTTTTAAAAAGTTACACTAGCCTTCAGTCCCTGGCATGAGAATTACAGTCTCAAAAGTATCTACGAATATTGGGCAGATTTAAAACTTATGCTAAATAGACTGGATGCTGCCTCTCCATGGCTTACAATATTAAGCTGAACTAATAAAGAAAATTTGTGGTGGTGCTAATCATATAATTCCCCAATATACAGCATTGTTATTTATAGTGCATAACAGATGTCTTCATTTTATTGGCTTAATGAATTGGATGTACAGTCTGCATATCATTTGACAAGCTTTGTGTCCCATACTCTTATTTTCAAGGCTTTGGAAACAGGATAATTTCTGAGACATAATGAAAGTGAGAACTATTTTTTTTCCAGAAGATTGTATTTGAAGTCTGAGAAATGATCTTTGACACTAGAAAATACCACTTCAGTTGATTGTTGTATTTGAACAATATCCAACATCCTAATCACCATTCTGATTAAGTTCAGGATTAAAAATATATGCCCATCTTGATATAGAGGATTTATTAGAATATTTGTTCTCCAAAACAAAACTGCAAAAGATTATCAGTTGATTCCTTGAACTACAGGGAGTCCTCAACTTACAACAATTCATTTAGTGATCATTCAAAGTTACAAAGGTGCTGAAAAAGGCTCCGTATCCCCGTAGTCACATGATTAAAATTCAGATGCTTTGCAACTGCTTCATATTTATGACAGTCACAGCATCCCAGGGTCATGTGATCCTCTTTTGCGACCTGGCAAGCATAGTCAATGGGGAAACCAGATTCACTTAACAGCCATGTCGCTAAATTAGCAACTGCAGAGGTTCACTTAACAATTGTGGCAAGAAAAGTCATAAAATGGAGCAAAACTCACTTAACAAATGTTTCACTTAGCAACATAAATTTTGGACTCAATTGTGGTCCTAAATCGAGGACTACCTGTATTTTCTCATTTATCAAGACTGGATTACAAAAGAAAAATGTAATCCCTCTTTTACTGTTTTTGTTAACGTTTGAATCCTGAAGTTGAGAGCACATTTTCTCCCTCGTTCTCACAGATAGATCCAGCACAATTTTGCACTCATTCACAGTGCTGAAGATCTACCATAATCATTTTAGTTTTGTATCACATTTCCTCTGCAAAACAGGGGAACAGAGTTGTTTCTTGCAAAGTTGAATGTTGAATGTAAACTCTAAGTGTATTACGGAAAGATGGTGAAGAATTGCAGGTATTAGACTTAGAATGTAAATGATAGCAATGAGCTACAATTAGCTGTTGTTTCCTCCAAATGACATATGGACTCAGAAGCTGAAACATGTCATTTGTTTGTAGTTTTCACAACCTAACCCAAACACTGGGAAATTTTGGAAAGGTTTAGAGCCGTGATGGCACGCATGCCAGAAGTGGCATGCAGAGCCATCTCTGCAGGCACGAGAGCCGTTGCCCAAGCTCATTTCCACTTTGCATGCGCACGCACCTCCTGCCAGCTAGCTGATTTTTGCGTATCTGCACACATGTGGGGGGCAGGGTGCATGCAGGAGATGCATGCACATGTGCAGGGAGGTGGGAGTGCAGGGGGGTCATGCACGCATGCGCAGGGGGGAGGGGGGGTCACACACGCATTGCATTATGAGTGCAGGCATGCACTTTTAGCATGCAATGACAAAAAGGTTAGCCATCACTGGTTT
Organism: Notechis scutatus; assembly: GCF_049901735.1. Lineage (NCBI taxonomy): Eukaryota > Metazoa > Chordata > Lepidosauria > Squamata > Elapidae > Notechis > Notechis scutatus. The sequence goes on along the minus strand of NC_142011.1, from coordinate 21,390,636 downwards.
AGGTATTCATTTGGAAATCAAGACAAATTTAGAATTCAAGATAGAACTATCCAATTCAACTCTCTTTTTTATTTTATGAGAAGGAATTAGAGTCCCATGCAGATTAGACTGGACTTGGTTTTCAAAGGTTCTCTTTGAAATTGGGGAAAATATAAATAAATTGCGATCAGATGTGAGTCACCAACTTCTGGTAGTTTAATCCCCCCTTTCTTCCCATAGAGCAGGGGTGTCAAATTCGTGTTGTCATGACGTGGTCACGTGACATATCCGGACTTCCCCCCCTTTGCTAAACCAGGTGGGGGCGGGGCCAGCACATGACACATCAGGCCCACGGGCCATGAGTTTGAGACCCCTGCCATAGAGTGTCTGATTATTTAACTTGCTTAATTCAGTCTACTCAAACCAGAAGGCCATGCTCGTTAAAGATTATGGGTGCTGAAGTCTGAGGAAGCAACTACTACGTCAAGGAAAACTGGCTTAGCTATATTATTGTTTTTAAATCTATAGCATTTAATTTTATTCAGTCTAAAGCATCAACTGAATACAGCATAATGTCAACTCATAAAATATTTCTATGGTCTTTTTAGAGTTGCCAACAGAAAGGGAGTGGAGAGCAGTGCAGCAGCTTGCAAAACCAAAACTGCATTCCATAAATGTTTTCATAGATAATAACTAGGTAACTGAAATTTCTGCCACGCAAAATTCTAACGAGAGCATGATTGATGACTCTTGGATATGGATGCGTCCCATTAGAGAATATGAATTACGATACACCCAGGGGGTGGGGGGAAAACCAGGATCAAGGGTAACAATGAATTATGTATCTCAGAGTCGGCTACAGCCAGGCGGTGCCGGACATGTTAACTCCCAATAAATCCTTTTGAAGTTTTGGAAGTTTGGCTCGAGACTCATAATTTAAATGGGGGTAGCTGCTGGAATCCTGAGACATAACATATTGATGGTATAGGATTAGCAGCAACTTATTAGCTATGGAGTGCACCTCCTACCACCTACATTGTTCTCTGATGCATGCCCTGAAGATAGACAAGAGAAGATGTTCTAAAGGAGAAAATTAAACGATTGCAGTCTCCAATTACGCAGGATTAGATTCTGCCCAGAAGACTGCATTATATTGACTCACATATTATCCAACTACTGCAATGGGAAAATCATCCTGAGATCTTGTACACAGCTACGTCACTAACTTTTAAAGAAAAAACCCTTAGGATGGATGTTGTCTTTGTCTTATTCACTTCCTATCATGGAGGTAGCTTAAATTTAGCTGTTCTTGTTTAGAAGGCATTTCCCTTTTTCTCCTGACAGAAAGTCTTGCTATATAAACTTTGGACATTTTGATGTTGCTGGCAAAGATACAGTTAGGGTCAGGGATGTGTTAGTTTTTATTGGCAATTTGAAGCCCCTGTTAAGCAGGCTTCAGAAAGCCTTCTGGTCATTCAGCATTGCCTTTTGTGGCTATTTTGACTTCAGCTGGATGAGAAGCTTCCACAGGAAGAAATGGAAAAGCAGCTGTGGAAGAATTCTTTTCTGAATCTTCAAGGATGCACTATTGAGTTATTCCTGAAAGGGCATGCACAAGATTACATAGGAAGAAAAATATGCCAGCTATGTTATGATCTTCTAGCCTGGGTCTTGTCTCCATGGCTGAAGCTCATCCACCATGAAATTAATTTTTAAATTTTTAAAATTTGTTTTCAGCCCTTCAGATTAAAAAGAAGATAAAAGGGTAGTGTTGTATTTAATCTGTTGTGATTTGGAAGGACTGGCTGAAGATATCCATTAATAAAATAACTATTTGTATTCTTGTGTACAGGTAATGTGTACTGTTAGATCTGAGGTGGATCGGTTTGAAGGAGACGCAAGACCATTCTAGTGAGTTCAGCTCTTTATTTAGAATAGGAACAGTCTGAAGAATACAAGCCGCGGCAGCCCTTCATATAGGGCTGGCTTGCGGCTCGGCGGCCAATGGCAGCGCTTTGAATCTCCCGCGATCGGCACAGCCAATCGCGGTAGATTCTTAGCGCTCCAATCACGGCCGGGGCTTCGACCAATCAGGTCGCTGTCCGTCTGGACCAATCAGTTTGTGAGGGTTTGGAGTATGCTAATATAGCACACCCCTCCCCTCTTGGTTTCGTCTGTCGGTGCGTCGTGACGTAGTCGCGCAGGTAGGCGGGGCTTTGTACCTGTCTAGTTGACCTGCGCGGCTCAGTTCTTGTTTGGTTGTCAACCGGTTCGGAGGCCTTCTCTGTCGCTCCGGTTCCCAGGGATGGAACCGCCTGGAAGGTCGGGCTGGGCCTTTCTTGGTAGCTCCCTCCCGGTCTACCCGGGCTGGTTGAGCTGCCGTCTCTGTCGTTCCCGCCGGATTTTTCCGGGCTGGTTGAACTGGCTTGGCTGCTCCTTCCCAGTGACGATTCTGGGGTTGCCTGTTCTGTTGGTTCTGCGTTTACTGGTGAGTAGGACCGGTTTATTTGCGGGTTATTTGTTCTGGGTGGGGGTTGTTCAGCTTGTGCTAGGGGGGTCCCTCTTTCTTTAATGCTTGCCGTTTCCCCCCCCCCCTTCAAGTTTCTTGCTCGGGTGTATGGTTGTTGGCTATTCTGGACCTCAGCTGGTTAATGTGCCGTTTCCAGTTTTTCCCGTCGCTTGTTTCTAGTCGGTATGATACGGGGCCGGTTATTTGGGTGATCGTTGCTGGTATCCAGAGTGGTTCCTCCGACAGGTTTTTTGCGTATACGGCATCATCTATGTTGAATTTTCTGTGCTTGCTGGAGGAACCCGGGGGTTTGTCAGGGGTGTATGTGGGGTGCATTCTATCTAGTGTTGATCGTAGTTTTCTGCCCATCATTAGTTCTGCCGGGCTTCTATTTGTGGTTGCGCTAGGTGTAATATGTTGGATGAGGAGCATTTTATTGATTTTATCTTGTATGTTGGTTGTTTCTATTTTCTGTATGGCTTTTTTTGTGTATTGGACCATGCGTTCCGCCCGCCCGTTCGCCGCCAGATTTGCCGGCGCGGTTAATGCATGGCGTATGCCCTGGCCTGCCAGAAATTGTTCAAACGCTAGCGCGGTGAACTGGGGCCCGTTGTCCGACACTATTATATCTGGCAGGCCGTGTGTGGCAAAGAGTTTGCCCAGTTTCCTTATTACCGCCTCCGTTGTGGTTGATTTCATGGTGCTTACCTCCAGCCAGTTGGAGTAAGCATCTACTGTGATGAGGTACATGTGCCCCTTGGTTGGTCCCACGAAATCTATGTGAATCCGAGACCACGGTCCTCTTGGTGTTTCCCACTCATGTACTGGGGCGGCGGGAGGACTGGGTCTTGATTCTTGGCATTGTTTGCATTTGGCTACCCAGGTTTCGATCTGTTTGTCCATGCCTGGCCACCATGCATAGCTTCTGGCCAGGCTTTTCATCTTAACCATCCCTGGGTGCCCCTCATGCAGCATCCCCAATACCCTTTCTTGCAATGTTTCCGGAATTACCACTCTGTCCCCCCAAAGTATACAGCCCTTCTGGTAAAGAGTTCAGTTTGTCTGTTTCTGAAGGGTCTGAATAGTTCGTCCCTGTCCCCTTCCGGCCATCCTTTTCCAACCCAGCTTAGGACTCGCGCCAGCCGCTTGTCTTTATTTGTTTCTCTGGCAATGTCTGGCGCGGTCACTAGTGGGTTGGGTATTGTCTCTATTTGAAGTACCTTTGTCGTGGGTGCTGGGTCATCTTCTAACTCGGGCAAGGGTGAGCGGCTCAGGGCGTCTGCGTGGGTGATGTCCTTCCCGGGTCGGTGGATCAGCCGGTAGTTGTATGCTGACAGGAACTCAGACCACCTTGTCATTCTTGGTGATAGAATGTTCGGTGTGGCCTTATTTCCTGCCAGGATCCCTAGCAGCGGCTTGTGGTCCGTGATGATTGTAAAAGTCCTACCGTAAAGGTATTCGTGGAATTTCTTGACGCCTGCGACGACTGCTAGGGCCTCTTTGTCGAGCTGGCTGTAGTTCCGCTCCGGCTTTGAAAGTGTCCTTGATGAGAAGGCGATGGGTGCTTCCCTCCCGTCGGGTAGCTGATGGCTGAGGATGGCGCCGATCCCAAAGGGCGATGCGTCGCACGTTATCGTTAATGGCAGGGTCTCGCTGTACTGAATTAGTACCGCGTCAGATGTTAGCAGATTCTTTGTGTTGTTGAAGGCGCTCTCCTCCCGTGCTCCCCAGGTCCAGGTGGCTGTTTTATCTAACAGCCTATGCAACGGTTCCGCCACGGTCGCCTTTTGAGGTAGGAAGACATTGTAAAAGTTTAACAGTCCCAAGAAAGCCTGCAGTTCCGTTTTGTTTTTGGGTCGTGGTGCTTCCCTTATGGCTCTCAGTTTCTTTTCTGTGGGGTGGATCCCTTGTTTGTCTAGGAGGTACCCTAGGAACTCGACCCTCTCAGCCCGTAGCTGGCACTTCCCTTTCTTGACTTTGAGTCCCGAGTCTCTGAATTTCTTCAGTACCTCCCTCAACCGGGCTTCTAGTTGCTTTTCATTTTTCGCGGCCACCAAGACGTTGTCAAAGTAGGGCACCACCCCCTCTATGCCCTGGAGGAGTCTTTCCATGAGGCTTTGGAAGACACCGGGTGCCACGCTGACTCCGAACTGGAGCCGGTTGCAACGGAAAGCCCCCCGGTGCGTTACGATGGTCTGGGCTTCGGCGGTTTTGGCGTCGACCGGCAGTTGCTGGTAGGCTTGTGCCAGGTCGAGTTTTGCAAAGATCCGGCCTCCCCCCAGCGAGTGCAGAAGGTGCTGCACTACTGGGACGGGGTATGCGCTTTGCTGGAGCGCGTGGTTTAGGGTGGCCTTATAGTCCCCACAAATTCTCACGGACCCATCTGGCTTGATGGGGGTGACTATGGGGGTCTCCCACCTGGCATGATCGATTGGCTCCAGTACCCCTTGCGCGATGAGCTTATCTAGCTGCTCATCGATCTTGGGCTTGAGTGCAAATGGCACTCGTCTGGGCTTGAGGCGGATTGGTGCGATGCTCGGGTCTATATTAAAAGAGATAGGGGACCCCCGGTACTTGCCTAGGCTGTCGTCGAAAACTTCCCGGAAGTCCTCCACGAGTGCCGCTTCCCAGTCCGACTCTGTGGTGCGGTGGATTCCGGTTACTTCAATGCCTAGGGGTGCGAACCACTGCAATCCCAACAGGCTCGGCCGATCCCGGTCGACGATGGTCAGGGGTAGCACTTTGGTGTGGTTCTTGAAGGTGACTTTAAAATGGCCCCTGCCAACTACAGGGATGCGGTTTCCCTGGTAGTCTTTGAGGGTGAGTGTTTGGTCTTCTAATTCCTTGCGGCGGATGGAGGGAACCAGGCGCTTGATGGTGTGCCATGAGACCATGGAGAGGAAGGACCCGGAGTCCACCTCCATGTCACATGGCTGGTCTTCTATCCCCACCGTCACGTATACCTTTCTGGCGTCGCTTGTGGAGGAATGGCCGACAACGACGGTCTGGTGTGTTTCCTCCCTTTGTCTTGCCTCGTTGAGCCGCCTGTTCTGACCCTCTTGGCTCCAGCGGCTCTCCGTCTGGCGGTCTTGGTATCTGGTGGGGGTGTTCTCTTGCCTCCGTGGGCTGCCGTCTCATCGCCGCGGGCTGTAGTGTTTTTTATTTCTGCACACCTTGGCGATGTGCCCCCGCTTCTCGCACTGCCAGCAAACGGCATCGAGGAACCGGCAGTCCGAACGGGGGTGATCACCTCCACAGCCGGCGCACTGGAACCTCGACTTACGACCTCGGGGTTCCCGTCGCCCTCGTGCTGCTTGCAGGCGGTGGATTTCCTCCTCCTCGTCCTCGGTTTCTGAGAAGGAATCAATGTCGTCGTGGTGCATGGTTGTGTCCCGGTGGTCGCTCTCGGGTCGCCTTTCGGGGTTCGGTGTCGTCTCGCCGGTCGCTGCTCGTGGCGCGATGCTCAATTGCCGCATCCGAGCCGCTGATTTCTTGGCCGCTTCAGCCGCGGCTACCTCTGTGAGCGCATCGGCGAGGGAGATATCGCCCTTTGCCATGATGCGGCTCTGGAGAATGGGGTCTCGGAGTCCCAGGATGACGCGGTCTCACAGGGCCTCGTCCAGGTCGGCGAACTCGCACAGGCCACCCAAATCTCGTAGTGCCGCTATGAAGTCGCCAAGCCCCTCGCCCTCGCGCTGGTTCCGCCTGTAGAACTCGTGCCGCCTGATGAGGATGGGCACGACGGGGGCGTAGTGGCTTTGTAGTAGGGGCTCGAGGTCGCCCCACTCCATGGTCTTGATGTCCTCCGGCTTGGCCAAGGCTTTGGCCATTTTAAACACCGCCGGTCTGCAGTGTGTGAGGAATACGGCCCGCTTCTTGTGGCCGTTGGCATCTTTAAGATTGCTACTCTCGAGGAACATCTGGAACCTATCGGTATAGGATTCCCAGTCCTCGGTAGCGGGATTGAAGGGTGCGGGTGGTGAGTTGATGGTGGCCATGCTGCTTGCTGCTGTGTGCTGCCTCGCCACGTGCTGGGTGGTCTTTTTGTCTCACGATCCCACCTTCGTCGCCAGTGTTAGATCTGAGGTGGATCGGTTCGAAGGAGACGCGAGACTATTCTAGTGAGTTCAGCTCTTTATTTAGAATAGGAACAGTCTGAAGAATACAAGCCGCGGCAGCCCTTCATATAGGGCTGGCTCGCGGCTCGGCGGCCAATGGCAGCGCTTTGACTCTCCCGCGATCGGCACAGCCAATCGCGGTAGATTCTTAGCGCTCCAATCACGGCCGGGGCTTCGACCAATCAGGTCGCTGTCCGTCTGGACCAATCAGTTTGTGAGGGTTTGGAGTATGCTAATACAGCACATGCACAATGACTGTAAACATAAGAACTGTGAAGAACGTGGCAATAAAAGTTTGGATAATGGTCAGCAAAAACAAATGTTTATTAATAAGCTTTTTCTTCAGACAACTCAATGTACAGAGATGGAAGCTTATTAAACCATGAGCACTTCAGAGAACATTACTAATCAAAGAAGCATCTGGACTGAAACTAGAAATAGGTCAATGGTAGGATTCAAATTTTTTTACTACAGGTTCTGTGGGCGTGGCTTGGTGGGTGTGGCAGGGGAAGGATACTGCAAAATCCCCATTCCCTCCCCTCCCCACTAACCTGCTTTCCAGCTCCGTTCTCCTGTGCAGGGCAACAAAAGAAGACCCAGCCAATCAGCTGGGACTTAGGAGGCAGAGAATAGATGGGGGCAGGGCCAGTCGGAGGTGGTATTTTCCAGTTCTCCGAACTACTCAAAATTTCCACTACGGGTTCTCCAGAACTGGTCAGAACCTGCTGAATACCACCTCTGAAATAGGTAAAGTCTATCAAAATGGAAGCTCTCTGATAGGTTTTCCTAGATGGTCTCCAAAGCTGTAGTGAAAAGACATGAAAATCTTTCCAATTTGGCGAGTGCTTGAACTTTTCATGATGTGCTGAGGCAGCTTAGTTTCCCTTTTTAACTTTAGACTGTGCACCAGAACAGCACATGAGCTATCCTCAGTATAATGCGATTTGATGATCACTTTATAGAACAATTGTCAGATGTCTTCCTGATCCTGAGTAAAACCTGGCTGCCAATGTATTTTGTACTGCTGTTCCTTGAATAATTAAAGATGTATATTGTTGGGAACTCCCTCTAGTGAGAATGTCCTTTCAGTAAAAGAACAGAAGGCTTGTGGGGTTTTCATATTACATACTTCATTTACAAATGTACTAACAGAACATAATGAAATTATAAAGACCATGTTTGATTTGTCAATCACTTACAAGATAATAGGTATAAGCATATACATAGTTATGAATACATGAAATGGGTACATATAAGAAAAATAAAAGAAACAATAGGACAGGAACGGTAGGCACGTTGGTGTGCTTATGCACGCCCCCTACAGACCTCTTAGGAAAGGGGTGAGGTCAATAGTAGACAGTTTAAGGTTAAAGTTTTTGGGGTTTGGGGAAGAAACCACAGAGTCAGGTAGAGTATTCCAGGCATTGACCACTCTACTCTGTTGCTGAAGTCATATTTCCTACAATCAAGTTTGGTGCAGTTAACCTTGAGTTTGTATCTATTGTGTGCTCTTGTGTTGTTATGGTTGAAGCTGAAGTATTCATTGACAGCTAAGTCATTGCAATGTATGATTTTATATACCAGACCAAAGACGGTGTAATTCAAGGTTTTCTAGGTCTAGAATTTCAAGTCTGGTGGCATAAGGTATTCTATAATGAGTAGAGGAGTGGAGAACTCTTCTTGTGAAATATTTCTGGACTTTCTCAACTGTGCTAATATCAGATACGTAATGTGGGTTCCAGACTGATGAGCTGTATTTGAGTATTGGTCTAGCAAATGTTTTGTATGCTCTAGTTATTAGTGTAATATTACCAGAGAAAAAGCTACGTAAGATTAGGTTAACAACTCTTAACGCCTTTTTGGCTATGTAGTTACAGTGGGCTCTAGCACTTAGATCATTAGAGATGAGTACTCCAAGATCCTTGACAGAGTTTGGATCATCAACAAGGTCTTGACTATTCAGCCTGTATTTTATTTTCTGATTTTTTTTTGCCAATATGTAAGACAGAGCATTTATTTGTTGAGATTTGAATTTGCCATTTGCTTGACCATTCTGATACATAGTCAAGATCTTTTTGAAGGGTAGCAGTATTGTCTGTGGTATTGAACAGTTTTACATCATCAGTGAGGAGAACACAGTTGCTCTTAATATGATCACAGAAGTCATTTATGTAGAGTATGAAGAGAGTTGGTCCTAGAATACTGCCTTGGGGGACACCACTGTTGACAGGTACAGAATTTGATAGGACACTCCCAATTTTGACCATTTGTTGTCTGTTTGACAGGAATGCTTCTATCCAGTTATGCAGTTGTCCAGGGATACCATAAGATTTTAGTTTGTTGTGTACCACTGAATCAAAGGCTTTACAGAATTCTATGTAGATTGCGCCTATTGTTTTGCCCTGATCGAGTTGTGTAGTCCATATGTTTTTTTGCAGTGTAAGAATTGCAGATTACAGGATAGTTTTTTTCTGAAACCAAATTGTTTATTAGAGAAGAGGTTGTTCGTCTCTAAGTGGAGGATAATGGATTGGTTAATAATTGATTCCATGCGCTCGCCGCTGAGGTATCCCCGATCCAACTGGATTTGGGGGTTGTCGCTACCCCGGAGGGGCAGCGGAAGATAGAGGAGATCCGGGCAGGGGTCTGGGGACATCGCAACCCCTTTCCCCAGCCGGCTAGACTCCTTTTTCCTGAGGCGGTGGAGCGGCTGTCAGAAATGGCAGCCACAAAGGAATCTTCAACCGGATAAGATTTGTGCAGGAGGAAGAATCAGAAGGAGAAGTTTTCTTGGCTGAACCGGGACATTAAGATACTTTTAAACACCCTGGAAACCTGACTTTTGGATTGATACATTTGTTTCCAAAAGAAGTTGTTAAAACGGCGAAAGTGCTGAAAGGAAAGTTCACTCCCCTTCCTTACGGAGAAAGCAAATGAGCACTGAAAAACCTGCTTCTTTAAGGTAAAAATAAGCTCTTTGTTATAAGTGGGAAGGAGAGGACTAAAAAAAATCTTTAAAAATTTGTTGGAGGAGACGCCTTGAAGATTATAAGATCAGCAACTAACTGTAATACGGCTTTAAAATATATTTTGGGATTTTGCCCCAGGAGGAAAAACTGCAAAGAGAAGAAGAGGAAATATTTTGTGTCTGTTTGGATTGTTTGATAACTTTGACATTTGGAAATTACTTTAAGACTAAAAACATCTGGGTTGTTCTTAAAAATTTACAATGGCACTATCTGTGGATGAATTAAAAATGGAATATGAAAAATTAAAGGAAAGAGAACAAGAAGGCAAGGATTCTTTGGGAGCTGTCTTCCACTTTTTAGAAATGGCGGTTTCTACATATCAGCAAATACATGAGGAAGAAGGAGAAGAAGAAGAAGAAGAAGAGGAAGAAGCCATTTTTAATGGACAAAAAAGTTCAATTAAGAAAGAAAATAGGAAGAGAGGAAGGAAAAATGAGAATTTAAGATATAATAAAACAACCAAGAAAAAGAAAAATAAGGTGAAAAAAAGGTACAATGTTAGAAAGCAACAGAAAAGAGAAATACAACAGAGAGGGGAAGTTAAAAAGGTGGAGGTTAGGAGAGGTGGGGGGGGCAAAAAGACCAGACTGGAGAAGAAAGGGAGGGAAAAGGGGGAAAAAAGCCACAAAGGCCTGAAACAAGATGCAAAAAAGCATATCTTTTTCAGAGATAAAGGATAGAGTATAATTAAAGAAAGATTCTGTAAGAGTACATAAGATAGTATTGTAGTATTTGCATTTGAAATAGATTTAACAAAATATTAAAATATTAACATGTTTAATAATGATAGATCTTAATATTTAATAAAATATTAAAGAGAATCTGTAAAATGATTAATGTTTAGTTATAGTTTAATTCGTTATTGCCTTAATGTTATTATAAATTTACTATTTCATTTTCTTATTTTAAAATAATGTATTAAGTAGAATTAGAATTAGAATGGAAATTATATATTTAACTATATTATAAATTTATTATTCTTTTATTTTAAAATGCAACATGTAGAATGTACCAAGCAGAATCAGAATGGAAATTATGTATTATTTTAAGTGTTAATTTAGGGGAAAGATAGAAAGGCGTCACACTTTAAAAGTGATCACAGGGGAAATTTTCTTTTAAAGAGAAGAGATAAATAGATAATTGGAAAAGAACGGACAAAAGATACAAGTATAATGATTTTAAAATAAGATGAAATAAACAAAATATAATTAAGAGAGTGAAAAGAAGGGAGAAGTTATATAGAAAATATAGAATGGTAAATAAGATAAGAATGGTATATAAGGTGAGCATGAATTTGATTTAGGTCTGTAAAAAAAGATGTAACCCGGGGCTAAGCCACTTTTCAAAAGAAGTTTTATGTTTTGTGTTTTGGTTAGCTATGTTTGATTGAGAATTAATAAAACCTTGGAGGAATAAAACTAAAGGGAGAAATAATGAGAAATTTGGAAAAGACATGTACAAATGGTAATTAAGGAGCTTTTATGTTTTTATGTCTTGTTTTATAGTTTGTATTTTGTGTGTTCATGTTTGATTGAGAATTAATAAAACCTTGATAGAAAGAAATACAATTGAATAAAAGTGAAGGGAGAAACAATGAGAAATTCGGAAAAGATATATAGGTGTTTAAATGGAAATGTGATAATTTGGAACTATGCTGTATAAATGTTTATATTTGATTGAGAATTAATAAAACCTTGATAGAAAGAAATATAATTGAATAAAAGTGAAGGGAGAAATAATGAGAAATTTGGAAAAGATATATATGTGCTTAAATGGATATGTGATAATGTGGAACTATGCCTTAAAAATAATGTTTTATTTGCCTTGTTAAAACTTATAAGTAATTTTTTAGAAAGGAGGTTTTATGCCTTTATGTCCTATGTTTTGTTTGTCTTTAAAAAAATCAATAAAATTTGTTTAAAAAAAAATAAAAAAAAAATTGATTCCATGACTTTACAGGTGACGCAGCATAAGGAGATTGGTCTGTAATTTTCAACTAGGCTGGGGTCTCCCTTTTTGAAGATGGGGTTGACCGTGGCTTGTAACCATAGGTTAGGCAAGGAGCTGGTCCTGAAAGATTTTTCAAAGATTATGCTTAGAGGTTCTGCTATGGCAGTGGATAGCTTTTTAAAGAAGTAGGCACATATTCCATCCGGTCCAATAGATAGAGATGGTTTTAGATTGCATAGTGCTTTTTCAACATTGTCTTCTGTAAAATCGATATGTATTAGATCATTGTAGTTTTCTGTGGTTCGGCTAGGAAATACTGGGCATGATCCATTGCTGTTTACAAATACTGAGCCAAAGAATGCGTTAAAGAGGTTGGCTTTAATGGTGTCGTCGTTACAGTCTTTACCATTAGGTCCTATCCGGGGTGGGATGGACCTTGAGTCTTTTAGTTTGTTGTTTACAAAATTGTAAAAAGCGCGGGTGGAATTGGTGCGTAGAAGGTTTTCCTCTTGTTTAATGTGATAATTGGTGCATTCAGTCTTTATCTGGTGGCATAAATTTTTGTATTGGCTTTTGAAATTGGCAACGTGACCAGATTTGTTTTTCCACCAGAGTGATCTCTTTTTGGATTAAAGTTTCCTTATTATTATGGGTAATCTGTTTTTTTTTTATTTGGGAGTTGTTGGTACATATAGTTTGATGACTCTTTTGACTTCAAGTAAAAAAATCTGTTGTAATGGTCTTCAACAGTATTCCATCCCGTGAATAGAGATTGCCAATCAAGGGATGAGAGATCGTTGTCTATAAGATCATAGTTGCCTTTTTTGAAGTTATAATAGGGGATTACATCATTGTGATGATTTTTGTTTGGGCATATGTTGAGACAAAAGTCAATCATGTTGTGGTCACTGTTGGAAAAGGGTTCTTTAATTTGTATTCCGTAAATTAAATTCAAACTATTGCAGAAGATGAGATCAAGGCAGTTGTTTTGTCTAATATTGTTGGTTACTAGTTGTTCCAGTCCCAGATTTGTAACAGCATTGTAGAAGGTTGCGTGTATGGGTTCAGTTGTACATTCGTTTAGGGTCCAGTCAGTATGAGGTAGATTGAAGTCACCAAGAAAGATAAAAGCGTGTGAGCAGGATGTTGCCCATGTTAGTAGTGAATTTAGCTTGTTTACATGATCGATGTCATAATCAGGTGCTCTGTAACATAGTAAGAATCGAAATGTGATATTTAAGGATAGTTCACAGATGATGGTCTCAGGAAGAGCAAGCTCCTGGGTAACTTGGATGTTTTTTAGATGTAAGGACTTTTTATAGAAGATAGCAACACCTTAATTTTATCAAACTCCACTGAAAAACTCTTGTTTGCAATCATAATATTAAAACTTACTCTAAACTGCACACCATGACTTAAGGGTGGTTTTTTTTTTTTTTGCCTCAGTTTATCTTTATGAGCAATGAAGACTCAAGAGTGCTTTAAATATTACTGTTGTCGATTTCTCCTTTCCAGAACTAATCTGTTCCAAACACCAACTGCAATGCTGCAAACACCATTTCAAGCCCCAGTATTTATTTCTTTTACCTTTAGCATTTTTACCTTGCTTTTATTTTAAAACCAAAAGCTTCTAAATTAAGGAATGGGGAGGGAGAAGGAAATACAACAGTTTTAAAGGTCCATACACAGGTTTCTTTTTTCGAGGAGAGCTGTGTGGCTATAAGTTGGAGTAGCTGGATATAAGTGGACTGGAGGCTATATCACACATGTCCCAGGGCAGAAGTCAGAGCAACAGGATCTAGCCTTTCTAAAACACCACTTCAGACATTATACTTGTGTTAAGTTAGGCCCTAGAGAACCAGTTTGGTATAGTGGTTAAGACATCAGGTTACAAACCAGGAGATTGGGAGTTCTAGTCTCTCCTTTGGCACAAAGCCAATCTGAGGGCCTTGGCTCAACCCTAGGAAGGAGGCAATGGCCAACCACTTTTGAAAAATCTTGCTGAGAAAATTTCAGGAACTTATCTGGACAGTCTCTGAGAATCAGACACAGTTGAATGGGAGGGGGAAAAAGTTAGATCCTAGGCAATAAGATCATGTGCCCATGAAAAACAATTTAGAAGAATTCCTCTGTACCATTCCATCTCCCTACTGCAATACTTTAGACAACTGTAAACTATGGTGATTAAGTTCCTTAGGAACTTTAAAAAGAGGAAAACCATAAGATACTTAGGTTTAGCTAGCTCTGTCTAATGAATAGAATAACAGAGTTGGAAGGGACCTTGGAGGTCTTCTAGTCCAACCCCCTGCTTAGGCAGGAAACCCTACACCACGTCAGACAAATGGTTATCCTATCTTTTCTTAAAAAATTCCAGTGTTGGAGCACTCACATTTTCTGGTGGCAGGTTGTTCCATTGATTAATTGTTCTAACTGTCAGGAAAATTCTCCTTAGTTCTAGGTTGCTTCTCTCCTTGGTTAGTTTCCACCCATTGCTTCTTGTCCTGCCCTCAGGAGCTTTGGAGAATAGCTTGACTCCCTCTTCTTTGTGGCAGCCTCTGAGATATCGGAAGACTGCTATCTTGTCACTCCAGTCCTTCTTGGAATGGAATCTAATGGAATTTCACTAAAGTCTACCATTAGCTCTCCATTGTCCCACCAGTTACAACTGTAAATCCACTCCACTGGTGGATTTTGGACTATAACCCAAATGGGTAGGTAGGTAAGTTGCCTTTCAGAGAACAATTTCTACTGATGTTAAAGAATATCTGCAATTCAAATGGCATATTAAATGAAGGCATCATGAGGATGAACTTTCAGAGCAATGAGATGGCAGGCTGAAAGCATAGATCTTTTTCACAATAACACTGCATTTCTGGATGCATGATTTGGGGTATAGGTGCTGACTGTCCTACTTTGCAAAGAATAGGTGCCATTAGTTAATTCAAAGGACTGTCAAACAACACTCTTCTTTTTTTCAAAGAGTTTTTGTTTCAAATTTGACTTATGTATGAAAAGAAGAAAGCATAAAAAGGAAGAATCACGTTCTTGACATTGCTCTTTGTGGATCCTTGACAGTTTTCCTGATCACAGTTTTCCCTATTTTGCTTATATTATTTAACTTATGCCTACATCTTATACATATGCAATTTGTATATAAACGGCCTCCTTGATTCCTATTTTTCTTTTAGGGTGATCAGTGCGAGAGACCTGTTGTCACTTTAGTGATCAAGTCTACTCAAAGAAATTGGAGATTAGATTTGTTCCTTGAAATGTTGCAGCTCAAGAATTGGCAGCTGTTGGAAAACCTTGTTGGGGTTTGGAGCTAAACAAGATCAGTTAGTACTTGGTTGGGTTGGTGCAGCCACAAGCTGTTTTAATGAGTACGCCAGTTGTGAGAAGTCCCAGTTGTGTGGGCTTCAGTCCCCAGAATCACCAGCCCTCACAACTAGTTATGAACATTCTGACATTTCACACATCTAGAGAACAACTGTAGAAACCCCTCCCCCAACTTTTTATTTATTGAAATTGGCAGCAGCTCTCCAGCATCTCAGGCAAAAATCTTTTCCAATCAGTGTTACCTAATCTTTTGAATAAGAGATACTGAACATTGTATATGCATGATGGGTTCCTATCCTAAAGGAACTAGCCTTTTGCAATTTATCACACCATGTCCAGAACTGGACAATTTGTTCCTGAGTATTCAGAACTTCTTTCATCTGCCTTCAATCGAGGACCTGTATACTGCACGAGTCAAAAAGAGGGCTGTGAAAATATTTACAGGCCCCTCACATCCTGGACATAAACTGTTTCAACTCCTTCTCTCAAAACAACACTATAGAGCACTGCACACCAGAACAACTAGACACAAGGAGAGTTTTCCCCCGAACGCCATCACTCTGCTAAACAAATAATTCCTTCAACACTGTTCAACTATTACAAAGTCTATTTGTAATAGTTTATTACTGTTAATCTTCTCATCACTCCTTATCACCCATCCCCTCCCACTTGTGATTGTAGGACTGTAACTTTGTTGCTTGTATCCTTACGATTTATATTGACTGTTTCCTAGTATGATTTGATTGCTGATAGTACCCTATGACTATCATTAAGTGTTTTACGTTATGATTCTTGATTCTTAACAAATGTATCTTTTATATATACTGAGAGCATTTAAACCAAGTCAAGTTCCTTGTGTGTCCAATCACACTTGGCCAATAAAGTATTCTATTCTGAGAGTTAACATAATTATTGCAATATTGTCTTACATCCATAACTCTTCATTGGCTCCTAATTTGAAATGAGTCATCTTGGGAAAATTACTGTAAGATTTTTCAAGTAAACAGGAGGTGGCTTGTTGAGGATGTATGTAAATATATAAGAAAGTTATAATGAGGAAGCTTTTAAAAGCTTTTTATACCAAATCATCTAATGGGGGGAAAAAGCAGCGCACTTCGTAAATATAGCAAATTGGATGTAAGTAATGCACATTTCAGGAAAGCTGCAGAAAGCATCAGAACTACAGTACCAATTTGTGACAACATTGAGCTTTTAAAGAAAGAGGCAAATAAAATAATAATATAGGAGCTACATCTAGATTGAGCACTTTAGCAGCTGTGCCCCTGAAAGCATAAAAAGTCTTTGAAGGAGGACTTGGTGATGAGCCCCAGATACTCAGCCCCCAGCCAAATGTAATTTTCCTTCATTTGCCTATCAAAAATCTCCAAAATTCATTTAAATGTCTCCGGGCTGGATGTCCAGGAAAATGTCACCCATATTAGAGGAGAGGGATCTAACTCTGGGGTTAAAGATTTTTATTATGTGCTCTGAAAAAGGGGTGATGTCCAACCGCATCCAAGGGCATAATTATATTCTATGTTCTTTCCTCTGCTAGCTCTGTGGGAAACATGTGATCTGGAAGAAAATTAAAACTTATTTGTCCAGGCTTAATCAGATACAGGATGTCTTTAAAGATGGAAGCTGACAGCAATGGCTTTAAACTACTGCCATGCATATTCAGCACCAGAATTGGGATATAATCCAGGATATATCATATAATTCTTCTGACTCTATCCTGATTTGGGCCTGGGCTTTTATAGATTTTCCTGTCTTTCTCCATCTTTCCAACCATATGGAATTGTTCCAGACAGGACTTAATTCTAGGTAATGTGGATCCCTTATCTGCCAAATCCAAGTTATTTTATTTTGAAGATGCTCTTATATTTTAAGACTAAATATATAATATTTGCAATTGTAAAATTGCCTGTTTTTGTTCCCAAGCTAACCATCCCATTTCTAGACAGAAGCATCTAGATAAATTTCAGTGGTGAAGATGAAGTTATTACAAGATGGTACATGGAATGGATTTCAGAATAAACTTATTTCTCGTGGGAGGTTAAAAGAATTATGAACAAAGAAACTGTTCTTAACCCATTAAATGTATACCAAAGCTAGAGATTATTTCTTGACAATTAGATATGCATTGTAATGCAATAAAATATTAATAGCATATTATTATTATTATTTTACAATACTGTACTTTTTTGTAGCAGTTAAGGCACCAGGCTAAAAACTAGGAGACTGTGAGTTCTAGTCCCATCTTAGGCACAAAGCCAGCTGCATAACCTTGGACCAGTCCCCCTTTCTCACCTAGGAAAAAGTTATAGCAAGCATTTTTGAAATCTTGCTAAGAAAACTACAGGACAAGTCAAGACGTCAACAGAAGTTTTAAAACCTTAAAAGGGAAAAATGTGTCTACTCATGTATGGACACATTTGTGTGATGTTTGCTTTGGTAAAAGTTAAACTCTTGCTGGGTGAAAAAATATTTGCTTTTATCAATCCTAAATTTCTTAGCTCTACCAAATGAGCTAAAATTCAACTATTGTGATTTCCCACATCTTCCTTATAGTGAAAAAGGTTGCTTTAGGATTGAGCACACATTTCTCTGGAAGGGTTCAAACCTTCCTTCCTTCCTTCCCTTCCTTCCTTCCTTCCTTCCTTCCTTCCTTCCTTCCTTCCCTTCCTCCCTCCCTCCCTCCCTCCCTCCCTCCCTCCCTTGAAAATTATTCAAGTACAACAGTAAAACTAATATAAATGAAAAATAGTTCATATCAATACATTCAAATGGTGGGGGAAAGGAGGTGAAATCACACCCAGAGGTTCATTACATTCACACATAGAAATTATGAGCGAAGAGGATGTTTTCAGTATATGCCTAAAATACTGTATGTGCAAGGAGGCGTCTTATAGATATTGGTGAGAACGGAGGTGGGGAGAGAACTGCAGACAGAAAGCATATTTTTTTTCATCTAGAGAGGAAATTTTTTTCTGAATTAACATATTTCATCATTAAATATATATAAAGCATTCAGTATGTTTGTATTTTATTGCTTAATTGTGCACTTGAGTTTTTTCTGATTAATATATATAAAATTAAGCTGAAATTAATATTTTCTCATCAAGATCTGTGAAAATAAATAATTTTTACCAACAAGAATACTGTACAAACAAAACTGAAGATAATTCACCTTTGCTTTGTTCACAAAGACCAAAATCTAGAAATTCACATATCTGAGCAGAATAGTTTGGATGTTTTCCTGCATACAGCAGGGTCTGTGGGAGGAGATGGTCAAAGAAAGTCAACATGGCAGCCAGAATCACACAATTGAAGTCCTGTTCAACTGCATCTAAAAAGAGCATGGTGTTGATTTTGTGATTGTGGCCACCATCTTGAAATTTTTATACTACTTCCTGCAGTCACCCCTGCCTGCACAACCCAACTTTACCGAGTAACTGTTTGGTTTATATTTTCACAAATTAATTTTAGTGCTTTGAACAAAAAGCTTTATTCCAACTGATCTTCTGAAATATAGAACTTTATTTCAGCAGATGTGCCCCAAGGTAATTGTCTCTTTTAAAAAGGGTCCGGGGTGAATGTCAATGACTAGAATTCTCGGACAACATTCATTCTTTCATTCATCATTTATAAAATTTATTTGCCATCCATCTTGTATCCAACAACATAATACCTTGATTTCCAGCCCAAATGATGATCACCACACTGGAGAAGGTTGCCATAAACTGACTGGGTTTTATCCTGTTTTTCTCTCTTAGCATACTCCTATTCTCTTTTCAAGGAAACCAGATCATTTCATCTTGCTAAATCTATATTTCTTCCCTGTCCTTCTGAACCATTTGTTTGTTTGTTTCCTTTAGTAACTTTTCCTTTTTTAATTTGTGACTTTTACTAGCAGGCATGTGAATCTGCTCATTTCCCTTATGTTCTTTGAAAAAAAATTCTTGCTGGTTTTTTTTGTGTGTGTGTTTTGCTCCATTCGTTAACTCTGGCTGCGTGAATGAGCATTTTATTATACCTTTCAGATTGTGCTGCTCTGCTATTTTTTAAAAATGAAATCTACTGGTTTGATTAGATTGAAGGCTGCACAGAGAAATAAATTACCATAATTTTGAGAGCGGCAAAATTCCTTAGAAGGTTATTGTTAGAGAATAATGCTGCTGTTAAGAGAATGATCCTTCTCCTGGCCTAAGTCAATCAGCGGTAAATCCACGATAACTTTTCAGTGCTATTACTTCCTCTGGGGAGAACATGGACTGGGAATTTAGATCTGACTGTAATACAATGGCAGGCCATGCTTTCCTGCTAGATCTGACCTCCCTCATCAGTGAAACACTCTCCCTCCTTCCTGGTTAATGTCAGCAACCGCCCAGCATTATCTCTGCATAAGCATAATCATGGTTTCTGCTAACTACAATGAGCTACTCAACTAGAGCTTTCATCCCTATGCATACTTATAGGGAGTAACCATATGCTGTGCATTGAATTATTTAATAAGAATTAGAAATGGATTTCAAGCTCTTTTCTCAAAAGTGGAATTAATGGTAAATACAAGTATGCCTCACCTCTATGGTAATTGTATACCATGATTAACATATAATGAAAATCTTTATCACCATGAGGTGATTAGCTGCCTGGGAAAGCCAAGGGAAATAATCAAAACCATAAAAAAGCAAAAGTTATTTCGGACATGTGATGCAACACCCAGAAAAATATGGGATACCTCACTTAATCCTCCAAGGAAAGATTGAAAGCAAACAAGGTCCAGGCAGAAGAAGAAGAATATGGCTTCAAAATCTAAGGGACTGGTTTGGACAAAACTCAATAGCACTTTTTCGTGTGGCTGTTGATAAAAATAGGATTGCCAACATGATCGCCAATGTCCAATGACAGATAAGGCACAAGAAGAAGAAGAATGAAAATTGAGGGTTAACATCATTAAACTCTCCTTGGGGTCCATATTAATTCCTGATACCTATGTCCACTCTGGAGGGCAATAATAAGGAAAAAAGCCTATTGCCTTTTTCCAGGATTTCTAGCCTTGTGGTTTCCCAATTAAGTATTGATCAAACTGATCTTGCTTAGGTTTTTTTTTTTTTTGAGATCATCCAAGATCAACTGGGTGCTTCTGTAATTGAAGGCTTGTTTAGAAGAGCTGTGGGGGAGTTGGACTAGATGACCTACAAGGTCCCTTCCAACTCTGTTAATCTGTAATCTGCAAAGACCTGGCTCTTCATCCAGGACTTTGACAAGGGAAAGTGAGACCTGTTGCTTAATCTCATCTGGTCTGTCATGCTTGATTGATTTTATTATTTATTAATTTTATTTATTAATTGATTTGTATTTCTTCATTTGATTGTTGTGAACCACCCAGAATCATTGGGAGTCACAGAATACAACTTGATTTACAACAGTTCGTTTGGTTGACTGTTCAAAGTTATAACGGCACTGACTTTTTTCACACTTAGAATCATTGCAGCATCCCCATGGTCACATGATTAAAATTCAGCTGCTTAGCAACTGGTTCATACTTAATGACGGTTTCAGTGTGATCCCCTTTTGCAACCTTCTGGCAAGCAAAGTCAATGGGGAAGCCAGATTCACTTAACAACAGTGTTGCTAACTTAACACAGCTGCAGTGATTCACTTAACAATAGTGTCAAGAAAGATCGTAAAAATGGGGGAACGCTGACTTAACAAATGTCTCACTTAGCAAATGAAATTTGGGGCTTAATTGTGGTCGTAAGTTGAGGACTACCTGTACAAATTATTATTTTTATTATCAATAAGGCACGAACCTCTTGATCAAAAAGGGGAACACACAAACTTACAAAATCACTGCTTAGGAGTTGAGAGGTGCTATATCTCCATCTGAATTATTTTAAAACTATTCACTGACACATAGACTGCAGTTGCTACTGTACCTGATCCTGGAAAAAAATCTTTTAAGGCATTGAAACAGGTGTTATGCTCACGTCAACAGAAGTTCCCAAACACGTTTTTGTAATGAATCCAAGACATTGAATAATTCTGCCTGTTTCCCCAGAATAAGCCTAGCAGGTTTAAAATACAAGCATTGCTTCTGCAGGCAGGGATCCCTTTTATCATTCCCCTGTTGGGGATTCTACATTTTCTTTGTACCTATGAGATGTTTTTACTGCTGGCAAACAAAGAAGTGATGGGTTCTTTATATGTTCTCTCTCTTTTGTGCTTCCCTTTTTTTTTTTCAAGCTGAGGTAGGTTTCCTAGTTTATGTATTTCTTAATAAATCAAACTTCTAGTTCAGATGTCGTGAATGTCGGGTAGCATTTCCTGATAGAGGGATTAAGCTCATATTCTGCATCCATGACAACAATATTGGAAGCATTTTATTTCTAAATGGGTTCTGCTGCTACTTAATTGCTCAATATTCTGTAAGCACTTTAGATAAATTCAGGAGCACATCCCTTAAGAAGTGCCTGTGCTGAACAAACACCCTTATGCTTCTAAAATGATTTATATGCACAAAAAGCATTCCAATTTCAATTGTTTTCTGAACTTGGTTTCCATTCCTCATGAAACTCATTGTGATAACCCGGGGTGTGGCACAAAGGCAACATAGTCAAATAAGCAAGAGTCCCTTTATTATCTCCAACTTTGCCCCCAATGTCCAGGTAACCTTCGGCTGGAGGAAAACTCTCCCAGGAATAGTCTTTAAGTGGAGGAAATTCAGTCTGAAAACAAAGTACATACAAACTAACTAAAAATCCAAACCATGCTGCAGTAATTAACTTGACAGAGCAGGAGAAGGAATTGCAGACTTGAAAGCACAAAAAACACACACAGTTAGGAAGACGCCAGGAACACAGATAAGCCTTGATACCAGATAATTCATGATTTGCTCCCAACAACTTGCTGTGTGCAACTTCCCATTTTAAGCACTGTGTTCCCAACTGCAGCTAATGAAGGGTATCAGAGCCCTTTCCTCCCTTGTAAGCCACGCAAGTCATGTTGTTCCCTTCTCCGTTCCTCCCTGCATGCCCTAAGATGAAGAGGGGGTGAGCCTGGGTCTTCCTCCGAATTCCCTCTCCCTTGCTTTACCTCTCCCCTGTGCTGCCCAGCCAGACTGTACCCTTCCCCAGTTTCTTCCACAGCCAACGAAGCCACACTCCCACTCCCTGTCAGCTGCTCAGCCTCTCCCTCTGAATCAGATACCGACAGGGACATGACACACATTGCAGAATGAATTAGAAGTCAAGACATTTTAAACATGGGCCCAAAAACTGAGTTTTAATTTCTTCAGTGGTTTACTTCTTTGAAAAAGACCTCAATTTGTGGAGTCCTTGGTGTGCTCTGAGCATGGTTGTTTCCTTGTAGATGTTTCATTACCCAATTAAGTAACATCAACAGTGTGAGTGTGAGGTTTGTTTATATGCAACAACTTGCCCTGCCAACAAGGAGAAAACTACAGTTAATCTTCGACTTGCAACGGTTCATTTGGTGCACGGGGATGTCAAATTCGCAGCATCACATTGCCGTCATGTGATGTTTCGTGATGTTTTTCCCATTCTGGAGCTGGGGTGGGCGTGACCTGTGTGTGACACATCTGGCCCGTGGGCTGCCAGTTTGACACCCCTGATTTGGTGGCTGTTCGAAGTTACAGCAGCACTCAAAAGAATGACTTATGACTCACATTTATGACTATTGCAGCATCCTGCATCCGGATCACAGGATCAACATTCAGATGCTTAGCAACTGATTCATATTTATGATGGTTGGCATGTCCCAGGGTCGCCTTTTGTAACCTTCTGAAAAGCAAAGTCAAAGGGGAGGACACATTTACTTAACAACTCTGTTACTAACTTAACAACTGCAGTGATTCCCTTACCATCTGCGACAAGAAAGGTTGTAAAATGGGGCAAAACTCACCTAACAGCTGTCTCACTTAACAACACAAATTTTGGGCTAAGTCAAGGACTACCTGTACTCCTCATTGATTCCTTGCTGAGGAATTCTGGGAGCTGAAGACCATATATCTTAAAGTTGAGAAGAATGAGAAAAATTGCCGCTACCTGTTCTTTCAGACTTCCTTCGTTGCTCCCATAAAAGAAGATTTTGGTATAAGTGCAGAGCTTAGGATGCTAAAGGAATATCTATTGCAGTAACTATTCCTATGCATTGCAAGAATAATAGCGTGCTTTACAATAGGAACACAAGCTTGAAATGTAAAATTGACAAGATAATTCCCTAGGTATCATAGAAAGTATAGATGTCTCATATCAGTACAAATCAGTATTTCAGCTCTGCTTGGATACCAATCCCATCAGCTATTTATAGTGAACCAACCGTATCTTTGCTTTGGTGGTCATAGCAATGCATATGGATTTATCAGCACTGGAAGCACTAAGAAATCTGAAGATTAGTTAGATTGATGGTAATGCAGTAATAAGACTGAGGCTAGGCAGGCCAGTTTAAACCCTCACTGGAGGATTTCTGGTGAACTGGAACCTGTCTTTCTACCCTTCTCACAACACGGAGGTTGTGTCAAAATAAGGAGAGATTTGCCATATGCGCTGACATGAATTCTCATAAAGAAATTCATGACAAGCAGCACAGAGAGCCCTTTATCCATTACCTAATACTACCCATCCATGACTGAGTTGGACGATAAGTTATACTTGCATGAAATGTTCTGACTTTCATTACTTATCCCTATCTAACTTTGATAGCTTCTGTTCCAAGTCATTGTCATTCACCTGACTTCCCTCAGGGAAAGGGTGACAAAGCTTAATATATCTTATATACTGTGAGGCTGCCCTTGGACAGGGTTGGATTAAGGAGGAAAATGCTCTCTTCTG